>NC_134083.1:66822613-67130432 GCF_000715075.1 Nicotiana tabacum | reverse complement strand
AAACTCGCTTCTGCGAGCCTTCACCCGCACTTGCGGTACTGCACCTGAGGAAAAGTCATCGCAGGTGCGAAAATAGCTTAAATGACTGGGATCGCATCTGCGAGCTTTGGGCCGCACCTGCGAGCCCGCTTCTGCGGTTTGACTTTCGCATTTGCAACCCTTGCCCAGGCCGCCTATACCGCCCTTGCGGCCATCACTTCGCATCTGCGCTACTCGTACCTACGCTCACAGACCTTCTTGACCAAAAGCGCACCTACGCCCTTCACTCCGCACGTGCGATCCCGCACCCGCGGTCTCCCCACCGCAGATGCGAAAACACCAGAACTCAAATAGCTTTAACTATTGCATAAGTCCAATACTCAATCCGTTAAGCATCCGAAACACACTCGAGGCCCCCAGGACCTCAACCAAACATACCAACTAGTCCTAAATCACCATACGGACTTAGTCGAGCCCTCAAATCACATCAAACAACGCTAAAAACACGAATCACCCTCCAATTCAACTTAATGAACTTTGAAACTTCAAACTTCTACAACCGATGACGAAACCTATCAAATCACGTCCGATTGACCTCAAATTTTGTACACAAGTCATATTAAACATTACGAACCTACTCCAACTTCCAGAATCAAATTCCGACCCCGATATCAAAAAGTCCACTACCGATCAAAATCTCCAAAAATTCGACTTTCGCCATTTCAAGCCTAAATCAGCTACAAACCTCCAAAACATAATTCGGATACGCCCCTAAGTCCAAAATCACCCAACGGAGCTAACGGAACCGACGGAACTCCATTCCGGAGTTATCTTCATACTGTTCCGACTATGGTCAAAATCCTAAGACTTAATCTTCCATTTTTGGGACTAAGTGTCCCAAATCACTCCGAAACCAAATACAAGACCTCCCGGCAAGTCACATAAGCAGAAAAGATAAGGGGGAAACAGTTAATAGGGGATCGAGGCTATTACTCTCAAAAAGTCTGGCCGGGTCGTTACACATACAGTTCCAGGGTTGATCAAATTCTGGGAGCACTATACATGTGCCATCAAAGGGAACGACTTGGAAGATGATGCAATCGAGTTAGTGTAACTAAAGAAATTTGGGGAGACTTTGTCCAAATGAGCGATGATATGGTATCGCAACTTACCTCCAAATTCTATTGACTCGTTTGCTATACTTGCAGATGCTTTCGTGAAGGCCCATGCCAGGTCCATCAAGGTCGAGACTAGAAAGTAGGACCTTTTCAAGGTTAAACAAAGAGATAACGAGATGCTTAGGGAGTTTTTATCAAGATTCTAGATGGAACAGATGGACCTGCATCCGGTTGCAGATGATGGGGCGTTCAGTCATTTACTCATGGGCTTAACCCTCGAAGCTCATTGGCTTCACAGCAGCTAAAACAAAATTTGGTAGAGTATCTGTCAGTAACTTGGGCCGACGTCCACAACGGGTACCAGTTGAAGATCAGGGTCGAGGATGACAAACTCGGAGCCCCTTCGAGGTCTATTTATCACATCAAGGCCGACGAAAGGTCTAAGAGAGACATTGATCATGAGCCAAGACCGGTCTGGGATTAGTACCAACCATACAATACGAAAAGAGGGGGAAATGGGTCCGGGCATCATCCCACAAGGAACGGGAAGAGAAGCGATCAAAGACCCAATAGCCGAGGTCTGATGAATAAAAATGGTTTCAACAGGCTGGGGTAGGGAAGCACCGAGGTTATTAGAGTATAACTTCAACGTTGATGCTTCCAACATTGTGTCAGCCATTTGGCATATCAAAGAGACCAAGTGGCCCCGACTATTGCAGTCTGACCCTACTCAAAGAGATCCTAACTTGATGTGTAAGTATCATGACGCTTATGGTCACAGGACAGAGGATTTCTGACAATTGAGAGAAGAAGTCTCCCGATTATTCAACAACGGGCACCTCCGAGAGTTTCTAAGTGATCGGGCCAAAAACCACTTTAGGAACAGGAACAAACAGGTCGAACAAGAGGAGCCTCAGCACGTCATCAACATGATCATCGGAGGGGTCGATGTCCCCCAAGGACCAATGATAAAGCACACCAAAGTGTCTATCACGACGGAAAAATGCACCCGAGATTATGTCCTGGAGGGAACCTTTTTGTTCAGTGACGAGGATGCCGAGGGCATCATGCAACCTCATAATGACGCAATGGTAATATCCGTACTTATCAATAAATCTTGAGTTAAATATGCATTGATTGATCCAGGTAGCTCGGCCAACATCATTATATCAAGGGTCATAGAGCAATTGGGATTACAGGACCAAATAGTGCCTGCAGTCTGGGTGTTGAGCGGATTTAACATGGCATGCAAAACCACTAAAGGGGAGATAACCCTGCCGGTGAACACCGCCGGGATGATCCAAGAGACAAAGTTCTACGTGATCGAAGGGGACATGACGTATAATACTCTATTCGAAAGACCGTGGGTTCACAACATGAGGGCGGTACCCTCGACCTTGCACCAGGCGTTGAAATTCTCTACACCGGGAGGAGTCAAGACGGTCTAAGGAGAGCAACCGACTGCAAAAGATATGTTTGTAGTCAACGAAGTAATCCTTGTGCCTGCAGTTTCGATGTCAAGAAACACGAAGCCGACCAAGGGAGAAACTAAATAGCAATCACTGATGCCGATCTCGGTCGAACCGGAGGAACGAGGAATAGATGAGGAGGATGAATATGGAGTCCCGAGATCATTCAAAGCTCGTGATGACACTGACGCCACCAAATCGATGGTCAGAGTTGGAGCAAGTCATATTAATCAAACACCTACCAGATCGAAAGGTATACCTAGGCACTGTGTTAACCCCCGAGCTTAGGAAAAAACTCATTGATTTTCTTAAAGCTAACATAGATTGTTTTGTTTGGTCCCATCTTGACATAACAAGAATACCATTGGAGGTAACCACTCATAAGCTAAGTTTGGACCCGAAGTTCGATCCGGTTAAGCAAAAGAGGAGATCGCAGTCCGAGGTCAAGCATGCGTTCGTCAAGGACGAGGTATCCAAACTCCTTAAAATAAGATCCATCTGGAAAGTTAAATACCTGGAATGGCTAGATAATGTAGTGGTAGTACCTAAAAAAGGGAATAAGCTAAGAATGTATGTAGATTACAAAGATCTAAACAAGGCATGCCATATAGATTTTTCCCTTTGCCTAACATCGATCGGATGATCGACGCGACGGCCGGGCATGAGATGCTCAGCTTTCTCGATGCCTATTTCGTGTACAACCAAATTCGGATGGACCCGAATGATCAAGAAAAGACCTCTTTCATCACTAAATTTGGCACCTACTATTATAATGTAATGCCGTTGGGTTAAAGAACACCAGTGCCACCTATTGACGCTTAGTAAACTGGATATTCGAAGAACAAATAGGAAAATCAATAGAACTTTATATTGACGACATGTTAGTCAAGTCTCTGCGAGCATAGGACCATTTGAAACATCTGCAGGAGACCTTCGACATACTGAAGAAATACAATATGAAGCTGAACCCGGAGAAGTGCGCATTCGGGTACGGACCGGGAAAATTCCTCGGGTTCATGGTATCCAATCGAGGGATCGAGATCAACCCCGACAAAATCAAAGCCATAGAGGAAATCATCGTGGTGGACAAGTCAAGGCTATTCAAAGATTGACCGGGCGTATAGCCGCCCTGGGACGGTTGATCTCGAGGTCCTCAGACAAAAGACATCGATTCTTCTCATTGTTAAAGAAGAAGCATAACTTTTTTTGGACCCCGGAATATCAGCAAGATTTAGAAGAACTCAAACAGTACCTATCGAGTCCGTCCATGTTGCACACTCCAAAGGCAGGCAAACAGATGTACCTCTACTTGGCGATTTCCGAGGTGGCGATAAGTGAAGTCTTAGTTCGGGAGGAATATGGTATAAAATTGGATAAAAGCCTTATGGACGAGGTGATCGAAGCTAAGTGCGACTCCCTCCTTGTGGTAAATCAAGTTAATGAGACATTCAAAGTAAAAGAACAACAGATGCGTAGGTACTTGGACAAATTGCAGGTAACCCTATATCAATTCAGGGAGTAGACCCTGCAACATGTACCCCGAGATTAGAATAGCGAGGTCGATGTACTGGATAACTTGGGGTCGTCGGTCGATGCTGATGAATTTAGTTCGGGAATAGTAGTGCAGCTAATGAAGTTGGTGAGAGAAGAGGTCCACGCCGAAGTAAACTCAACAAGTTTAACTTGGGATTGGAGGAACAAATACATAGACTACTTGAAGACCAGAAAATTGCCTTTGGATCCCAAATAGTAGAGAGCCTTGCACACCAAGGCTGCCAGATTTAGCTTGGTCGAAGGGGCATTGTTCAGGAGAACCTTCGATGACCTGCTAGCTCGATGCTTGGGACCGGGAGAGACCGAATACGCCATAAGAGATGTTCATGAAGGCACTTGTGGGAATCATTTGGGGGCAAAATCTTTGGTTCGGAAACTAATTAGGGCCAACTATTACTGTACTAAAATGGAGAAAGATGCAAAGGATTGCATACGGAAATGCGATGATTGCCAAAGACACTCCCTGATGATCCATCAATCGGGAGAAATGCTCCACTTAGTTTTGTCCTTGTGGCCATTTATGAAGTGGGGAATGGACATCGTCGGTCCCCTGTCATGGGTCCCCGATAAAGTTCAATTCAATGATTTCATGACCGACTATTTTTTCATATGGGTCGAGGCTCAAGCATACAAAAAGGTACGGAAGAAAGAAGTCATCGACTTCTTCTGGTACCACATAATATGTCAATTTGGGATACCGCCGAGATCGTTTGCGACAATAGGAAGCAATTTGTCGGTAGCAAGGTGATTAAACTTTTCGATGATCACAAGATCAAGAAGATTTTATCAACGCCTTATCACCCTAGTGGGAACGAGCAGGCAGAGTCAACAAATAAGACCATACTTCAAAACCTAAAAAAGAGGTTGACTGGTGCGAAAGGGAAATGGAAGAAGATCCTGCCCGAAGTTTTGTGGGCATACCATACGTCTTTGAAATCTAGTACTGGGGCCACCCCATTTTTCTTGGTCTACGGAGCTGAAGTCTTGATACCAGTCAAGGTGGGATAGCCGAGCCTCAGGTTCCAGTATGCGACCAAAGATCCAAACGACGAGGCAATGATCATGAGCTTGGAACTATTGGATGAAAGGCGGGAGCCGCCCTGGTCCTGTTGGCCACCCAGAAGCAGCGAATAGAAAGGTATTACAACCGAAAAACTAGCCTCCGACACTTTTAAGTCGGGGACTTGGTACTGAGGAAAGTAACATTACACATCAGGAACCCGAACGAAGGAAATCTGGGACCTAATTGGGAAGGACCATATCGAGTTGTCGAAATAACCGGGAAAATCCTCGTATAAACTCGAAGTGGGAAACGGCGTACAACTACCAAACAATTGGAACGTGACACACTTAAAGTGGTACTACTACTAAGGTACGAACTTAATTAAATTTTAATCATGTTATAAATCGGACTAACGTATGCAGGTAATCGAACAAGGATGGATGTGGCTGTTAGGTCTGAAAACACGTATTGCACTCTTTTTTTCTTGAACCGGTTTTGTCCCGAAGTGGGTTTTTCGGAAAGGTTTTTAATGAGGCAACAGTAAAACGTGCTAACTTAGATTAGAAGACCGGTTTGAAATCTATGTCAATGATCGTTTGCTTCATATCAACAGTATCCGAGCCCTCACGAGTTTGACCTCGAATACTGGGGGCCATTACCCTCGGATTAAGGTCTTTAGCAAGGGAAAAGAAACTTTTATGTGCTAAAAGCTAAGGCTTGGTAGTCAAGATTCATTGTAAGGGCCAAATGGTTGTATGAATCGTGCCCACATAGTCCACTCTAGCCATGGCACAAGTTTTTATGCGCTTTTAATCATGTACCTTGTGTACACCGAAATGAAAGAAATTTCCACTTCCCTTACACTTTGTCACTACGCGTTATTGCTTCTTTGATCCCAGATCCTAAAAGCCCATGGGCTACCCCTACTCGGGGACTATCGAGCCTACGGGCTACCCCTACTCGGGGATTGCCGCCCGATGAAAGGTCAGACGACCTGGGCTACCGAATCTCGGAGGCACCAAACCTATTAGGCGGTGCCTAAATATAAAAGGCTATGGCTACCTTAAAAACGGTTCGGAGACGTTCAAAGTCCGAAACCAGAAAGTAAGGCCCTTACGAAAATTCGAAACCTACTAAAAGGTTATCCTCGGCAAAAATATCGTCTAAAAACACTTAAGCATCTTGAAAACCTCATGTATCACCGAGGGTTCGAAGCCACAAGCAATCAAAGTTGCATCAAAGTCGGGCTTCATTCGAACCTCCATAAAGCGAATGACCCAGAACTAAATCTTATTCTATGCTAAAGCATAAAAAACAATACATAAATAGAAATTGCAAGAAGATGCTGGAAAAATAAAGACACGTTATTACCAGAAAGGGAATTTTTTATATATTCCAAAATATATTTACAAAGGCGAAATAGAATAGCCTCGAAATAAACAAAAACAAATACATAAGAAAAAATGAAAGACTGGAAAAATACTAAGGCATCTACTCCTGGTCTTCACCAGGGCCTGACTCGTCGCCAGAACCGTTAGAGTCCCCGGGACACTCAGGCTCGTAGAGTTCCTTTGCCTGGGCCTCGATCCTCCTAGCTTCTTCAATCTTAGCCGATAGGTCAAAACCTCGAGCATAGATTTCTTATAGGGTCTCTCTCCGGGACAATCGCTTTATGTATTCAGTCTTTGTCTTTAAGCGGGTCTCGGCTGCCTCCACATCAGCCTTGTACTGGGCCACCATTTCCTCGGCATCAGCAAAGTTTGCATCCAATTTGGACCTCAGTACCACATATTCTTGTCCGAGAGCATCTCGTTCTGTGACGACCAAGCTCAGCTGTGCCCAGATATCATTGTTCAGTCGAGACCACTTATTGGCTTTGTCTTTTGCTACCTGAAGTTGGTTCTCGACCGATGCCAGCTCCGCTTTCATAGCTTCTTTCTCCAAATCTAACAGATCCATCTTACCCTTCCACACTTCGGTTGTGGCCTTGACCTCGTCCATCTCGGCCCGAAGCTGGTTGATCTGGTCTATTTTCTGTTGGACAAGCGAGGTTGTGTTATTAGTCGCCACGACTAGCTGTTCATTTTTAGCCTCAAAGATCTTTACCTTCTCAACCAGGTCAGCGGGTTCCCACTTTAGGGTCAAGTTCCAACTCCTACTGTAGAGTCGGGAGGTCTTTGAGGGCTTTGTCCTGCTTCTCACTAAGAGCCTTGTACATGTCCTACTTCCAAACCTGCTCTTTCAGCTCGAACTCAAGCTGGCTAATCTCCAAGCGGTATCAGAGGAAGCTTGCATGGTGAAACACTAAAGCCTGAAAAGAAATGAAGTTAATATAGGACATCAAAGACCAAAGTAAGATTCATAAAGGGATACAAAGGGCTGACGCCTTACCCGGTTCAGCGCCTATTCTGCCTCGTTGAAGAGGCTCAACGTGCCCACCTCGTTCATCTTTGCGTGGTCCTCCTCGTTCACTAGGAATCGACGGTAGCTAGATATACCCATAGGAGCGGAAAGGACCCAGGAATCCTCTGAGATTATAAGAATGACCGTTCTCTTGCACTCGGGGTCCATGCTCGTAGCGGGAAATTGCTTTACTAGTTTCTGGATCGAACTCGGCCTTGCCTGTTCTCGAGGGCACATCCTCTCCAGGTGACCAAGCCCAGAAAAATCCTCCAGTGCAGCCATATCCATGCCGTCGAAGAACGAGATGGGGGTGTCGTTTAGGCCATGCGCCACCTCGCCTAACTTCTCTTTGCCCGCTTGGGACTCTTTAAGCATGGACTCGGTATAGGAGGGATTTTCTATAATGTCAATGACACCGATAGACTCCTTCGGAACAGGAGCGACTTCTTGGGGGGCCACTGCCTCCGTCGCTCTCTGGTTCCCAGGTTAGAGGGGGATCAACCCCAAGGTCATCTTTCTTGGTCGTCGCCTGCTCACCCTCATTAAGGGTTGATGAGCGACTAAAAGGTCATCATCTTCGAGCTCATCCCTGATCCGGTAGAGAAGATCGGTGTCCAATCCCCTGGACTTAGTGCTCTTCTTGAGCTTCCAGACAAGCATGGTCACTTTTTTCTATTTCTTTGCCTCGGCATCGGGGGAGCCCGAGGACTTCCTCTTACTCTTCTTCTTCTCCTCCTTCGCGATAGCCCCATGCTTCCCTAAAACGAAGAGATCGGCAAGCAAGGACGAACCCTCATCCTCACTCAACGGCCTAAGTTTGGTGGTCTTAGGCAAAACTGTAAAAAAGGGGAAAAAGTTAGTACTGTGTAAGATAGAAACATGATGATAATTATTCAGGGAAGAATCTCACCATGGGAAAGGGCCTCCCATTGGCCCTTCGAAAGCTTGCGCCTTGCACGCTCAGAGTATGACATCTGCTTGAAGATCCCCTTGATCCACTCCTTGAATCGGGGGATTGCATTAGGAACTTGGGCAATAGCTGCACGATCACAAACACATGTAATGAGAGAGAGAGAGAGAGAGAGAGAGAGAGAGAGAGAGAGAGAGAGTAAAAAGAAATAAATACTCAAAAAAGACAATACTTAGGGGATGTGTTCCACTCCTTGGGGAACGACAGAAACTCGGGAGGGATCAGGTCTTCGGTTCTCACCTGAACGAACCTCTCTTGCCAGCATCGGTCTCGATCCTCGTCGATGCTCGATAAAGAAGCCTTGCTTGCTCGGCGAACGAGCTTGATCATCCCTTCTCAGAAGATTCGGGGACTATATAGGTAGAGTAGATGGTCAAGGGTAAACTGAAGGGCTTCGGTATTATTCACAAAGTGGCGTAAGAGGATTACGATCCTCCAGAAGGATGGGTGGATTTGCCCAAGGCACACCTCGTACCTTTTGCGAAAAGCAAGGATCATGAGGTCCACCGGGGCGAGCGTGAAAGGGTAAGTGTAAACATTCAAATACCCCTTCACGTGAGTGGTAGTATTGTCATTGGGCCCTCGAATGACTACGTCCTCCCATTTACAGTCCGGTCAGACTAAATATAGAGTTTCTTTGGTGACGGAGCATATGTATTTCCATGCTCCCTCACCTTGATCTTGTTGACAAGAGGCCTTCTCGACCTTGAAGTTGTCCTTGCTAGAGCAGCCCCCGGGTATGAAGCTCTTCATGGGAGGCTCCTGAGCCACTTCGGGGACAGTCACCTCAGCATCTGCGGCCGGGTGGGAAGATGAAGGAGCAGCCTGTTGAGGCACTGATTTGGAGATTTTCCCCATTACAATCTGAAAAATATGAAGGCTTGAGGAAAAATATGAAGATTTGAAGATGGTATGGAGGTATGAAGGTATGGGATGAAGGTTCGAAGGAAATGTATAAGGATTGAAGATGAAGGTATGAAGTCCCAAAGAATAATGTATGAAGGTTTTAAGAAGCTAAAAGCCGTTAGAGAACTCGAGGGTAGAATCTAAAATCGAAAAATGAAAGAAGCGAAAGGGGTTGAAGCTTTTATAGGGGAAAAGACAATCATTGCGCGAGGTTTCGCGTTCAAAGGCAGCCAACCGATGACTGACACGTGTCGGAAGTCAGAACTACGTGATTGATGGGACTCTTCAATTTACCCGTCATCTCAGTTATAACGTATGAGAGAAGGAACCGGGGTTCATCTATCGTTTTCCATTCTTTCGGCAAAGCTACACTCCCGAATATGAGGGGACTATCTGTATAGGGTAAAATCCGAGATAGAGCATACCCCGATTTCCCAGTGGAGAAAACGGAAGAAGGGCATGGACACACGAGACTAAAATCGAGTCCGAAAACCCTTCGTACCGAGACCCCTGAAAGAAGAACGATGTGTCGTCATGGGGCATGATAAAGTGACGCTCCCCGGACCCAGAACGAGTTCTAAAACCTCGGGAAGCACGGTAAGTGGTTATACACGACGGATAAGGGGCCATGATATTCGTACCTGACGGGATATCACGGCGCGAATCTCGCTCGATGTCAGTTACAGATCAGTAATTAACGAGTAAGGAAGAGTAAGGAATAGTTTTACCTTTTTTTAGACTTGTACTAGGAATGAAACTCTCCTACTATATAAATGGGAGATTTTCTTTCTTTGCAGGCACATTGTAACACACAAATCAAGGCAATACAAATTCATTTTCTGCTTTCTAGCTATTGAAAAAGTTCTTACTTAACTGTTTGCTCTTCATTCGCAATTACGATCGAACCAAGGGTCTGATCGAGGGTAAGACTATTGTTCAACCTAGGCTCAGGTCGGGCTGTGATATTACGACTGGTTTGATCATTCATTCTATCTTCAACTCGTTTCTCTAGTATTCCTGATTATTTGTGTTGAATCAATCCACATATCCTTAAAATCACGTATAAATTTAATTGTTATCCGATTTTAGGGTAAACAGAAGTGTCATATAGATCTAAGCAAATGGATTACTAATTTGAGTTGATGCCGCAACAATGTCAAACTAGGTAAGTTGTCGATGTGGTCATATTTTCAACTTGGCGTATCTATTGTAATCGACTCATTATATTGAGGGATAGGGGTTGTCGTCGGCAGTTTGGATTTTTGATTTGATTTTTTTATTTAATTTGGATTTGTTTTAGATTACGAAATTACAATAAAAAATTCAAACCAAATAAGTTCAGATTGACCTAATTTTTAAAAGTTCGAGTTCAAAGTATATGGTTTTGTTATTTCGAAAGATTTAAGCTTATAAGTTGGGCTTCTTTTTTTTTTGTTAACCAAAAGGAATCTTCAAATAAAATATTTATGTCATATTACAGTAACAATTTCTTATGAAATCAGATTGATAAAAATACTAAATAAATCAGATTGATAAAAATACCCTATGAAATTCTCGTTTAAAAATAGAGCAATATGTGCTGAGGATTTTTAGGCGTTAAGGACACATTCATCCATGAAACCGCTTTGTCAGCTTGAATTTGTTTGTAAATAGCCATCAACGATACACAAAAAAAATCCAAGGCCCTCAGAACAAACGGAACATAGTAAAACCAACTTCAACAGCATACATGAGACAACTCAACAAAGAATCCATATTAGAAGCTTATTAAAGTATTTTGACAGCCAAAGAGCATCTAAAATTATAAAACGTCCTTGAACTGTGGTGTATATATAATGGGTATATTATTTTTGGTTTAGTGGTTAAGGCCTAAGGCCAAACAAATTGAGGGTTGAAATGCAATTTGTTATAAAATAAAGACAAGTATAGAGAGAGATTGATAAATTATTCAACTTCAAATTGATGTACATAATGAACTGAAATCTCCTCTATTTATAGAAGAGAGGAAGCTGCTGCAAATCTGCTGCGTAAGCTGCTACTGCAAGCTGCTGTGTAAACTTCCTGTAAACTGTTATTGTACCAGTTATAGATAATCTTCTACCAGAGGTAATATTTATCCACAACGGAGTACCGAAATGATAAGTTTCTTCAGGAGGCTTATTTCCAATAGAGTACTAAATAGATAAATATATTTACGGCGGAGTCCCATTTGGATAATCTTCTTCAGGAAGCTTATTTTTAACGAACTACTAAATGAACATCCATAATATAATATATTTATAACACTCCCCCTTGGATGTTCATTAAAAGATAGTGCCTCATTAAAACCTTAATAGGAAAAACCCAGTGGGAAAAATATTCTAGTGAAGGAAAAAGAGTACACATATTTAGTAATACACATTGCTAGCTGCCTCATTAAAACCTTACAAGGAAAACCCTTAGTAAGGGAAAAAGAGTACAACGCATATTTACTCCCCCTGATGAAAACCTTATTTTAAATATTTGAGTCTCCGCATTCCAATCTTGTATATCATCTTCTCAAAAGTTGAAGTTGGCAAAGATTTAGTGAATAAATCTGCCGGATAGTCACTTGAACGGATTTCTTGCACATCAATGTCACCATTTTTCTGAAGATCACGTGTGTAGAATAATTTTGGTGAAATGTTCTTCGTCCTATCTCCTTTTATAAATCCTCCCTTCAATTGGGCTATGAATGCATCATTGTCTTCGTATAAAATTGTAGGTCTTTTCTCACATTCCAAATCATATTTTTCTCGAATAAAATGAAATATTGATCTCAACCATATACATTCCTTACTTGCTTCATGAATAGCTATTATCTCAGCAAGATTTGAAGAAGCAGCAACAATAGATTGTTTCGTGGAGCTCCATGATATGACAGTACCTGCACATGTAAACACGTATCCAGTTTGAGATTGAGCATTATGGGGATCAGATAAATAACCTGCATCTGCATAACCAACAAGATCTGCACTATCTTTGTTAGCATAAATAAACCCACATCAAGAGTTCCCTTTAAATATCGCAATTTATGCTTAATCCCGTTCTAATATATCCATGTAGGAGAAGAGCTATATCTTATTAGTAAATTAACAGAAAATGCTATGTCAAACCTTATAACATTATCAAGATACATAAGTGCATCAATTGCACTGAGATAGGGTATTTCAGGACCAAGGAGTTTCTCATCCTCTTCTGGAGGTCAGAATAGATCCTTATTCACTTCAAGTGATCGAACTACCATTGGTGTACTCAATGGGTGCACTTTGTCCATGTAAAAGTATTTTAACCCTTTCTGTATAGGCAGATTGATGGATAAAGATCACATCTACTAAATGTTCAATTTGCAGACCAAGAAAAGGTTGTCTTTCCAAGATCTTTCATCTCAAATTCTTTCTTAAGATATTCAGTTGCCTTTTGGAGCTCTTCTGGAGTTCCAACAAGATTTATGTCATCAACATAAACAACCAGTATAACAAATTCTGAAGCCATTTTCTTTATAAAAATACATGGACAAATAACATCATTTATGTAAACCTCTTTCAACAAATATTCACTAGGGCGATTATACCACATGCACCCAGATTGCTTTAAATCTGATTGAATACATTTTCCGAGATTATAAATATAATTTAGGCATTTTAAATCCTTCAGGGATTTCATGTAAATTTCATTATCAAGTGACCCGTACAAATAAGCTGTAACCACATCCATAATATGTATTTCAAGAATTATGTAGGGCTAAACTAATGTGATATCGAAATATTATGGAATCCATAATGGGTGAATATATTTCTTTATAATCGACTCCAGGTCGTTGTGAGAATCCTTGTGTGACAAGGCGAGCCGTGTATCTTTCAACTTCATTTTTATCATTCCTTTTTCACACAAAAAACCATTTATGACCAACTGATTTTATACCAGCAGGTGTTTGGACTACTGGTCTAAAGACCTCTCTTTTAGAAAGTGACTTCAATTTTGATTGAATTGCCTCTTGCCATTTTGGCCAATCAGATCGTTGTCGACATTCTTCAATAGATCGGGGTTCAAGATCCTCGCTATCTTGCATAATGTTAAGTGCAACATTATATGCAAAAATATTATCCACCATTATTTTAGATCGATTTAAATTAATCTCATCACCAGTAGAACTTATTAAAAGTTCCTTGCTCACTTGAGTCTCGGGTTAATTGATTTCTTAAGGAATATCAGAACTAATCAGATCTTGGGTCTCTTCAGGAGATCCCTTCATAGTATCATTTTGATCATTTGTCGATTTTCTTTTTCTAGGATTTTGATCCTTAGAATCCAAAGGCCTACCACGCTTCAAGCATGCTTTAGATTCACTAGCTCTCATGCTAGTAGATGGTCCTGCTGGGACATCAATTCTGATAGGCACATTCTCTACAGGGATATGTGACTTAGTTATCCTTTTCAAATTAGTAAATGCGTCTGGTATTTGATTTGCTATATTCTGTAAATGGATGATCTTCTGAACCTCTTGATTATATATAGGGGTACATAGATCAAAATGAGATAGTGATGAAACTTTCCACACAATTTATCTTTTGATTTCCTTTTTATCCCCCCTAATTGTGGGAAATTCTTTACATCAAACCGACAATCTGCAAATCGAGCAGTAAATAAATCTCCCGTCAATGGTTCAAGATAGTGAATAATAGAGGGTGATTCAAACCCAACATATATTCCTAACCTTCTCTGGAGTCCCATCTTACTGCACTGTGGTGGTGCTACTGGCACATATAAAGCACATCCAAAAATTCGTAGATGAGCAATATTTGGTTCATGACCAAAAATTAATTGTGACGGAGAATATTTATTATAATATGTTGGTCTGAGATGAATAAGTGATGCTGCAATAGCATGGCCCCAAACAGTAGTGAGCAATTTTGTTTTCATAAGTAGTGGTCTTGCTATCAATTGCAAGCGTTTAATAAATGACTTTCCAAGGCCATTTTGAGTATGAACATAAGCTACAAGATGTTTAACTTTTATCCCAACTGATAGACAATAATCATCAAAAGCTTAAGATGATAATTCTCCAGCATTATCAAGGCGAATAGCCTTTATAAGATAATCTGGGAATTGTGCCCTTAATCGAATTATTTGGGCTAATAGCTTTGCAAACGCCAGGTTGCGAGATGATAGTAGGCACTCATGAGACCACCTTGAATATAACGACCCAACTTGTTATTTTGCTTTCTAGAACCCCATTCCCTTAAATAAGACTCCCCATATATACTTTTACTGTTTTATGACTTGCGGGGATGTTTAGTTCGGGTTTGGAAGGGCTCGGGTTGAAATCGGAACACTTGGTTCCTTAATATTGGCTTAAAAGGGTTAAATTTGACTTGAGTCAGTATTGGTAATAAACGACCTCGGAATCGAAATTTGACGGTCCCTTTAGGTTTGTATGATAATTTTGGACTTAGGCGTATGTTCGGATCGAGTATTGGATGACCCGGGAGCGTTTCGGCGCATAAAGTTAAAAGTTGGCGCATTAAAGGTTTTAAGGTTCTTTAAATTTGGTTTGAAGTAGGACTTGGTATTACCGAGGTTCTATTGGGATTATGAGCATGGGAATAGTTTCGTATGGTGATTTAAGACTTGCACGCAAAATTTGGTATCATTCCGAGTAGTTTAAGTATGATTCGGCGCGTTCGGAGTAGGTTGGAAGAGCTTGAAATTCATAAGTTGATTCTATTTGGTTTTGGGTTGTGATTCTTAGTTTTTATGTTGTTTTTCGTATTTCGAGAGGTCTATTAGGTCCATAGTATGTTTACAAACTTGTTGGTATGCTCGGACCGGGTTCCAGGAGCCTCGAGTGAAATTCGGATCGGAAACGGATTAGAACCTTGAAGTTGGAGTGCTGTTGCTCCTGAACCTAGTGTTTATGCATCTGCGGAGGGAATGGCCGCATGTGCGGCTAGTTAATCGCGGGTGCGAGGCTGGTGGAGATGGCCCAGGAGTGCAGGTGCGAGGAAAATTCTGCACCCGCGAGGTCGCGGATATGGAGCGTGGCCGCCAATGCGAAAATCGCTAAGGTAGCCTAGGGTCGCAAAAGCGGACTTGGTCTGTAGGCATGTGCCCGCAGGAGCAGAGGAAATCCGCAGAAGCGGATGGGGGCCAATGTGGGCAAGGTCGTAGGTGCGAGGGGAGAGCCGCATAAGCGGGCTCGCAGGTGCGGTACCCTTCCACAGGTGCGCCTAGTGCTGGGCTATGTGTGTTCCGCAAAAGCGGTCCTTTGCCTACGGAAGCGGCGTCGCGGGTGCAACCCAAAGTACGCAGAAGCGGAAATCACTGGAGGCAGTGAGGGCTTTAGTGTCGGGAATTAGACAATTTTAGCTCATTTCTTTCACCTCTTAGGCGATTTTGGATCTCTTTGAAGAGGGGTTTTCACCTAGCACTTTAAGGTAAGTAATTTCTATATGAGATGAGTTTAATACATATATTTTGGGTAGATTCTTAGCATATAAGGTGTAGAAATTGCGGGTTTAGTTGAAAAATCTAGGTTTTGATAAAAATGAGATTTAACCACGAAAATGGTTATGGAATTGGGTGAAAATTATATATTTGAGTTCGTGAGGTTATGGGTAACAATTATCTTCGAAAATTTCCAAAATCCGAGTACGTGGGCCCGAGAGTGAATTTTAGGAATCTTCCAATTTGAGTTGGGTAATTACTCCAATAGTTAAATTATTAACTTTTGAGCATATATTGATTAGCTTATATAATATTTGACTAGCTTCGGATTGTTTGGCACCACGTTGGGTCCTTAGAGTGAATTTGTGGTCGGAAAGTGAGCTTTGGGACGAGGTAAGCCTCTTGCCTAACCTTATAAAAGGGAATTTACCCTATAGGTGATTTAAATTACAATACTATTTATTTCTACTTGTGGGAGCTATGTATGCACGAGGTGATGAGAGTCCGTGCGTAGCTACTAATCATGCTTAAGTTCGGGTAGTTTAGGACCCAAATCGTGAAATACTTGTAATGTTTGCACCCTACTTGTTAATTAAAGTACCTAATTTATATTGAAACTTGATAAAGGATTTGTAAAGACCGAATTTCAATTACTTGAGTTTTGGCGGGTTACTTGACTGTTAATAGAAATTGTGCTTCTTTGTGTATTAGCCTTATAATAGCTTTTAAATCGAATGTTCATAAAGTATACTCTCTTCTTGTGGAGCGGGCCGAACGCCTCGGCAGTATAATAGATGCATCTATGGTTCGTATCGCTTGACCCTCGGCAGTGTACATATTATTCTGGATCGGACCGTATGACCTCGGCATAAATCGTACGTGTTAATGCTTGGAGCCCGAACACACTTGATATTATTTTCATGAATTGAGAGGTTATAATTAGTTAATTGCCTGAGCTTTACTTGGAATTAGTATATGTTAGTGGAAGGCTTTTGGAATGTAATATCAGTTAAGAATCATTTAATCACTGTTGCTATTGTGTTAGTATTATTATTCACATTTTTTATGCTTATATAGCATTCATGTATTTCATTGTTAGCCCATAGTAAGTGTCGATATCGACCCCTCATCACTACTTCTTCGAGGTTAGACTTGATACTTACTGGGTACATGTTATTTATGTACTCACACTACACTTCTGCACTAATCGTGCAGGATTTGAGGCAGGTGCATCTGGCATTCATCCCGGCGCACACCCCCGTTACCCCGAGACCTAGTGGTGAGCTGCTTTCTGAGTCCGTTCTTCAGCACCCAGAGTCTCTCTTTTGCATTTATTTTCTGTCTACTTATTTCAGACAGTAGTTTAGAGTTTTGTATAATCTACTAGTTGCTCATACACTTGTGACACCAGGTCTTGGAACACATGTTAGTAGACTTTATGGTTTTGGAGCATTTATTTTACTGCATTTGCTCGCTCATTAGCTTTTGCTTTACTTTATTAAATTTTCTATTCCTTATTTTCTTAATAAATGAAATTCAATTACTTGGAAATTTATTAAAAAGAACAATTACATGGTTAGTTCAACGTTGGCTTGCCTAGCGGCGACGTTGGGCGCCATCACGGCCTATAATAGGAATTGGGTCGTGACAACATGGTATCAGAGCACTAGGTTCACGTAGGTCTCACAAGTTATGAGCAGTCCTAATAAAGTCTTGTAGATCGGTGCAGAGACATCCGTACTTATCTTCGAGAGGCTATAGGGTGTTAGGAAACTACTCTTTCTTCATCTCCTATCGTGCAATTGATGTTATGCTAAGTATTTTTCTCTTATTCTCTCGCAGATTGTGAGAACGCGAGCGACAAATTTACCCGACCATGGAGGAGCTTCTCCCCCTGTTGCTAGAGGCCGAGGGAGGGCTCCAGCTCGTGGTAGAGGACGAGGGCGTCCTACAGTTGCTCCAGCTATGCCACCAGTGGATCCAGTAGAGGATCCTATTATTGAGGAGCAAGGTGAGGTGCCTATAGCGGAGCCAGCCCCAGTCGATTTCATGTCCGCATCAAGATTCCAGGAGGTCATGGGTCGTATGCTGCGGTTTATGGATTCTATGACTCATGCTGGTTTATTTCCAGCAGACCCAGCCATATCTCAGGCGGGAGGGGGAGCATATTCCCCTATCGCTCAGGCTCCAGGGCAGGTAGCTACCGTATATCAGACCCCAGACACACTATTCGTGGGCGGTGCTAGGCCAGTTACAGCAACTATACCTGAGCCCAGACCAGCTGCGGCCAGCGAGCCGCAGAAGCTATTGGACAGATGGACCAGGCTTCATCCTCCTATCTTTGGAGGTGAGCGACATGAGGACCCCCATGACTTTATTGATTGGTGCAGGGACAAACTGCACAACATGAGAATATTGGAGTCGCACGGGGTGGACTTTACTACCCTTCAATTGGAGGGCAGGGCCCGTAGATGGTGGCAGTCCTATCTTCTCGACAGACCAGCAGGTTCTCCTCCCATGACTTAGGACCAGTTCACATGCCTCTTCCTGGACTGATATATTCCACCCTCTTAGAGGGAAGAGTTGCGATTTTAGTTCGAGTAGCTCCAGCAGGGCCAGATGTCAGTGACCGACTATGAGGCGAGATTCTCTGAGTTGTCTCGCCATGCACTTACGATACTTCCTACCGATGCAGAGAGAGTGCAGAGGTTTGTTGCAGGTTTTCACTCTGGTATCCAGGCCACTATGGCCCAAGAGATTGAGATGGAGACTTCGTACAAGCTAGTTGTGGAGATAGCTCGGAGGATTGAGGGTGTTCGTCAGCGCAGCTGAGAGCAGGTGACGAGGGATAAACAATTTTGATATTTTAAGGGGTTTAGTGGTGCTCCGGCTAGGGGCATAGGGGTCAGTTGGTGAGGGGTCAGTCTAGCAGGCCCACATATCCAGCACCGTCGCCTTCTCGGCATGCTACAGTGCGGACCAATTTCAGCACCATTCCAGAGAGCTCCTACCGTCCACCAGCTATTCAAGGTTCCTCCAGTGGGTCTTCAGGCCATCAGGGTTAGGCTTCAGGTCAACAGTCCACCGTACCGAGAGGTTGTTTTGAGTGCGGGGATCTTGGTCATGTGAGGAGGTTCTGCCTCAGGCTTCGGGGCAATGCAGTGCAGCGGTGTTTGCAGCCTATGATTACAGCACCAATTGCCACACCAGCTATCCGGCCGCCCAGAGGCGGAGGGCAGGTGGGTAGTGTCACGCCCCAAACTCAGGGAGCGCGACCGACGCTCAACCGAGTGAACCCGGCCGAGCAAGCCTTTTAGATTTCCTTCTACCCAAACTCATCCATGAATAAAGAGGAGATGCACTCCATAAATCAAACACTGAAAATATTTTATTAACAACTCTCATTTCATTCCATTAGCTACTTCATTCACAATTTCCAAAGTATTACAACTTTATAGATATAATGCAAAACATGTTTGCCAAATAGCAACATTTCTAGTTCAATTCCCAACATCATACACTACCCACAACCAATCTACGGAGCCTCTAAATATGACATAAGACCAGTATGGAAGTGCCGACAATAAGGCCCCGATTATACCTCAAGACATAAAGTGTAACATCAAGTGACATCGGGCCCAGAATAGAATAGTGCTCACCAAAACCTGCTGAATAGGGAGTAACTGCTAACGAGGACCAAAGTTGCACCGCTGATGAATCACCTGCATCCACTGAAGATGCAACGCCCCCGGCAAAAGGGACGTTAGTACATATGGAATAGTACTAGTATGTAAAGCTAACTGTCCTCTTTTAAAATAAGAAAACCAATGTAAGAAGGGGAAATCCATAGAAACAACAAGTTACAATCAATGATATTCAAATGCTAAGTTAAAACATAATAATTTCCAAAATATGAAGATAACACTGGGAAATGATAATCAAATTATGATGATAATATTATTTTTGGTTGGGAGATCTTTAGCACTGATATACCACTATTCACAATATCAATGTTCACAATACCAGTGTTCACAATACCGATGGTCACAATACCAATGTTCACAATACTGATGTTCACAATACCAATGTTCACAACACCGATGCTCACAATACCAATGCCACCATACTTTTAGCACGGAGTCCGATAACGACCCGATCGACTAGGTTATCTCATTAGAGGATCAACCACAATTACTATCAATACCAATACTACCGTAATTTTAGCACAAAGTCTGATCACGACCCGATCGGCTAGGCTATCTCATTAGAGAATCAACCACAATTATTATCAATACAAATACCACCGTAAGTTTAGCACGGAGTTCGATCACGACCGATCGGCTAGGCTATCTCATTAGAGAATCAACAACAATTATTATCAATACCAATACCACCGTAATTTTAGCACGGAGTCCGATCATGACCCGATCGGCTAGGCTGTCTTATTTGAAGACATCAACAAAAATCTCAATTTCAATTACAATTTCCAGCACAATCACCATCATGTGTGCGATATGCTGTCTGATCACGACCCGATTGGCTAGGCTGTCTTATTCGAGACATCAACCCTTTTATATCAATCAATCTTATCCCAATAAAGAGGAATAATTTTATCACATCAATCTCATCCAAAATAAGGGAAATAATTCACAAAAATAACATAGGTGCAAATGTATTTACTTCATCATCTTCCACATTGTATAATCTCCACTAGTATTTTCAGTCATTCATAACGACAATATTTTCTTGGCTCTTTTGGCCATTCACAAGATTTTTTATTCAAGGCACGGTGGCCATATTTGTTATTCCACACTTTTATTTCTTCCGTCTCATGTATCATCATCATAAATATCAACATACATATAATATTTCAGAAATCACAACTTTATGTTCATTAGAAGTGAACAATTTAAGCACCATAGATTTCTTTCCGAGAAATGGAGTAAAATGATTGTCAATTGACGCGTAAGTTAAAATTATCAGCAAATAATACACCATTTATTCTTGACACAATTTTTCCCCACAAAGGTCAATACACAATTTCCACTCACGAATATGTAAGAACGCAAAACACATTGAAAATACTCACAAATCATAACGTCTATTAAAACAGTCACATATGAGCGTGACTTGAGTTTATAGGCTTTTAGGAAATTCTGTTTTCGAAGTCAATTCAGAATAGTTGAATCAAGGCTCATTTCATAACCTTTCTCACATCATTTCATTTCATTGGCTCCATTGGCCACAAGTATAACTTTCACTTATATCAATCATCGCATTTCATACTTCTTTCACATCTTTATAGGTTATCAACAGTAAGACATTTCCAATCAAGGCTTTAGGTACACATATGAGCAATCAAGAGTCTTAAGCATATTTAGTTTTCTCACACAATTTGGAATCATAACCTTCATTTGAAACACAACTCAAAGACATAGCATTTTAATACACGTATCATTATTGAACACATTCCCAAAGGATAACATAATGTGTTACGAACATTCGGAACACGTTTTGAATACTTAATTCTCGACACTTTGTTTATTCGGGACTATCGAATTTATTGGGAGTAACTCGGAACATACAATAAGGAACTTGAGACAACCATACTTGAAACTTATGAGAACATCATTGAATTCAATTCTAAGAAAGTAGTTTAGCCAACATACCTTACTTTGAGCTTTCCTTAAATTATTACAACGTTCCGGAAATTCTAGCAATCCTAATCTATTTTGAGACATAACAAAATTTAACCATTATTAGGAAGATATTCAAGATCTCAGCTCATTTGAGCATTTTATCAAACACTAGGTGTGAAAATTTAACTACAAGGTTCTTCTACAAGATTTCCTTCATTCCACAACTCAATCTTTACTTATTTAAGCTCAACAATCTCCTCACAAACCTTATTGGTACATATATGTATGCATAATACTCTTACACCCAAGAATCATACTTCTCATGACCTGCTTTTAATCAAAATCCCAAAATTTAGGGCTAGAATTGATGAAACAATAGCTAGGTCTTCTCTTTCTCTCTCTAAGATAGCTCTCTCCTCTCTCTACAAAATTATATTTTACCTTCTAAAATGACCCCCTAAGGCCTTATATCAAAATTGGATCCGATATGAAAATTTTCAAAAATGACTCCCGAAGTCAATTATGTGGTGCAATTATGCTATAGCATAATCGTTTTGTAGGCAGCAGACTTGCAGTATAATCAATTATGCGACAGCATAATTGCAGCATAATAATTATGCGACAGCATAATTGCAGCATAATCAATTATGCGACAGCATAATTGTAGCATAATAGTTTGTCCGTCTCTGCTCCACTTTGCGATGCTTATGCGGTCCGCGAAACCGTTTTGCGATCGCGAAATTGATCGCAGATCCAGCCTTTGGTAATTTGGTCATAACTTCTTGTAGGAGTGTCCAAATGACAAACGGTTTAAAGCGTGGGAAACTAGACACATAGACCTTTCATTTGATAGCTAATACACCATATAAATCTTCATATCAAGAGATGTAAGATAGTTTGAAGTTAGGTCTTGTGCAAACTCACATGAAACTTTATCCCATCATAAACTTTTCAACTTGACTTTGCCTTGGGGCTCTTCTTAGATCATAAACCATTCTTAATGTACCTCATACATATATTATCATGATAAATTGATATAATTATTATAATACCCCTTGTCTGCATACAAAATAATATAATTAGCACACATCAATTTTCTTAATAGCTCTTAAATACTTCAAAATTTTCTGGGGTGTTACATTCTTCCCCACTTAAGAACTTTCGTCATCGAATGTTTTAAAAGTCCCTTCTAAGAATATAGTTACCATCCTTTTACCTCCAATCATTATACATAGGCATTTATGCCTACATGGGTCTTATACTTCCCTCCAAAATCTCAACTTACTTATGGCCCTTAAAATTGGCTATCTTTACAAATTCGTAAAAATTTTGACAGAATTTCCCCTGTAGCTGGGCCTATCCACCTGTGAGAGAATCCCAGAAATCAATACTAACAATATATCCATTACTCAATGATGCATCACAGTACATATCAACAAAACCGATCTCAACATTAGGGCATTACATTAACAATAGTGGTATCTTGACATGAAATGTACACATTTAAACCATAATGCATAGAAGGTACATTTTTGAACCACAACCATTTGGCTCTACAAACAAGTGAGAATATTTCCTTTTCTCAACACTTTCGACCTACGAGGTGATCTCCTCGACTCATAGACTTAGCCATAACACTTGACGGAGGCAATCTTAACTTTCGGACTTATCTAACAAGGATAGCAAATAGTTTCTCCTCATAATCCAATTATCCATTAACTTCTCCTTCTTAGACATAGACACATGAAACACCAGGTACACGAAGAATAATAATAGGGAAGCATCATACTCATAGTTTGGCCTATTTCCTTTAAGATTTCATAAGTCCTAATGTGACTACACATACTCTACCTTTATTAACAATTCACATAGCATCCTCATGGGAAAACAATATTGAGAATAACCCGTTCACTTTCTTCAACTCTAAATCTCTACGCCGAACACCCAAACTAAACCTTTGGTGACCTCCAACAATTAGTCTAAGATGTGCTAGCTTGAATATGACCATAAAATTTTCTATCCAATATATTTGATCACGTGATGACTCTTCTTCTTTGACATGTGACATATGGGAGGCATAATCGGAAGGATAAAGCCATTAGCACCAGTTATTCTTGGAAGGCTATTATTCATGAAAAGGACAACAACCGTTGTTTCATTCCATATGTGCCTTATTTGGCAATATTATGCCTCAAAGAGAAATAGCCAAGTACGTGACACCAGTCGTCTCCTGGAGTGTAGGAAAAATCAGTTTAACTCGAAATGAAAATATTCTAGCACCTTGAATGTGATATGGGTTTTAAAATGCATGAAATTGCATTACGCTCTTAACATTAACTAACACAAGGAATCTATGTCACAAGCCCATGGGGATGAAAAAGAAGTTGAACACTTGTGAGATTATTATCATTCTCACAACTTAACCTTTGCCAATAGTTGATCCTATATGAGAGGACTAGAGATACGACAACTTGTCTTTCAAATCAATATCCTCTCATGTTACTAGACGGTGAAAATGATTCGTGATAATATTCACAAAGGAACAAAGTGATTGTTCAAACCATAGGAGCCACATACACCAGAGAGGAAAAGAGTGACTCAAGAAGGATCTCGACAATAGGCTATTTTACATTAGATTTGATACCACATAGGTAAATATTATGGCGGTACATGCATAGGAACAAATGACCAGATATTATCCATTTGAATAAAAAGGTTATGTACGAAATTCATCAGGTATAGTCCCTTGTTGAGAATTTAGGAAAGCAAGTGGGAAGTATTAATCCTAGAGTTATAACTCAATTCAAGGACATAATTATAGAGCTCAATTCCACAAGAGGTTGTAAATAAGAGAATTTGTGATAGAGTGGATTCTCGAATAATGTGTCTCGTTCAAAGAGTAGATACATGCAATGTTTTGTGATTCAACGTGTACTAAGGAGTGACTTACTTGATGACTTTAGATTGACAGGGCAGTACCTTAATTAATGCCCCTCTACTCCACATCCAAAACATACATTAGTACCATAGTGACATACACCAAAATGACATCTCATACACTTCACACAACGAGGATGGGGTCCGCTAAATTGATTCTCACCACTTACCCGATATTTACCATTTTTGCATACATCATAAGCATTCCCCTTACTCTTCCTCCAAGCCTTCATGGTGGGAGTAACAATCTCTACAACAGCTCGTTGTATGGACTTTTGGAATTCCCCAAATCTACCACCCCTAACACTCTTCTGAGCATACTCACAACATGACGCAAATTATTTTCGGCCGCATATCGGGCATGCCTGGATGGGTGTATCCAACCTAAAGGCATTTATTCTTCTTGTGCCCCCTATTTACACAACCATAACATGTTTCAAGAATCATCTAACATAAACCCGAGTGGCTATTCTTTCATATCAAACATTCCGGCTTATTGTTACAAACAACCCTCTTTCGTTTCTTACGTTCTCTCACCACATGATCTAGTGGCGTGGTGACATTAATAGGAACATGGACAATTTCCCTAGCAACTGGTTCTTTCATTTCCTTCTCGCTGCCTCGAACCCGTAAGGTACTCATATGAAAAATGAGACATGACGAGGAAATTAGCTTCCTATCTTGAGTTCTATCGCGCGATCTGGAGTATAAAAGAAGTGTGAATTTTCTAAATGTCCAAGTAGCCTCCCCATTATAGATTTGGTCGACAACACACCAATAAGAATGATTCTACTAGTCACGGCTCCGAGACATCCTAGGTGTGATGACACAAAATGTAATCTTATGTTTTAGAACTCGAATCTGCGCTCTTAAGCCTTAAAAATTTTATTTTTACCCTCCTCAATTTGTGTGCGCAGTTTGGGCAGGTTTCCGGAAAGCTTTTATGTTGAAAACTAATGAAAATAAGAATTTTTGCCTTAAAAGTTAATTTTTGTTGACTTCGGTCAATATTTTTGGTAAACGGGCCCGGATCTATGTTTTGACCATCCCGGTAGGTTTGTATCGAATTATGGGACATGGGCTTATGTCCGGAATCGAATTCGAAGGTCCGTATCTCAAGTTATGAATATTTGATGAAAATTAAAAGTTTGAAAATTAATTATTTTTAAGAATTGATTGATATTTGGCATTGTTAGTACCGGGTCTGTATTTTGGTTCCGGAGCCCGATACAAGTTCATTATGATATTTAAGACCTGTATGTGAAATTTGGTGAGAAACGGAGTTGATTTGACGTGATTCGGACCTCCAGTTGAGAAAATAGAAATTTTAAAGTGTTCTTGAGAATTGCATTTGATTTGGTGCTAAATTCATAGTTCTAGATGTTATTTTGGCAATTTGATCACGCGAGCAGGTCTGTATGATGTTTTTAGACTTACGTGTATGTTTAGTTTGGAGCCCCGAGGGCTCGGGTGCCATTCGGGCGATGCGCGAGTTGAGTTCAAACCTCAACAAGGCTGCTGGTGCACCAAATCTGGTGTGCGCGCACCTGCGAGCCTCGTAGGTGCGAGCTCGCAGGTGCAAGTGATAGCCCCGCAGGTACGACCCAGGCCTGGACTTTATTTTTCCGCAAATGCGCACTTCTCTCCATAGGAGCGGGACCGCAGAAGCGGACCGCGGTCCGCAGGTGCGGCCCCAGTTGGCCCAGTCCTTTTTCGCAAAAGCGCACGTCCTGTCCGCACGTGCGGATGCGACCAAAGCACCGCAGGTGTGAAGGTCGCTGGGCAGTGAGTTCATTTAATTCGGACTCCAGCCATTTTTCTTCTCGTTTCAAAAGAATAGGAGGCGTAGGGCGATTTTTCAAAGACATTATCTTTCCCAAATCATAGGTAAGTGTTCCTTAACTCGTTTCTTTCAATCTTTTACTTCATTTTACAAGAATTCAGCCAAATATCTAGAGTTTTCATGATGGAATTAGGGGTTAGGGTAGAAACTAGGGATTTTGGGAATTTGAGGATTTAGACCTCAATTTGAGGTCAGATTCCAAAACTAATTATATATTCAGGCTCGAGGGTGAATGGGTAAGTGCATTTTGGTCTGAACCTCGGGTTTTGACCAAGCAGGCCCGGGGTCGATTTTTTGACTTTTTGGAGGAAAATTTGGGAAATTTAATTTATGCAATATAATCGATTCCTTTAGCAATTTTTGATATTATTGAGTCATTTTTGAATAGATACGAGTGGTTTGGAGGTGAATTCCAAAGGAAAAGCTGTGATTGAGAATTAAGTGGCCTTCAGAGTGAGGTAAGTATTGTGTCTAACTCTGACTTGAGGGAATTAGGAACCTTAGATTATTTGCTAAGTGAAATCCATGTGAGCGGTGTATATGTGAGGTGACGAGTACTTATGCACCGCCAATTTACCTGTTTTCCATGTTTCCATGTTTTTCTTACATTGTCTCATCCCTATGCTAAATTGCTACATGTTATACTAGTGTTGTTTAATTTATCGTTCTTATCATGTTTACAGATTTTCTGGTGATAATTGAGTTTTTATTTCAAAGTTGAGATTGATATTATGGAACCAAATGTTGAAGTAAGGTTTGTACTTGTTATTCTATCTCCCTGTTGTTATTTATGCATTACATTATAGTAAGGGAGAGTGTTAATGCACGAAGGGTGATGCCGTGCCATATTGTGAGTGTTAATGCACGAAGGGTGATGCCGTGCCATATTTTGAGTGTGAATGCACGAAGGGTGATATCGTGCCATGATATGAGAGTTAATGCACGAAGGGTGATGCCGTACCGTTTCTATTAATTTTATAGTGAGATTGAGAGTAAAAGCTCAAAGGGTGATGCCGTGCATTTTTCCTTACTGTATTCACTATTCCTGTTGATTCATGGTATATTCACTGCTCCGGTGATCATTCTATTGTAGTTCTTTATCTTGTATTCCCCTTAGTATGTTCCCCTCCCGACATTTCCTGTTAGACTCGACACTTACCAGTACATGGGGTCGGTTGTACTGATACTGCACTATGCACTTTCTGTGCAGATTTTGATACCGGCTTGGGTTGATCGAGATTTTGCTATTGGTCCGCTGTTCAGAGACTCAAGGTAGATCTGTCGGCATTCACTGACCTTGAAGTCCCCGTCTATCTTTTCTGTTTTACTGTTTTTTCATTCAGACAGTTGTATTTCTTTCTGACTATTACTTGTAGCAAATTCTAGAATGCTCGTGAATTGTGACTCCAGATCCGGGTGGTAGTAATTAATACAGTTTTATGATATTCCACACTTATTATATTTCATCTTAGTTAATTATTGTTATTTACTGAATGGAAATAAGGAATTGGTTTAATGATTCTCTAACGTTGGCTTGCCTGGCAAGTGAAATGTTAGGCGCCATCACGGTACCGTCGGTGGGAAATTTCGGGTCGTGACAGTTGGTATCAGAGCCCTAGGTTGCCTAGGTCTAACGATTCACGAGCAATCTTAGTAGAGTCTGGAGGATCGGTACGGAGACGTCTGTGCTTATCTTCCAGAGGCTATGAAGTTTAGGAACAAGTTTCACTTCTATTCTTCTCTGTCGTGTGAATTTGCTTTCTCAATACTGATTGAACTCTTCTACTCTTATTCTCTCGCAGATGGCAAGAACATGTACCGCTTCCTCAGCTGAGCAGCAGCCAGAGCCTCCAATAGCAGCTCCTACACGGGGCAAAGGTCGAGGCCGAGGCCGTGCCAGAGGCCGAGAAAGGGGCAGGGCTCAGCCTAGGGCCCGAGCAGCAGCCCCAGTAGTGGAGCCTCAGATAGAGCTCGACGAGATCATTCCAGCCCAGACTGTTCCTACCGGACCAGCTCAGGTTCCGGAGGGGTTCATTGCCACCCCAGTACTTCAGGACGCTTTGGTCCGTTTGGTGGGCCTTATGGAGAGTGTGGCCCAGACTGGCGCATTTCCCATGGCATCAACATTCTCTCAAGATGGAGGAGGAGCCCAGACTCCTACCACTCCCGCTCCGGAGCAGATAGCTCCCCAGTATCAGGCTCCAGCAGCTCAGCCAGTCGGCTTAGTTCAGTCGGTTATTGCGGCACAGGTCGGAGATGGGCCAGCTATGTCTTCTGAGGATTTATGGAGATTGGACAGGTTTACCAAGCTCTTTCCTGTTCACTTCAGTGGTGCTCCTTCAGAGGACCCCCGGGAGTATCTTGACAGCTGTCACGAGGTTCTACGAAACATGGGTATAGTGGAGACCAATGGGGCCGATTTTGCTGCATTTCAGATGACTGGTTCCGCTAAGAAATGGTGGAGAGATTACTTGTTGACCAGACCAGCTGGGTCGCCTGCTCTTACTTGGGACTAGTTCTCTCAGCTATTCATAGAGAAGTTTCTGCCTATCACATTGAGAGAGGAGCATCGCCGTCAGTTTCAGCGTCTCCAGCAGGGCAGTATGAGACCCGTTTTGTGGATTTGGCACGTCATGCCATTCTTCTGCTTCCCATCCAGAGAGAGAGAGAGAGAGAGAGGGTGAGGAGGTTTATTGATGGACTTACTCAGCCTATCAGATTGCAGATGGATAAGGAGACTGGGAGTGAGATTTCTTTTCAGGCGGCTGCTAATGTCGCCATACGAGTCGAAATGGTTCTTACTCAGGGAGGTCAGGGGTCTGACAAGAGGCCTCATCATTCCGGTGAGTTCAGCGGTGCCTCATCTAGAGGCATGAGTACTTTTGGTAGAGGCCATCCTCCCAGGACATTTCATTCAATGCTCCAGGCATCCCACGGTGCCTTAGGTGGTCGTGGCCCTCAGATGCATTATTTCGACCAGCTAGCCTACGGTGCACCACTAGCTCCTATTAGTGCACATCCACTCCAGAGTTATCAGGGTGGTTATTCAGGTAGACAGGGTCAGTTTTAGGGTCAGCAGTCACAACAGCCGAGGTTATGTTATACTTGTGGTGATCCGAGGCACATTGCTAGATTTTGCCCTCGGGCAACGGGCAGCTCACAGTAGCAGAGTTCTCATGCCATGGTCCCGGAACTAGTTGCTGCACCACTTGCTCAGGCAGCCAGAGGCAGAGGTCAGGCAGCCAGAGGTAGAGGCCAGACTGTTAGAGGTGGATGTCAGGCCGTTAGAGGTGGAGACCAGCCAGTTAGAGGCCGCCCCAGGGACGTAGTTCAGGGTGGTGGGGCCCAGCCCCGGTGTTATGCTTTCCCAGCCAGACCTAAGGCTGAGTCATCTGACACTGTTATCACAGCTACTGTTTCAGTTTGCAGTATAGATGCTTCAGTTCTATTTGATCCGGGATCTACTTACTCCTATGTGTCATCCTATTTTGCTTCCTATTTGGTTGTGCCCCGTGATTCTTTGAGTGCTCCTGTGTATGTGTCCATACCAGTGGGAGATGCTATTGTTGTAGATCGTGTTTATCGTTCGTGTGTGGTCACCATTGGGAGTCTTGAGACTCATGTAGATCTTCTACTTCTTAGCATGGTTGATTTTGATGTCATACTGGGTATAGATTGGCTGTCACCTTATCATGCTATATTAGATTGTCATGCCAAGATGGTGACCTTAGCCTTGCAAGGGTTTCCTCGATTAGAGAGGAGAGGGAATCTTGGCCATTCTGCCAGCAGGGTTATCTCTTATGTGAAGGCTCGGCATATGGCCGAGAAGGGGTGTCTAGCTTATTTGGCTTATGTCCGCGATTCTAGTGCAGAGGTTCCTTCCATGGATTCGGTGCCGGTTGTTCGTGAGTTTTCAGAGGTGTTTCCTGCAGACCTACCGAGGATGCCACTAGACAGGGATATTGATTTCTGCATTGATTTGGCTCCGGGCACTCAGCCTATTTCCATTCCACCATATCGCATGGCCCCGCCAAAGTTGAAAGAATTGAAGGAGCAGTTGCAAGATTTGCTTGATAAGGGATTCATTAGACCTAGTGTCTCGCCCTGGGGTGCACCCGTGTTGTTTGTGAAGAAGAAAGATGTATCGATGAGGATGTGTATAGATTATCGGCAGTTGAACAAAGTCACCATCAAGAACAAATATCCATTGCCGAGGATTGATGATTTATTTGATCAACTTCAGGGTGCCAAGGTGTTTTCAAAGATTGATTTGAGATCTGGCTACCATCAGTTGAGGATTAGGGCATCCGATGTTCCTAAGACAGATTTTCGGACTCGGTATGGGCATTATGAATTTCTGGTGATGTCATTTGGGCTGACAAATGTCCCATCAGCATTCATAGATTTGATGAACCGGGTGTTCAAACCCTACTTGGATTCCTTTGTGGTTGTGTTTATTAATGATATCTTGATCTACTCCCACAGTCGAGAGGAGCATGAGCAGCACCTTCGGATCGTTCTTCAGACTCTGAAAGACAGCCAGTTATATGCTAAGTTCTCAAAATGTGAGTTTTGGTTGAGTTCAGTTGCTTTCTTGGGTCATGTTGTATCAGTAGAGGGTATTCAGGTAGATCCTAAGAAGATTGAGGCAGTTCAGAACTGGCCCAGACCCACATCAGCTACAGAGATCTGTAGTTTCCTAGGTTTGGCGGGCTATTACCGTCGATTTGTGGAGGGGGTTTCATCCATAGCATCCCCGTTGACCAGATTGACCCAGAAGGGTACCCCGTTTAGGTGGTCAGACGAGTGTGAAGCGAGCTTTCAAAAGCTTAAGACTGCTTTGACAACGACACCGGTATTGGTGTTACCCACATGTTCAGGATCTTATATAGTATATTGTGATGCATATCGTATTGGTCTTGGTGCGGTATTGATGCAGGGTGACAAGGTTATTGCATATGCTTCATGGCAGCTGAAGGTTCACGAGAAGAATTACCCTGTTCATGATCTAGAGCTGGCAACCATTGTTCACGCGCTGAAGATTTGGAGGCACTACCTTTACGGCGTGCCATGTGAGGTATTCACTGATCATCGGAGCTTACAGTATTTGTTCAAGTAGAAGGAACTCAATTTGAGGCAGAGGAGGTGGCTGGAGCTATTGAAAGACTATGATATCACCATATTGTATCATCCCGAGAAGGCCAATATGGTGGCTGATGCTTTGAGTAGAAAGTCAGTCAGTATGGGTAGCCTTGCATATATTCCAGCTGGTGAGAGACCGCTTGCATTGGATGTTCAGGCCTTGGCCAACCAGTTCGTGAGGTTAGATGTTTCTAAGCCCAGCCGTGTTCTAGATTGTACAGTTGCTTGGTCTTCTTTGTTTGAGTGCATCAGAGATCGGCAGGATGACGATCCTCATTTACTTATCCTTAGAGACACAGTTCGGCACAGTGGTGCCAAGCAGGTTACTGTTGGAGATAACGGAGTTTTGAGTATACAGGGTCGTATTTGTGTGCCTAATGTGGATGGGCTTCGTGAGTTGATCCTTGAGGAGGCTCACAATTCTCGGTATTCTATTCACCGGGCGCTACCAAGATGTACCAGGACCTGCGACAGCATTATTGGTAGAGGAGGATGAAGAAAGATATAGTTGTTTGCGTAGCTCGATGCCTAAATTGTCAGCAGGTAAAATATGAGCATCAGAGACCCGACGGTTTGCTTCAGTAGATGGAGATTCCTGAGTGAAAGTGGGAGCGTATCACTATGGTCTTTGTTGTTAGACTCCCACGGACTCAGAGGAAGTTCGACGCCGTATGGGTTATTGTGGATAGGCTGACTAAGTCAGCGCACTTCATTCCTGTGGCAGTTACCTATTCCTCGGAGTGGTTAGCATGGATTTATATTCGTGAGATCGTCCGTCTTCATGGTGTGCCCGTGTCCATTATATCTGACCGAGGTACACAGTTTACCTCGCACTTCTGGAGGGCAGTACAACGTGAGTTGGGTACTCGGGTTGAGCTAAGCACTGTATTCCATCCTCAGACGGACGAGCAGTCAGAGTGCACTATTCAGATATTGGAGGATATGCTTCGCGCTTGTGTTATAGACTTTGGAGGTTCTTGGGATCATTTCTTGCCACTTGCGGAGTTTGCTTATAATAACAGTTGCCAGTCGAGCATTCAGATGGCTCTCTATAAGGCATTATATAGTAGGCGGTGTCGGTCGCCAGTTGGGTGGTTCGAGCTGGGAGAGGCTCGGTTGTTGGGAATAGACTTAGTACAGGATGCCTTGGATAAGGTCAAGATTATTCAGGATCGACTTCGCACAGCTCAGTCCAGGCAGAAGAGTTATGCCGACCGTAGAGTTCGTGATGTTGCATTCATGGTCAGAGAGAGAGTGTTACTTCGGGTATCACCTATAAAGGGTGTAATGAGGTTCGGAAAGAAGGGCAAGTTGAGCCCTAGGTATATCGGACCTTTTGAGATTCTGGAGAGAGTGGGAGAGGTGGCATACAGGTTTGCGTTACCACCTAGTTTAGCAGTTGTTTATCCGGTATTCCATGTGTCCATGCTTCGAAAGTATCACGGCGATCCGTCCCATGTGTTAGATTTCAGCTCCATCCAATTGGACAAGGATTTCTTGACTTACGAGGAGGAGCTGGTGGCAATTCTAGCCCGGCAAGTTCGCCAATTGAGATCAAAGAGTTACCCTTCAGTTAGAGTGCAGTGGAGAGGTCAGCCTATTGAGGCAACTACTTGGGAGTTCGAGTCCGATATGCAGAGTAGATATCCCCACCTTTTCACCAGCCCAGGTACTTTTCTATGTCCGTTCGAGGACGAACGATTATTTTAGAGCTGGAGATTATGATGATCCAAAAGGCCATCTTATGTTTTAAAACTCGAATCTGCGCACTTAAGCCTTAAAATCTCATTTTACCCTCCTCGATTTGCGTGCACAGTCCGGGCAGGTTTCCGGAAAGCTTTTATGTTGAAAACTAATAAAAATAAGAATTTTTACCTAAAAAGTTGATTTTAGTTGACTTCAGTCAACATTTTTGGCAAACGGGCCCGGATCCGTATTTTGACGGTTCCGGTAGGTCCGTATCGAATTATGGGACCTGTGCGTATGCCCGGAATCGAATTCGGAGGTCCCTAACTCAAGTTATGAATATTTGATGGAAATTAAAAGTCTGAAAATTAATTATTTTTAAGAATTGATTGATGTTTGGCATTGTTAGTACCGGGTTCGTATTTTGATTCTGGAGCTCGGTACAGGTTCATTATGATATTTAAGACCTGTCTATGAAATTTGGTGAGAAACGGAGTTGATTTGACGTGATTCGGACGTCCTGTTGAGAAAATAGAAATTTTAAAGTCTTCTTGAGAATTTCATTTGATTTGGTGCTAAATTCGTAGTTCTAGGTGTTATTTTGGCAATTTGATCGCGCGAGCAGGCCCGTATGATATTTTTAGACTTGCGTGCATGTTTGGTTTGGAGCCTCGAGGGCTCGGGTGCCATTCGGGCGATGCGCGAGTTGAGTTCAAACCTCAACAAGGCTGCTGGTGCACCAAATCTGGTGTGCCCGCACCTGTGAGCCTTGTAGGTGCGAGCTCGCAGGTGCAAGTGATAGCCCCGCAGGTACGACCAAGGCCTGGACTTCATTTTTACGTAGAAGCGAACTTTTCTCCACAGGAGCGGGACCGCAGAAGCGGAACCCTGTCCGCAGGTGCGACCCCAGTTGGCCTAGTCCTTTTCCGCAAAAGCGCACGTCCTGTCCGCACAAGTATGTTTCTTCTCATTTCAAAAGGATAGTTGGCCTAGGGCGATTTTTCAAAGACATTTTCTTCCCCAAATTATAGGTAAGTGTTCCTTAACTCGTTTCTTTCAATCTTTTACTTCATTTTACAAGAATTCAACCAAATATCTAGAGTTTTCATGGTGGAATTAGGGGTTAGGGTAGAAACTAGGGATTTTGGAAATTTGAGGATTTAGACCTCAATTTGAGTTCAGATTCCAAAACTAATTATATATTCGGGCTCGGGGGTGAATGGGTAAGTGCATTTTGGTCCGAACCTCAGGTTTTGACCAAGCGCGCCCGGGGTCGATTTTTCGACTTTTTGGAGGAAAATTTGGGAAATTTAATTTATGCAATATAATTGATTCCTTTAGCAATATTTGATATTATTGATTCATTTTTGAATAGATACGAGTGGTTTGGAGGTGAATTCCAAAGGAAAAGCTGTGATTGAGAATTAAGTGGCCTTCGGAGCGAGGTAAGTGTTGTGTCTAACCCTGACTTGAGGGAATTAGGAACCTTAGATTATTTGCTAAGTGAAATCCATGTGAGCGGCGTATATGTGAGGTGACGAGTACTTATGCGCCGCCAATTTACTTGTTTTCCATGTTTCCCTATTTTTCTTACATTGTCTCATCCCTATGCCAAATTGCTACGTGTTATACTAGTGTTGTTCAATTTATCGTTCTTATCATGTTTACGGATTTTCTGGTGATAATTGAGTTTTTATTTCAAAGTTGAGATCGATATTATGGAACCAAATGTTGAAGTAAGGTTTGTACTTGTTATTCTATCTCTCTGTTATTATTTATGCATTGCATTATGGTAAGGGAGAGTGTTAATGCACGAAGGGTGATGCCCTGCCATATTGTGAGTGTTAATGCACGAAGGGTGATGCCGTGCCATGATATGAGAGTTAATGCACGAAGGGTGATGCCGTGTCGTTTCTATTAATTTTATGGTGAGATTGAGAGTAAAAACACGAAGGGTGATACCGTGCATTTTTCCTTACTGTATTCACTATTCCTGTTGATTCATGGTATATTTACTTCTCCGGTGATCATTCTGTTATAGTTCTTTATCTTGTATTCCCCTCAGTATGTTCCCCTCCCGACATATCCTTTTTAGTTCTTCATTTCTGTTATTTGCATATACACTGTTAAATTGTACATATTGATTTGTAGGTGCCTTGCCTTAGCCTCGTCACCACTTCGTCGAGGTTAGGCTCGACACTTACCAGTACATGAGGTCGGTTGTACTGATACTGCACTCTGCACTTTCTGTGCAGATTTTGATACCGGCTCGGGTTGATCGAGAGTTTGCTATTGTTCCGCTATCCGGAGACTCAAGGTAAATCTGTCGGCGTTCACAGACCTTGAAGTCCTCGTCTATCTTTTCTGTTCTACTGTTTCTTTCATTCAGGCAGTTGTATTTCTTTCTGACTATTACTTGTAGCAAATTCTAGAATGCTCGTGAATTGTGAATCCAGATCCAGGTGGTAGTATTTAATATAGTTTTATGATATTCCGGACTTATTATATTTCATCTTAGTTAATTATTGTTATTTACTGAATGTAAATAAGGAATTGGTTTAATGATTCTCTAACGTTGGATTGCCTGGCAAGTGAAATGTTAGGCGCCATCACGGTCCCGTCGGTGGGTAATTTTGGGTCGTGACACTAGGACACTTTAAAACGTTAGGCTTTGATACCAGCGCTAAACCGAGTGAAACCAGCCGAGCAGGCCTGTTAGATTTCCTTCTACCCAAACTCATCCATGAATAAAGAGGAGATGCACTCCATAAATCAAACACTGAAAATATTTTATTAACAACTCCCATTTCATTCTATTAGCTACTTCATTCATAATTTTCAAAATATTACAAGTTTACAGATATTATGCAAAACATGTTTGCCAAATAGAAACATTTCTAGTTCAATTCCCAACATCATACACCACCTACAACCTATCTACGGAGCCTCTAAATATGATAGAAGAACAATATGGAAGTGCCGGCAACAAGGCCCCAGCTATACCTCAAGACACAAAGTGTAACATCAAGTGACATCAGGCCCGGAGTAGAATAGGGCTCACCAAAACCTGCTGAATAGGGAGTAACTTCTAACGAGGACCAAAGTTGCACCGCTGATGAATCACCTGAATCCATTGAAGATGCAGCGCCCCCGGCAAAAGGGACGTTAGTACATATGGAATAGTACTAGTATGTAAAGCTAACTGTCCTCTTTTAAAATAGAATACCTATGTAAGAAGGGGAGATCCATAGAAACAACAAGTCATAATCAATGATATTCAAATGCCAAGTTAAAACATAATAATTTCCAAATTATGAAGATAACACTGGGAACTGATAATCAAATTATGATGATAATATTATTTTTGGTTGGGATATCTTTAGCACTGATATACCACTGTCCACAATACCAATGTTCACAATACCATTGTTCACAACACCGATGGTCACAATACCAATGTTCACAATATCGATGTTCACAATACCAATGTTCACAATACTGATGTTCACAATACCAATGCTACCATACTTTTAGCATGGAGTCTGATCACGACTCGATTGCCTAGGCTATCTCATTAGAGAATCATCCACAATTACTATCAATACCAATACCACCGTAATTTTAGCACGGAGTCCGATTACGACCCGATCGACTAGACTATCTCATTAGAGAATCAACCACAATTATTATCAATACCAATACCACCGTAATTTTAGCACGGAGTCCGATTACGACCCGATCGGCTAGGCTATCTCATTAGAGAATCAACCATAATTATTATCAATACCAATACCACCGTAATTTTAGCACGGAGTCCGATCATGACCTGATCGACTAGGCTGTATTATTTGAAGACATCAACCAAAATCTCAATTTCAATTACAATTTCCAACACAATCACCACCATGTGTGCGACATGATGTCCGATCACGACCCGATCGTCTAGGCTGACTTATTCGTGATATCAACCCTTTTATATCAATCAATCTTATCCCAATAAAGAGGAATACTTTTATCACATCAATCTCATCCCAAATAAGGGGAATAATTCACAAAAATAACATAGGTGCAAATGTATTTACCTCATCATCTTCCACATTGTATAAATCTCCATTAGTATTTTCAGTCATTCATAACGACAATATTTTCTTGGCTCTTTTGGCCATTTACAAATTCTTTATTCAAGGCAAAGTGGCCATATTTGTTATTCCACACTTTTATTTCTTCCCTCTTATGTATCATCATCATAAATATCAACATACATATAATATTCCGGAAATCACAACTTTAAGTTCATTAGAAATGAATAATTTAAGCACCATAGATTTCTTTCCGAGAAATGGAGTAAAATGATTGGCAATTGATGCGCAAGTTAAAATCATCAGCAAATAACACACAAGTTATTCTTGACACATTTATCCCCATAAAGGTCAATACACAATTTTCACTCATGAATATGTAAGAACGCAAAACACATTGAAAATACTCACAAATCATAATGTCTGTTAAAACAACCACATATGAGCATGGCTTGAGTTTATAGGCTTTTAGGCAATTCTATTTTCGAAGTCAATTCAGAATAGTTGAATCAAGGCTCATTTCATAACCTTTCCCACATCATTTCATTTCATTGGCTCCATTGGCCACAAGTATAAATTTCACTTATATCAATCATCGCATTTCATACTTCTTTCACATCTTTATAGGTTATCAACAGTAAGACATTTCCAATTAAGGCTTTAGGTACACATATGAGAAATCAAGAGTCTTAAGCATATTGAGTTTTCTCACACAATTTGGAATCATAACCTTCATTTGAAACACAACTCAAAGACATAGCATTTTAACACACGTATCATTCTTGAATATATTCCCAAAGGATAACATAATGTGTTAGGAACATTCGGAACACGTTTTGAATACTTAATTCTCGACACTTTACTTATTCGGGACAATCGAATTTATTGGGAACAAGTCGGAATATAGAATAAGGAACTTGAGACAACCATACTTGAAACTTAAGAGAACATCATTGAATTCAATTCTAAGAAAGTAGTTTAGCCAACATATCTTGCTTTGAGCTTTCCTTAAATTACTACAACGTTCCGGAAATTCTAGCAATCCTAATCTATTTTGAGACAATACAAAATTCAACCATTATTAGGAAGATATTCATGATCTCAGCTCATTTGAGCATTTTATCAAATACTAGGTGTGCAAATTTTACTACAAGGTTCTTCTACAAGATTTCCTTCATTCCACAACTCAATCTTTACTTATTTAAGATCAACAATCTCCCCACAAACCTTATTGGTACATATATGTATGCATAATACTCTCACACCCAATCATACTTCTCATGACCTACTTTTAATCAAAATCCCAAAATTTAGGGCTAGGAAGTAGAATCTTACCTACTAGATGAAGATCTTATGAAATCTTCAAGCCTTGAGCAAGAATTGATGAAACAATAGCTAGGTCTTCTTTTTCTCTATCTAAGATAGCTCTCTCCTCTCTCTACAAAATCACATTTTACCTTCTAAAATGACCCCCTAAGGCCTTATATTAAAATTGGATTGGATATGAAAATTTTCAAAAATGACCCCCTAAGTCAATTATGTGGTGCAATTATGCTATAGCATAATCGTTTTGTGGGCAGCAGACTTGCAGCATAATCAATTATGCGACAACATAATTGCAGCATAATAATTATGCGACAACATAATTATAGCATAATAATTATGTGACAACATAATTTAAGCATAATCAATTATGCAACAACATAATTGCAGCACAATAGTTTGTCCGTGTCTGCTCCACTTTGCGATGCTTATGCTGTCCGCGGAACCGTTTTGCGGTCGCAAAATTGATCGCAGATCCAGCCTTTGGTAATTTAGTCATAAATTCTTCTAGGAGTGTCCAAATGACGAATGGTTTGAAGCGTTGGAAACTAGACACATAGAACTTTCTTTTTATAGGTAATACACCATATAAACCTTCATATCAAGAGAGGTATGCTCGTTTAAAGTTAGGTCTGGTGCGAACTCACTTGAAACTTTATCCCATCGTAAACTTTTCAACTTGACTTAGCCTTGGGGATCTTCTTAAACCATAAACCATTCTTAATGCACCTCATACATATATTATCCTGATCAATTGATATAATTCTTATAATAGCCCTTGTCTGCACACAAAATAATATAATTAGCGCACATAAATTTTCTTAATAGCGCTTAAATACTTTGAAATTTTCTGGGGTGTTACAGGTAGGGGCCGTCCTAGAGGTGGCGGCCAGTCAAGCGGCGCTCCATCCAGGTTCTATGCCTTTCCATCCAGACCAGATGCAGTAGCCTTATATGCAGTAGCCTCAGATGCCGTGATCTCAGGTATTATTTTTGTCTGCAGTAGAGATGCTTTGGTACTATTCAATCCAGGGTCTATACATTCATATGTTTCAGCTATGTTTGCGCTTTTTATGGGTGTTCCTCGTGAGTCCTTGGGTACACCTGTTTATGTGTCCATATTTAGTGGGCGATTCTATTGTGGTGGATCGGATCTATCAGTCCTGTATCGTGATTTTATATGTTTATGAGACTAGAGCAGATCTTATGTTGCTCGATATGATTGACTTTGAGATCATCCTGGAAATGGATTGGTTGTCTCCATATCATGCCATCCTTGATTGCCATGCCAAGACTGTTACCTTGGCGATGCCAGAGTTACCTAGATTGGAGTGGAAGGGTTCATCCATCAGTGCATCTAGTCGGGCTATCTCTTTTCTAAAGGCTCGACACATGGTCGAGAAGGGTATTTTGGCTTATCTTGCTTATGTTTGACATAGTACTATATAGACTCCAGCGATTGATTCAGTGCCCGTGGTCCGGGAGTTATCCGATGTGTTTCCTTCTGATATTCCAGGCATGCCGCCAGATTGTGATATCGATTCTGTAACAATTTGGCTCCAGGTACCCAGCCTATCTCTATTCCACCATACCGCATGGCTCTAAAAGAGTTGAAGGAGTTGAAAGAACATCTTGAAGAGTTGTTAGCAAAGGGGTTCGTCAACCTGAGTATGTCGCCTTGGGGTGCACTGGTGTTATTCGTGAAGAAGAAGGATGGGACTATGCGGATATGCATTGATTACCACCAGTTGAACAAAGTTACCATTAAGAAAAAGTACCCGTTGCCGCGTATTGATGATTTGTTTGACTAGTTGCAGGGTGCCAGGGTGTTCTCTAAGATCGACTTAAGATCTGGGTATCATCACTTGAAGATTCGTGATTCGGATGTTTCGAAGACGGCTTTCCGGACTAGATATGGCCACTATGAGTTTCTAGTGATGTCCTTTGGTTTGACTAATGCCCCGGCGGAGTTTATGGATTTGATGAACCTGGTATTCAGGACATACATTGATTCATTTCTCATTGTCTTCATTGATGATATTTTGATCTACTCGCATAGCATGGAGGAGCATGTGCAACATTTGAGAGTGGTGCTTCAGACCTTGCGGGAACAGAAGCTATATGCTAAATTCTCCAAGTGTGAGTTTTTGTTGAATTCTGGGGCATTATTGGGGCATGTTGTATCAGGCAAGGGTATTAAATTAGATCCCAAGAAGATCGAGTCAGTTCAGAGTTGGCCTTGTCCTACCACAACGACCGAGATCAGGAGCTTCTTAGGGTTAGCAGGTTATTATCGTCGGTTCATGGAGGAATTCTCATCTATTGCAGCACCTTTGACTAGATTGACCCAGAAGGGTGCTCCATTTTGATGACCCGATGATAGTGAGGCGAGCTTTCAGAAGCTCAAGACCGCATTGACTTCAGCACTGGTGTTAGTGTTGCTTTCCGGTTCAGGGATGTATACTATGTATTGCGACACTTCACGCGTTGGCCTGGGTTGTGTATTGATTCAGGAGGGGTGAGTTATTGCATATGCTTCATGTCAGTTGAAGCCCAATGATATGAATTACCCCTCACGATTTGGAGTTGGCCACGATAGTTTATGCTCTTAAGATCGGGAGGCATTATCTTTATGGGGTGTCCTGTGAGGTTTACACCGATCAATCATCGTAGCTTACAACATTTGTTCAAGCCGAGGGATCTCAATTTGAGGCAGCACAGGTGGCTTGAGTTACTAAAGGACTATGATATCACCATCCTCTATTATCAGGGCAAGACGAATGTGGCTGCAGATGCCTTGAGAAGAAAGGCTGAGAGTATGGGTAGTTTGGCATTTATTTCAGCAGAGGAGAGGCCATTGGCTTTGGACTCTCAGTCCTTAGCTAACAGACTTGTGAGGTTGGATATTTCAGAGCCCAGTCAAGTTCTTGAATGCGTAGTGGCTCAGTCTTCATTATTTGAGCGGATAAAGGCTCGTCAGTATGATGATCCAGTTTATTTGGTTCTTAGAGAGACGGTACTACAAGGTGGTGCCACGGAGGTTACTATCGGTGACGATGGTGTTCTGCGACTTCAGAGTCGTCTATGTGTTCCTAATGTGGATGGATTCAGGGAAAATATTCTAGAGGAGGCATACCGTTCTCGGTATTCTATTCATCCAGGTGTTTTGAAGATGTATCGCGACCTGAGGCAGCATTATTGGTGGAGGTGGATGAAGAAGGACATAGTTGAGTATGTAGCAAGGTGCCTAAATTGCTAGTAGGTTAAGTATGAGCATCAGAGGCTGGGTTGTCTACTCTAGCAGATGGTTATACCTGAGTGGAAATGGGAGCGCATCACTATGGATGTCGTAGTTGGGTTGCCGCGGGCCTTGAGGAAGTTTGATGCAGTTTGGGTCATTGTTGATAGGTTGACCAAGTCGGCAAACTTCATTTCGATTGTCACCACGTATTCTTCAGAGAGATTGGCCCAGATTTACATTAAGGAGATTGTTCGGTTGCATGGTGTGCCTGTTTCCATCATATCAGATAGAGGCCCTCAGTTTACTTCGCATTTCTAGAGGGCAGTACAGAGTGAGTTGGGGACCCGGGTAGATCTCAACACAACCTTTCATCCGCAGACCGACGCGCTGGGCTATGTGTGTGTTCCGCAGAAGCAGTCGTGTGCCCACAGAAGCGGCATTGCTGGTGCGACCCAAAGTCCGCAGAAGCTGAAATCGCTGGAGGCAGTGAGGGCTTTTAATGTCGGAACTTAGGAAATTTTAGCTCATTTCTTTCACCTCTAAGGCGATTTTGGATCTCTTTGAAGAGGGGTTTTCACCTAGCACTTTAAGGTAAGTAATTTTTATATGGGATGAGTTTAATACATATATTTTGGGTAGATTATTAGCATATAAAGTGTAAAAATTGTGGGTTTAGTTGAAAAATTTAGGTTTTGATAAAAATAGGATTTAACCACGAAAGTGATTTTGGAATTGGGTGAAAATTATATATTTGAGTTCGTGAGGTTATGGGTAACAATAATCTTGTAAAATTTTCAGAATCCGGGCATGTGGGCCCGGGGGTGAATTTTAGGAATCTTCCAATTTGGTAGGGTAATTACTCTAATAGTTAAGTTATTAACTTTTGAGCGTATATTGATTAATTTATATAATATTTGACTAGCTTTGGATTGTTCGGCACCACGTTGGATCCTTAGAGTGAATTTATGGCCAGAAAGTTAGCTTTGAGACAAGGTAAGTCTCTTGCCTAACCTTGTAAGAGGGAATTTATCCCATAGGTGATGTAAATTACTATTTTTTTTCTAATTGTGGGGGCTACATACGCACGAGGTGATGAGAGTCCGTGCGTAGCTACTAATCAGGCTTAAGTCCGGATAGTTTCGGAACCAAAACGTGAAATACTTGTAATGTTTACACCCTACTTGTTAATTAAAGTGCCTAATTTATAATGAAACTTGATAAAGGATTTGTAAAGACAGAATTTCACCTACTTGAGTTTTAAATCGAATGTTCATAAAGTGTCCTCTCTTCTTGTGGAGCGGGACGAACGCCTCGACAGTATAATAGATGCATCTATGGTTCGTGCCGCTCGACCCTCGGCAGTGTAAACATTATTCTAGATCTGGCCGTATGACCTAGGTATAAATCGTGCGTGTTAATGCTTGGAGCCCGAACACACTTGATATTATTTTCATGAATTGAGAGGTTATAATTAGTTAATTGCCTGAGCTTTACTTGGAATTATTATGTGTTAGTGGAAGAATTTTGTAATGTACTATCAGTTAAGAATCATTTAATCACTGTTGCTATTGTGTTAATATTATTATTCACATTTTCTATGCTTATATAGCTTTCCTGTATTTCATTGTTAGCCCAGAGTAAGTGTCAATGTCGACCCCTCGTTACTACTTCTTCGAGGTTAGACTGGATACTTACTGGGTACATGTTGTTTATGTACTCACACTACACTTCTGTACTAATCGTGCAGGATTCGAGGCAGGTGCATCTGGCATTCATCCCGGCGCACACACCCGTTACCCCGAGGCCTAGTAGTAAGCTACTTTCTGAGTCTGTTCTTCAGCACCCGGAGTCTCTCTTTTGCATTTATTTTCTGTCTACTCTATTTCATACAGTAGTTTAGAGTTTTGTATAATCTACTAGTTGCTCATACACTTGTGACACCAGGTCTTGGAACACATGCTAGTAGATTTTATGGTTTTGGAGCATTTATTTTACTGCATTTGCTCGCTCATTAGCTTTTGCTTTACTTTATTAAATTTTCTACTCCTTATTTTCTTAATTAATGAAATTCAACTACTTTGAAATTTATTAAAAAGAACAATTACATGGTTAGTTCACCATTGGCTTACCTAACGACGACGTTGGGCGCTATCATGACCTATAGTATGAATTGGGTCGTGACAACATGATATTAGAGCAATAGCTTCATGTAGGTCTCACGTTATGAGCATGCCTAATAGAGTCTTGCGGATCGGTGCAGAGACGTCCGTACTTATCTTCGAGAAGCTATAGGGTGTTAGGAAACTACTCTTTCTCCATCTCCTATCGTACAGTTGATGTTATGCTAAGTATATTTCTCTTATTCTCTCACGGATGGTGAGAACGCGCGCGGCAGATGTACCCGATCGTGGAAGAGCTACACCCCTTATTTCTAGAGGCCGAGGAAGAGGCTGAGGGAGGGCTCCAGCTCATGGTAGAGGATGGGGGCGTCCTAGAGATGCTCTTAGTTATGCCACCAGTGGATCCAGTAGAGGATACTATTATTGAGAAGCAGGGAGAGGTGCCTGAAGTTGAGCCAGCCCTAGTGCATTTTATGTCCGCACCAAGATTCCAGTAGGTCATGGGTCGTATGATGCGATTAATGGATTCTATGACTCACGCTGGTTTGTTTCTAGTGGACCCAACCACATCTCAGGCAGGAGGGGGAGTACAGACCCCTACCGCACAGGCTCCAGGGTATGTAGCTGCCGTATATCAAATCCCGAGCGCAGTACCCGTGGGTGAAACTCGGCCAATTATAGCAGTTATACCTGAGCCCAGACCAGCTGCGGTCGCCGAGTTGCAGAAGTTATTGGACAGATGGATTAGGCTTCATCCTTCTGTGTTTAGAGGTGAGCGACATGAGGAACCCCATGACTTTATTGATCGGTGCAGGGACAGACTGCACAACATGGGGATATTGGAGTCCCACAGGGTAGACATTACCACCTTTCAGATGGAGGGCAGGGCCCGTAGATGGTGGCAGTCCTATCTTCTTGGCAGACCAGCAGGTTCTCCTCCCATGATTTGGGACCAGTTCACACGCCTCTTCTTGGATAGATATATTCCACCCTCTTAGAGGAAGGAGTTGCGATTTCAGTTCGAGCAACTCCAGTAGGGCTAGATGTCGGTGACCGACTATGAGGCAAAATTCTCTGAGTTGTATCGCTATGTACTTATGATACTTCCTACCGATGCAGAGAGAGTACGGAGGTTTGTTGCAGGTTTGCACTCTGGTATCCAAGCCACTATGGCTCGAGAGGCTGAGATGGGGACTTCGTACGATCTAGTTGTGGAGATAGCTCAGAGGATCAAGGGTGTTCGTTAGCGGAGCCGAGAGCAAGTGACGAGTGATAAGCGGTTTTGATATTTTAGGGGGTTCGGTGGTGCTCAAGTTGGGGCAGAGGTCAGTTTGTAAGGGGTTAGTCTAGCAAGCCCACATATCCAGCAACACCGCCTCCTCGGGGTGCTCCGGTACGGCCCTATTTAAGTACCATACCAGAGAGCTCCTACTGTCCACCAGCTATTTAGGGTTCCTCCAGTAGTCCTTCAAGCCATCAGGGTCAGACTTACGGTGATGGTTGACTTGGTTTTGGAAGGGTTCGGGTAGAAATCGGAACATTTAGTTCCTTAATAGTGGCCTATAATGGTCAAGTTTGACTTAAGTCAACATTTTGAGTAGACATCAGAACCAGGATTTGACGGTCCCAATAGGTTTGTATGATGATTTTGGACATGGGCGTGTGTTCAGACCCGGTTTCGGATGACCCGGAAGCTTTTCGGTGCTTAATATTAAAAGTTGACGCATTGAAGGTTTTCAAGTTCTTTAAGTTTGGTTTGGAGTATACTTTGGTGTTATCGAGGTTCGTTTGGGATTCCGAGCCTGGAAATAGTCTCGTATGGTGATTTATGGCTTGCATAAAATTTGGTGTTATTCCGAGTAATCTAAGTTTGATTCAGCGCGTTCAGAGTAAGTTGAAGAGCTTGAAGTTCAAAACTTGATTCAATTCGGTTTTTGGGTGCGATTCTTAGTTTTGATGTTGTTTTACGTGTTTTGAGAGTCTATCAAGTCCGTATTATGTTTTATGAACTTGTTGGAGCATTTGGATGGGCCGAGTGGCTCGGGTGAGTTTCGGACCGTTCGGAGCTAAGTCCAAAATGATGTCAATGCTGATTCTGGTTTTCTTCTTCGCGATGGCGTGGGTGGGGTCATGTTCGCGAAGAAGGAAAATTGGGGGAGTGGGATTTATGCTTTGCGTTCACAATACCTAGTCAACGTTCGCGAAGGTTTGGGACTTGTGGCCCTCGCGTTCGCGTGAGTGGGCCCGCGTTCGCGTAGGGCAGGCCATACTAGCCTTCGCATTCACGATAGCCAATTTTCTGGGCTTGGGTTGTTTGCCTTCGCGATCGCGAGGCCTCTTCCATGATCGTGAAGAAGGATTGCTGGGCAGTAGCATTTTTAAATACGGGACTTAAGGCTCATTTTCTTCATTCCTCTCACTTATTGGTCGAATTTAGAGCTCTTTGAGGAGGGATTTTCACCTAGCACTTTGAGGTAAGTAATATCTACACAAAATGAGTTTAAATCATGTGTTATGGGTAGATTTTAACATAGAAATTGTGGAAATGTTAGGGGATTGTTGAAAAAAACTAGATTTAAAATGTGATTAGACCACGAAAATGATTATGGAATTGAATAGAAGTTATATATTTGGGTTCGTGAGGTTATGGGTAACATTTATTTTTGAAAATTTCTGAAATCCGGGCACGTGGGCTGGGGGAGAATTTTAGGAATCTTTCAATTTGGGTTGAGTAATTACTCTAATAGCTAAATTATAAACTTTTGAGCATATATTTACTAGTTTATATGACTTTTGACTAGTTTCGGAGTCCTCGACATCGTTTGGAGAGTTCTAGTGAGGCTGGAGAGTCGGATTGAGAACTTTGAACTGAGGTAAGTTTCTTGCCTAATCTTGTAATAGGAAATTTATCCACTTAGGCATATTATTGTTGGGAGCTACATACGCACGAGGTGACGAGCGTCAGTACGTAGTCATATTTCACGACATGTCCGGGTAGAATTATATTCACATCATGCTTTTAATTGTACTATTTATGCCTATTATGTGTATTAATTGTCTTGATTAGAGCTGAGACTGGGGATTTAAATTGAATTATCGAATTAGTTTCTTATTTCAGAAAACAGGGCAATACTTGATAAACTATAAAAATCCATGTCTTCTCATCTCGCAAGTACTTCCGCGAGCGAGGTAAAGTTCTCTACTCTATCGGGATCGGGTCGTTCGCCTCGGCATGATGGTAACACTACTCTTATGGGATCAGGTCGTTCGCCTCGACAGTATGATAAGACCACTCTTATGGGATCAGACTGTTCGACTCGACAGTACTGGGTACCATTATTCTTATGGGATCGAGCCGTTCGTCTCAGCAACTTCGTGTTTAATAATCGAAATGGGTTCTGGTTTGGGTATAATTGTGTTAGCGCCTTCACGACCGGTTATGTTATGTTGGTAATTTGATATAGACTCCTGAGTTGATTTATTGTAGTTGTTCTTATTTTCTTCCTTGATACTTGTTGTACACTCACCATGTCTACTTTATGCGTTTATATTATTATTATTTGACCTCTAGTAAGTGTCAAGTCGACCCCTCGTCACTACTTCTTCGAGATTAGAATAGATACTTACTGGGTATGTGTTATTTTTCGTACTCATGCTATACTTCTGCACTGATGTGCAGGCACTGAAACAGGTTCTACCTGTGGTTATGCGGGCGCGTAGCCGATCATCTACGGAGACTTAGTGGTGAACTTCTTGCCTTGCTATGATCCACAACACTGAAGTCTCATTTTATCTTATTTCTTATTCCTGTCTATCACTTTCAGACAATAGTTTTAGTAGTTTTGTATATTCTCTAAATTGCTCAAGTACTTGTAACGCCGGGTTTTGGGGACTTGTAGCATTTATGTACCGTTGTACTCATCACCTCTATCACCGTAGTATATGTACTTATTGTGCTGGTATTTTGTTTTAAATGAGTTGCCACGGTAGCACGAAATCTTATTTAATTCGTTCTCTCTTAAAAGGAAAACTTCAGTTGTAAAATGTTAAAAAGGGGTAACTAATTAGTAGACTCACTCGTGGGCTTGTCTAACGGCGGCGTTAGGCCCCATCGCGACCTATAACGGATTTGGGTTGTGACAGCTTGGTATCAACGCTTTAGGTTCACATAGGTCTCACGAGTCATGAGCAAGCCTAGAAGAGTCTTACGGATCGGTGCAGAGACGCCCGTATTTATCTTCTAGAGGCTATAGGTGTGAGGAAACTTCTCTTTCTTCATCTCCTATCGTGCAGTTGATATTGTGATAAATATCTTTCTATTAATCTCTCACAGATGGTGAGAACGCGCGCGGTGGATGTGTCAGGAGGTAGAGGAACTACTCCCCCCGTTTCTAGAGGCTGAGGCTGAGGCCGAGGGAGGGCTCTAGCTCCAGTCAGAGGGCGAAGGCACCCTAGGGTTGCTCCTGTTGTACCACCAGTGGATCCAGTGGAGGATCCTATTGTTGAGGAGCAGGATGAGGCGCCTGCAGCTGTGCTAGCCCCGGTAGATTTCATGACTGCGCTAGGATTCCAGGAGGTCATGGGCCATATGCTGCAGTTCATGGACGCTATGACGCAGGCTGGTTTATTTCTAGCAGACCCTGCCACATCTCAGGCGAGAGGGGGAGCACATACCCCTATCTCTTAGGCTCCGGGGCATGTGATCCACGTCTAATCCGCACTTAATAGTGAGTGGAAACGGTCGTTGGAAGAATTAATTAGCCCAATTTCTTGTTAGCCAAGTTATCCTAGACTAGGTTCTTCTTTCTTAAGTAGAGACCAAGTCAAAAAGGCATGAATCAATATTTGCAATCATTAATTCTAAAATTGAAGCATAAACTAAGCTACATAATCAACACACAATCATAAACAAGCATTAAATTAAATACCCATAAGGTTTACACACTAGGGTTGGGTCACAACCCTAGTAAGAATCTAGATACTCATAGTGAGAAATGAAGAAAACAAAGAAGAAATGCTAATTTAACTCATAATCTAAGATTAAAATGATAAAATATGATGTTTAAGACCTGAAATAATCACAAACTTCCTAAAATAGCAAAATATAATGGTTACAACAGCTCAAACTTCGAAACTTGACCTAAAAATGTGAAACTCGTCTATTTATAGTGGCCCAAAATTCGCTGACAAAAATGCCTCTCGGGAGGTTCTGCAGCCGCATAATTCCATGTGTGGTCCGCAGATTTCTTTAGCTAGCAGATCTTGAATTCTGTAACTGCACAATTTTGATCTGCGGCTGCAAAGTATCTTCTGTGGCCGCACATTTCTTTTGCGGTCCACACTTCAGGCAAGGCTCAGGTCTTGGTCAGTTGCTGACTCTTTGAACTTTGAATCATTTATTAGTGTAAACCTTGATCTGTGGCCACACATTAGCTAGAACTCTATTGGGCTCTTTTACTTGTCCTGCGGCCGCAGATGGAATTATACGGTCCGCACTTTCTTCTGCAGACTGCACTTCTTAAGTTATGCGCCCTTTCTTTCCTTGTGATTCAGAATACTCCTTTTTGAATCGGATTTCATCATTGGAGACCAAACTTCCTACATTCCTGCAATTTGCACACTTTCATTAGTTTCGGGAACATAAATAAATACTTTCGGACTAAAACAAAAGCAAAAAGGTGTTAATAAGTAGTCAAAATCCACATTTATCAGCACGTCGCTACCGTTTATCAGACCCCAGGTGCATAACCTGTAGGCAGAGCCCAGTCTGTTACAACAACTATGCCACAGGATGTACCAGTCGCGACGGTTGATCAGCAGAAGTGGCTGGACAAATGGACTAGACTTCGCCCCCTAACTTTTGGGGTGAGCGGTCAGAAGACCCCACATGATTCCATTGATCGGTGCAAGGATAAGCTCCGAAACATAGGGAAATTGGAGTCCAACGGGGTGGACTTCACCACTTTTCAGCTTGAGGGCAAGGCTCGCAGATGGTGACAGGCTTACCTTCTTAACAAGCCAACAGGTTCACCTCTCTTGACTTGGGATCAATTTACACATATTTTATTGGAGAAGTACATACCACCTTCTAAGAGAGAGGAGCTTCGGGATCAGTTTGAGCGACTCCGTCAGGGTCACATATCTGTCACCGACTATGAGGTGAGGTTCACTGACTTGTCTCGCCATACAGCTATTATACTCCCCACAGACGCAGAGAGGGTGTGGAGGTTCATTGCAGGTCTCCACCCTGAGATTCAGTTACTTATGGCATGTGAGGCAGAGATGGAGGCTTCCTTTCGTCAGGTTGTGGATATAGCTCGGAGGATCAAGTGTATTCGCAACCGCAATGGAGAGTTTGTGCCGAGGGACAAGTGACCCCGACAGTTTGGAGGATTTAGTGGCTCCCCGCCTGGGGGAAGAGGTCATTTCATGAGGGGTCAGCCCAGCAGGCCCATGCAGTCAGCACCATAGCCCGCTCAGAGTGCTCCAGCATGACCCTACTTTAGTGCCATTCCATAGAGTACTTACCACAAGCCATCTATTCGGGTTACTCCAGTGGGTATTCAGGCTATCAGAGTCAGACTTCAGATCAGCAGTCTGCTGCTCCGAGGGGATGTTTCGAGTGCGGGGATCTTGACCATGTGAAGAGGTTTTGTCCCACACTTCGAAGCAAGGCCGACCAGCAGGACCATCAGCCCATGATTACCGCACCAGCTACCACACCGTCCGCACGTCTGGCCAGAGGCAAAGGGCAGGTGGGTAGGGGTCGTCCTAGAGGTGGAGGCTAGTCAGGTGGCGCTCCGACTCAGTTCTATACCATCCCCGCCAGGCCAGAGGTAATTGCCTCCGATGCAGTGATCACAGGTACTATTCTGTCTGTCGTAGGGATGCCTCGGTATTATTTGATCTAGGGTCTACTTACTCCTATATTTCATCTCTATTTTCTCCTTATCTGGATGTGTCCCGCGAGTCTTTGGGTGTTCCTGTATATGTGTCCATGCCAGTGGCTGATTCTGTTGTTGTGGATTGAGTCTATCGGTCCTGCATGGTGACTTTCTGTGGGTGTGAGACCCGAGCGGATCTTTTATTGCTCGATATGGTTACTTTCGAGGTTATCTTGGGCATTGACTGGTTGCCCCCGTACCATGCCATTTTTGATTGCTATGCCAAGACTGTTACCTTGGCGATACTTGAGTTGCCCAGATTAGAGTGGAGGAATTCGTCCGCCGGTACTTCCAAGCGGGTTATTTCTTTCTTTAAGGCTAAAAATATGGTCGAGAAGGGTTGTTTGGCCTACTTAGCTTTTGTTGGGGATACTACTGCAGAGACTCCCACATTAGAATCAGTGCCGATGGTACGAGAGGTTTTCAATGTATTTCCTGCTGATCTACCAGGTATGCCGCCGGATCGGGATATTGACTTCGGCATTGATTTGGTGCCAGGAACCCAGCCTATTTCTACCTCACCTTATCGTATGGCTCCCAAGGAGCTTAGATTTTTAAAGGAGATGTTTAGGGAGATGCTTGAGAAGGGGTTCATTAGACCTAGTGTGTCACCTTGGGATGCACCAGTATTGTTTGTGAAGAAGAAGGACGGGAGTATGCAGATGTGCATTGATTACCACCAGTTGAACAAAGTCACCATCAAGAATAAGTACCCGTTGCCGCTCATTGATGATTTTTTTGACCAGTTGCAGGGTGCCAGGGTGTTCTCTAAGATCGACTTGAGATCTAGGTATCATCAGCTGAAGATTCGCACTTCGGATATTCTAAAGACGACCTTCCAGACTAGATATGGCCACTATGAGATTTTGGTAATGTCTTTCGTCTTGACTAATGCCCTGGCGACGTTCATGTATTTGATGAACCAAGTGTTCAGACCGTATCTTAATTCATTTGTCATTGTCTTCATTGATGACATATTGATCTACTCGCGTAGTATGGAGGAGCACGACCAGCATTTGAGATTTGTGCTTCAAACCTTGTGGGAACAGAAGCTTTATGCTAAGTTCTCCAAGTGCGAGTTCTGGTTGGATTCTGTGGCTTTCTTGGGGCATATTGTATCATGTGAGTGCATTAAGGTGGATCTTAGGAAGATTAAGGTAGTCCAGGGTTGGCCCCGTCCTACCACAACGACCAAGATCAGGAGTTTCTTGGGGTTAGCAGGGTATCATCATCGGTTCATGGAGGGTTTCTCATCTATTGCAACGCCCTTGACTAGATTGACCCAGAAGGGTGCTCCGTTCATATGGTCTGATGATTGCGAGGCGAGCTTTCCGAAGCTCAAGACGGCTTTGACTACATCACTAGTTTTAGTGTTGCCTTCCGGTTCAGGGATGTATACTGTGTATTGCGATGCTTCATGCGTTGGCCTGGGTGTGTATTGATGGTAGGCTATAATTCATATTTTAGTCGCTTATTGCACTCTAATTCACTGCACTTTACTTGTATTGAGCTTTAATTGGTAGTATTTTGCACTTATTGTGTGTTTTATGTCTTGTAGGAGTGATTCCGAGCTATGTAGATGTTGTAGAGCTAATTCGAGCTATTTGGAGTTTTGAAGTCTAAGTAAACCCCAAGGGATTAAGTCGGGATCATGTTCGGGTTCGAGGACCATGTCTGGACATCAAAAATCAAGTTGAAGCCGTACTCTGAGGAATTTACACTATTGCGGCGCGTGGGCGGCGCAGTAGTGCAATTCCTGCAGCCTAACAAATGTTGAGCTCTTTGGATATCCCCACAAATGCCCCGCGTGGCACGTCTCCCCATGCGGAGTGCCTGTGCAATTTTCCCATAGCTATTTTCCTAATTCGGCTAGGAAAGGGTATTTTCGTCCGGGCCCGACCATACTTGGTATAAATACATGGAAAAACGTTATTTTCTGAACTTTTGACAGACTTTCAACCTAAGGAGGCTAATAAGGAGTTGGAAGAACACAAGCACAAGGTTTGCATTATTCTTTCCTCACTTATGACCCGAGTTTGGATCGAATCTATGTTTTCCTATATTTTAATTATATTTGTGATGAATTTCTCCATGTATATGGAGTAGTTCCCATAAGGGTTTGTTGGATTTGGTGTGTTGCTGATTGCTTGGGATTTGGTGTATTATTGTATTGAATCGTTTTGGAGGATTTAATTGTTGCATCTATATTCACTAGTTCATGTAATCAAGAGAGGCTTAACTTGTGATATATTTGCATTATATTAAATCATAAGTTCTACTAACTAATCGAAAGAGACTAGTTGAATCATTGATTAAACCTAGTTAGGGGAATAATCGAAAGAGGTTTTCCTAAGGACCAATCCACTACGAATTCTCGCATATCTTCACAGTGCTTAATTTGGTTCATCTTGTGAGGTTGAGACTTAATCAAGAGAGGAGTTTCTACTGAACGTTTGAACTAATAATTGAGTGAATTTGAGAGACTCACTTGAACATTAGAAGTGAATTATCTAGAGTTAGATCCCAAACAATTATCTTACACCTATCCAGTCAAAACCCTATCTTTTCCCACTGATAGCCTTATTTGCTTATTCCTTGTCTCGATAGCCACTAGTCAACAACTTTAGATTCTGAGATCATTTTAAGTAGTAATCATATAAATCTCAACTGTTGATCCTCCTGGATAGCAATCAAGCAAGAAACTACAAGAATACTGTTTAAATCCAATCCTTGTGGATACGATATTATACTATACTATCTTTGATTAGCGAGTATAATTTAAGTGTGTGTTTTGCGCTCGTCAAATTTTGGCATCGTTGCGAGAGATTGGCAATCAATAGTGTTTGAAATAGTTTGTAATGCTAATTCAAGAATATTTTTCCTTTTATTATATTTTTTTTATCTTGTTACGTTTGGTGTTCTTTGACTGTGCACAGGTTAAAGGTTAAGAGTGGTGCATGACTCGAACTTCTGCGAAATAAGTGTTACCATACGAGCCAGAGATAGAAAAATAACTGCGACAACTGAGGAAGGAAAGAAATCTTACCGAGACATTAGAAAAGTTTGGGAAATCCTCAACCAAAGAAACTATGGATGGAAACGGTGATGAAGAGGTAGATTTGGCTACAAGAGAGGTAGCCCAACAACGAGAAAAAGCTGCACGGGATGCTGAGGAAGCAACTATTAGAGTTGCACAGATGGTCTATGAAGAAGAGAGGGGTCAGAGAATTAATCAACATCAACCCTTGGTTGCAGACCAGTTCAGAAATATAGCTCCCGGACCTGGGATTCCACTCAGTGATTATGCTAGTCCGGTCTACAATCAAGGATTATCAAGTGTTAGACCACCTCCAATTGTAGCCAACAATTTCGAGTTGAAGCAAGGGTTGCTTCAAACCATTCAGAACTGTTGTGTCTTCAGAGGGAAGATGAATGAAGATCCAAACACACATCTAATAGACTTCTAGGAGATTATGAACACCTTTCAATACAATGTGGTGTCACAAGATGTAGTGTACTTGAGGGCATTCCCCTTTTCACTTAACGATGATGCGAAGTAGTGGCTTCAAAGCTTGCCCACGGGATTTATTAGAACATGGGATAAGATGACCAGAAAATTCCTTGATAAATATTTCTCCCCAGCTAAGACGAGCAAGTTTAGAAGAGAAATCCATAACTATGCCCAGAAAGAGAATGAAACTGTTTTTGAAGCATGGGAGAGGTTTAAGAAGATAGTTAGAAGGTGTCAACATAGCAGAATTGAACTCTGGATCCAACTCCAGGATTTTTGGGAAGGATTGACACCGGCCTCGCGTAGAACATTGAGTAATGCAGTTGAAGGCCCTTTGATGAAGAAGACTCCAGAGGAGATAGTTACAATTCTTGATAAGTTATCTGAAAATGCTAATCAGTGGCCTGCTGAGAGTGCTAAAAGAAGAAGATCAACTAGTGTTCACCAAGTTGATGCTAACATATCTGTGCAGGTACATCTTGATGCTATGGCTAAAGAAATACTGAAGTTGACCTTAGCCACGATACAAAGTGAGACTCTCACATCTTGTGATATATGTGGAAGAGGACACCCTACTCATGAGTGTCTAGCCTCAACTGAGGAAGTGAATGCTATGGGAAATTATAATTTTAATGCAATGGGCCAGAAGCACCCCGGTTTTCCATCGAGTTCACTGGGGGTACCATAAATGGATGGAACCAAAACAATCCCAGATTCCAGGGACAAGGAGCTCCTAGTTTTATGAATCATCAGAGGCCGCAGTTTCAGCCTCAACAACGCAATCAGTCTGGTCTAGAAGATCTACTGAATGCCTTCATTGTCAAAACTGATGAAAGATTTGAAGTACAAGGGGCAGCGATTGGAAATTTAGAGAAGCAAGTGGGACAGATTGCGACGATATTATTTGAGAGGGTTCCAGGAACTCTCCCTGCTGATACTGAAAGACATCCCAAGGAAATAGTGAATGTTGTAACTTTGAGAAGTGGGCAAGTATTGAAAGAACTCACCCCCAATCCAAAAAGATGCGAGACTTGAAAAAGAAAGTGGGGAGCAACTGAAAAATGATGTGGATAAGAAGAAGAAAGGCCAGATGAAAGCTGAGAAAAACAAGAAGGAAAAAATTCGAGAAAGGAAGAACCTAAGGAGAGCAAGCATATGCCTGCTCTACCTTTCCCCCAAAAGCTAAGTAGAGAAAAGCTGGACAAGCAGTTTGAGAGATTTCTGGATGTGCTGAAACATGTTCATGTAAACTTACCATTCACAGAAGTGCTCTCACAAATGCCTACTTATGCTAAGTTCTTGAAAGAGATCCTTACGAGAGGAAAATTGAGGAGACCTCAATGGTCAAGCTCACAGAGCATTGCAGCACGATATTACAAATAAACTCCCACAAAAGTGTGGAGATCCGGAGAGTTTTGCTATACCTTGCTCTTTAAGAACTATTAATTTTGATAAATCCTTATGTGATTCTGGTGCCTCAATTAATTTAATGCATCTATCTATCTACAGGAAACTAGAGAAGGAGATTGGAGAGATAAGGCATGCACCCATATCTTTGCAGCTGGCAGGCCAAATGACTATAACACCCGAGAGGATAGTGGAAGATGTGTTATTTCAGGTGGATAAGTTCATATTTCCTGTGGATTTTATAGTGGTAAATATAGAGGAGAATAAGAAGGTCCCCCTCATCCTAGGAAGATCATTCTTTGCGATAGGCAGAGCTATATTAAATATACAAGAGAGAAAACTCATGCTTAGAGTGGGTGAGGAGACTGTGACTTATAAAATGGATGTAGCAAAGGGGGCGCAAAAATACAAACCAGCTGCGAGTGTTGAGTGGAAATTAAAGGGCTTGAAAGAGAAGGCTGCAGTGAGCGAGAAAGATAAGTGTGGGGTGTACCCTAAGAAGGCCGAGAAGAAGTTGTCTGCATGGATGTGTGGATTAGTTCGGGCGCAAATAATGGAGCCTGACTTCGACTCAAACCACGACTAGATGTTCAGGGAAGTTTCCTTTACCTTATGCTTTTTAATTTTGTACCATGGGGACATGCCACAACTTAAACTATGGGGTGGGGGATTTTTGTATGTATGTATGTATGTTTAATAGTTTTCTTTTTGTTAGTTGTATGAGTTAGAGATAGAAAAAGTTTAGAATTTATTTTTTTAAAGTTTTCGATCTTTCCCAAAGATGGATATCATCGATAGATTTCTTGAGGGATGAAAGTCGAAAGAAAAAGAGAAAAAGATTTTCTTTTGTTAGGTAGTGTAACAAGTCCCCCTTGGTTTTTCTTTGTGTCGTGGTTCTTTTCTAAGATTTTTGTTTGAATCGAGTGTAGTTATTTTTTTTATTTTTTTAGGAGGAGGAACCTTGTGCTATGATCTGAATTAAAGGCAATATCGCTTGACTTTATTATACCTTGAGAATAGTGAGTGCTTTAGTTGTGACGCTTATGCTCGGTTTTTGACTCTTGTGTAAGTACCTCAAATTGTATGATCTTAACTTTGCTTAACTGCGTTGACTAGAGTGTCTTGATGAGTCCGATCCTGAGTGAGTTATGTACCATGTACATGTGAGGTATTTTGTATTCTTTGCATTGCATTTGATGTCTAGAACTTGCCCCGTGTGTTTGCAAATCTAAATAGTAGTTTTATTCAGTCTAGGAAGTGATATAGACATTTTTTTGTTGAGCTAGTTGTAGACTTTTACCCACCTAATTGTTATGTATCTTAGTTAACCCATTTGAGTCTGTAATCCTGTTTCTTTAGCAACCACATTACAAGCCTTACCCATTTGTTTGAATTGAACATTTATTTGAACCGTTTACCTTTCGTGAGTACTTGAATTTGTTATGAACTTTGTAAAAGTTGAAGTGTGGGTTGTTGATTTGGATTTTGAGTGGAACTATTGAAATAAAGAGAAAAATGCACCATTTTGAAAAAGTAAGAACCACTTGAATTGAAAAAGAAAAGGAAACATAGTTGTATTATGTGCAAAATATTCCTTGATAGTGGTGACTCTTGATGCATGTGTGCTTAAAGAAGTAGGGAGTTAATGTATATTGATGTGAATGTGGAGTTATGGTTTGACATAAGTGTGGGGTTTTGAACGGTTAAATATATGTATTAAAGTTCTTAGGGAGGTGTAGTCACTCTTATATCCAAATGTATCCTACCCATCCCGCAGCCTACATTACAACCAATTAAAGTCCTACTTGATCAATGACTGAATGAGCTCTATTAGTAGAGTAGTACACTACGGGCAAGCCTATGGTACGTCTTTTGTGGCATATAAATGTTACTTCTGAGAGTGAGTGAATTCTTTCTATCTTGAGTTCCTGATTGCTCTTAAGTTTTATTGTGTGTGTAACTAAATTTTTTATTTTATTTAAAATATAAAAATAAAATTTAATGTCGTTGACCTCTGTGTTAGAGTAAGTGAGCGGGTTGTGGAAAATGCGTGGTGCTTTTAAGTCAAATCTTGAGGCGAGGATGTTACGGTATTGTTCTTAATATGTTTTAATAATTCTTAGTGTGATGAGTTAGGAAAGTTGTTTAAAACGACCGTGTCTATATGAAATGTAGTTTAATTGCTCGAGGACGAGAAATGGCTTAAGTGTGGGGTGTTGATGGAAGGCTATAATCCGTATTTTACTCACTTATTGGACTCTAATTCACTGCACTTTACTTGTGTTGAGCTTTAATTGGTAGTGTTTTGCACGTATTATGTGTTTTATGCCTTGTAGGAGTGATTCTGAGCTATGTAGATATTGTGGAGCTAATTTGAGCTATTTGGAGCTTTGAAATCTGAGTAAAAGCCCAATAGATTAAGTCGGGATCGTATTCGGGGATCGAGGACCACGTCTGGACATCATAAATCAAGTTGAAGCCGTACTCTAAGGAATTTACACTATTGCGGTGTGTGGTGCGCTGCAGCAGTGCAATTCCTGCTGCTTGACAAATGTTGAGCTCTCCGGATATCCCCACTAATTCCCCGTGTGGCGCATCGCCCCATGTGGCGCGCCTATGCAATTTTTCCAGAGCTATTTTTCTATTTCGGCTAGGAAAGGGTGGTTTCGTCCGGGCCCGACCATACTTGCTATAAGTACATGGGAAAATGTTATTTTCTCGACCTTTGACATACTTTCGACCTAGGAGCCTAAGGAGGAGTTGGAAGAACACAAGCACAAGGATTTCATCATTCCTTCCTCACTCAAGACCCGAGTTTGGATCAAATGTATTTTTTCCTATACTTTAATTATATTTGTGATGAATTTCTCCATGTATATGGAGTAGTTCTCTTTAGGGTTTGATGGATTTGGTGTATTGCTGATTGTTTGTGGATTATAACTCTAGTTTTATGTATTGAATTATTTTGGAAGATTTAATTATTGAATTTATATTCACTAGTTTATGTAATCAAGAGAGGCATAACTTGTGATATTTTTGCATTATATTGTTGGTTGAGTTCATAGGTTCTACTAAGTATTCAAAAGATTCTAGTTGAATCATTGACTAAACCTAGTTAGGAGAATAATCGAAAGAGGTTTTCCTAAGGACCAATCTACTACGCATTCGTGCATATCTTCACAATGCTTAATTTGGTTCATCTTGTGAGGTTGAGACTTAATCGAGAGAGGAGTTTCTACTGAACGTTTGAACTAATAATTGAGTGAATTCGAGAGACTCACTTGAACATTAGAAGTGAATTATCTAGATTTAGATCCCAAATAATTATCTTACACCTATCCAGTCAAAACCCTATCTTCTCCCACGGATAACCTTATTTGCTTATTCCTTGTCTCGATAGTCACTAGTCAATAGCTTTAGATTCTGAGTTAATTTTAAGTAGTAATCATATAAATCTCAATTGTTGATCCTCCTGGATAGCAATCAAGCTAGAAACTACAAGAATATTATTTAAATCCAATCCATGTGGATACGATATTATACTATACTATCTTTGATTAGCGAGCATAATTTAAGTGTGTGTTTTGCGCTCGTCATGTATTAATGCAGGAGGGGCGAGTTATTGCATATGTTTCACATCAACTGAAGCCCTACGAGAAGAATTACCCCGTGCATGATTTGGAGTTGGCCGCGATAGTTCATGCTCTCAAGATCTGGAGGCATTATCTTTATGGGCTGTCTTGTGAGGTTTACACCGATCATCGCAGCTTGCCGCATTTGTTCAAGTAGATGGATCTCAATTTGAGGTAGCGCAGGTGGCTCGAGTTACTAAAGGACTATGATATCACCATCCTCTGTCATCCAGGCAAGGCGAATGTGGTTGCAGATGCCTTGAGCTGAAAGGCTGAGAGTATGGGTAGTTTGGCATTTATTTTATCAGAGGAGAGGCCATTGGCTTTGGACTCTCAGTCCTTAGCTAACATACTTGTGAGGTTGGATATTTCATAGCACAGTCGAGTTATTGCATGCATAGTGGCCCAGTCTTCATTATTTGAGCAGATCAAGGCTCGTCAGTACGATGATCCAGTTCATTTGGTTCTTAGAGAGACGATACTTTGAGGTGGTGCCAAGGAGGTTACTATCGGTGAGGATGGTATTCTGCAAATTCAGGGTCGCCTATATGTTTCTAATGATGATGGCTTAAGGGAGAAAGTTCTAGAGGAGGCACACAGTTCTCGGTATTCTATTCATCTAGGGGATACGAAGATGTATCATGATATGATGCAGCATTATTGATGGTGGAGGATGAATAAGGACATAGTCGAGTATGTGGCGATATGTCTAAACTGCCAGCAGGTCCAGTATGAAACTAGAGGCCAGGTGGCCTACTCCAGCAGATGGTTATACCGGAGTAGAAAATGGGAGCAGATCACTATGGACTTTGTAGTTGGGTTGTCATAGACTTTGAGGAAGTTTGATGTCGTTTGGGTCATTGTCGACAAGTTGACCAAGTCGACACACTTTGTTCCAGTTGTGACTACATACTCGTCAAAGAGATTTGCCCAGATTTACATTCAGGAGATTGTTCGGTTGCATGGTGTGCCTATTTCCATCATATCAGATAGAGGCCCTCAGTTCACTTCGCACTTTTGGAGAGCAGTACAGAGTGAGTTGGGCACCCGGGTAGAGCTCAGCACAGCCTTTCACCCGTACTCCGACGGGTAGTCAGAGCGGACGGTTCAGATCCTGCAGGATATGCTCTGAGCATGTGTGATTGACTTCGGACGGCAGTGGGATTGATTCTTACCTTTGGCTGAGTTTGCTTATGACAACAGTTATTAGTACAACAATGAGATGGCTCCGTTTGAGGCTTTATATGGTCGACGATGTCGTTCGCCCATTGGATGGTTTGAGCCCGGCGAGACTAGGTTATATGGCACTAATTTAGTGAAGGATACCTTGGAAAAGGTAAAGTTGATTCAGGAGCGACTTCGCACAGCACAATCCAGGCAAGAGAGTTACGCGGATCAGAAGGCACATGATTTATCATTTATGGTGGGCGAGAAGGTTCCCTTGAAAGTCTCGTTGATGAAGGGAATCATGAGGTTTGGGAAGAAGGGCAAGTTGAGCCCAAGGTTTATCGGCCCATTTGAGGTATTGAGATGAGTTGGGGAGGTTGCTTATCAGCTTGCTTTGCTTCCTAGTCTATCGGGAGTTCATCCCGTCTTCCATGTGTCTATGCTTCGGAGGTACCATGCCGACAGGTCGCACGTGCTAGATTATAGCTTGGTTCAGATTGATGAGAGTTTGTGTTATGAAGATAAGCCAGTTGCCATTGTTGACAGGCAAGTTCGCCAGTTGAGGTACAAGAAGATTGTTGCGGTAAAGGTCCAGTGGAGAGGTCAACCAGTCGAGGAAGTGACTTGGTAGCTGAGGAGGACATGAGGAGTAGATATCCGTACTTTTTCAGTACTCCATAAATGATTCTAGACCCGTTCAAGGATGAACGTTTGTTTAAGAGGTAGAGAATATAATGACCCGACCAGTCCTTTTGCTTTTTAGATCCCCGTTTCCCTAATTAAAACTCCCCATATGTGCCTTTACTGTTTTTTTATGACTTGCGGGGATGGTTGACTTGGGTTTGGAAGGGTTCGGGTTGAAATCGGAACACTTAGTTTCTTTATAGTGGCCTATAATGGTCAAGTTTGAATTTAGTCAATGTTTTGGATAAACAACCTCGGAACTGGAATTTGACGGTCCCAATGGTTTCGTATGATGATTTTGGACTTGGTCGTGTGTTCGGATCGGGTTTCGGATGACCCAGGAGCATTTCAGTGATTAATATTCAAAGTTGGCGCATTGAAGGTTTTCAAGTTCTTTAAGTTTGGTTTGAAGTAGACTTTTGTGTTATCGAAGTCCGTTTGGGATTCTGAGCCTGTGAATAGTCCCGCATGGTGATTTATGGCTTGCATGAAAAATTTCATATTATTTCGAGTAGTCTAAGTATGATTCGGCGCGTTCGGAGTAAGTTGAAGAGCTTGAAGTTCATAACTTGATTCAATTCGGTTTTGGGGTGTGATTCTTAGTTTTGATGTTGTTTCATGTATTTTGAGAGTTCGCGCAATTCTATATTATATTTTGTGGACTTGTTGGTGCATTTGGACGGGGTCTCGGGTGGCTCGAGCAAGTTTCGGACCGCCCGGAGCTAAGTCCAAAATGTTGTCACTACTGGTTCTGGTTTCCTTCTTCGCGATAGCGTGGGTAGGGTCGTATTCGCGAAGATGGAAAATTGGGGGACTGGGATTTGTGCTTCACGTTCGCAACACTCAGTCCGCGTTCATGAAGGTTCTGGACTTGTGGCCTTCGCGTTCACGTGAATGGGCCCGCGTTCGCGTAGAGTGGGCTGCGCAGGGTTGGCCGTTGTGGTCTTCGCATTTTGAAGAAGCCCTCACATTCGCGTAGGGCAGGCCATACAAGCCTTTGCGTTCGCGAGGCACTGGTCGCGTTCGTGATAGCCAATTTTATGGGCTTGGGCAGTTTGCCTTCGCGATCGCGAAGAAGGATCGTTGGGCAGTAGATATTTTAAACATGGGATTTAGGCTCATTTTCTTCATTTCTATCACTTGTCGGTCAAATTTAGAGCTCTTTGAGAATGGATTTTCACCTAGCACTTTGAGGTAAGTAATGTTTACACAAAATAAGTTAAATCATGTGTTATGGGTAGATTTTAACATAGAAATTGTGGAAAGTTTAGGGGATTGTTGGAAAAACCTAGGTTTTGGTAAAAAATGGGATTAGACCACGAAAATGATTATGGAATTGAATAGAAGTTATATATTTGGGTTCGTGAGGTTATGGCTAAAATTTATCTTCAAAAATTTTCGAAATCTGGGCACGTGGTCCCGGGGGTGAATTTTAGGAATCTTCCAATTTGGGTTGGGTAATTACTCTAATAGCTAAATTATGAACTTTTGAGCATATATTTACTAGTTTATACGACTTTTGATTAGTTTTGGAGTCCTCGGCGTCGTTTGGAGAGTTCTAGTGAGGTTGGAGAGCCGGATTGAGGACTTGGAACTTAGGTAAGTCTCTTGCCTAACCTTGTTAGAAGGAATTTATCCCCTTAGGCGTATTATTGTTGTGTGCTACTTGTGTGGGGAGCTACGTATGCACGAGGTGACGAGCATCAGTACGTAGCAATATTTCACGATATGTCCGGATAGAATTAGATTCACATCATGCTTTTAATTGTACTATTTATGCATATCATGTATATCTACTTATTGTGCTGGTATTTTGTTTTAAAAGAGTTTCCACGGTAGCACGAAATCTTGTTTAATTCCTTCTCTCTTAAAACGAATACTTCCATTTTAAAATGTTAAAAAGGGGTAACTAATTAGTAGACTCAGTTGTGGGCTTGTCTAACGGCGGTGTTAGGCGCCATCGCGACCTATTACGGATTTGGGTCGTGACAGTAAACTTCTGGTTTACGATAGAATGTGCTTCAACTGTACTAATCTTTGAAAAGTATAAGCCATAAGATCAAGTTGGTAACTTTTCTACAATGCACTTCTGGCCAGAAACATTCTTTGTAATACAAGGATATTCCACATTCATTTCATTTATCGTCTCAACATGATACCCATTTCGGCGGATATTTATAAAACTCAACAAATTTCTTCGGGACTTGGAGGAGAACAATGTGTTGTCTATAATAAGTTTTGTTCCCTTAGACAGAACGATAGTGGCTCTTCCGGAGCCTTCAATCAAATTTATATTACCAGAAATTGTAGAAACATTTGCTTTTTCTCTATGCAAATAAGAAAAGTATTTCTGATCTTTGAATATTGCATGAGTTATTCCACTATCAATTACACAAATATCTTTATGATTGGTTTTTGATCCAAACATAATTTGAGGATTATCCATATTCTTTAAAATGACATAAACAAAATAAATATTACAGTAAATATCATTATCAAAGCATAACTTTTATTTATTTACAAAAGTTACATAACCATACTAACTAGTACAAACAATAGAAATTTAAATTTCTACAGATGCATCAGCGATCACATGACTTGTTTCTCCTTCTGGGAGGGCAAAGTAATCAGCCACATCCAAATGCATGAAGTCAACATTTTCTTCAGAAATAAAATTTGCTTCATCATTTTTCTGTCTTCTTTAGGGAGGCTTGATAAAGCTCAACCAGGTACTTTGGCATGCGACGGGTACGTGACCAGTGGCCTTTTCCTCCATATCTATAGCATGCATTTTTTGCTTTGCTGCTTGCACCGCTTCATGCTTTTGTTCCTTCCTTTTCCATTGCTGGTGGTGAGGAGGGTTCTTTGGTGCATTATTATTACCATGATTAGAGTTTCATCCCCGACCATGGCCATGACCATGACTGGGGCCACGACCTCTTCCATGCTTAGCTTGGTGGAAGTTCGTCTCATTCACTTCAGGGAATGAACAAGAACCGGTAGGTCGGCTTTCATGATTTTTTATTAATAGCTCATTATGTTACTCGGCTACAAGAAGATGTAAGATAAGTTCAGAATACTTTTTGAATCACATCTCTTGATTTTGCTACTACAAGAGCATATTCGAGGCATGAAAAGTGGTGAAAGTTTTCTCCAACATATCATGATCAGTAATGTTATCACCACATAATTTCAATTGGAAAATAATTCTAAACATAGAAGAATTATACCCATTGATAGATTTAAAATCTTGTAGACTTAAATGAGTCCAATCATAACGTGCCTGTGGAAGAACGCATCTTCAGGTGGTCATATCTATCTTTCAAATTATTCCACAGTATAACTTGATTTTTAACAGTAAGATATTTCATTTTCAAGCCCCCATCAAGGTGATGGCGTAGTAATATCATTGCTTTGGCACGGTCTTGGTTTGATGCCTAATTTTTATCCTTGATGGTGTCTGCCAGACCCTTCGCATCAAGATGAATTTCAGCATCAAGCACCCAAGACATGTAACTTATATTAAGGGCTACAAATTCAAGTTTAGAAAGATTTGACCTTATTTAGAAAAAGAAATTTTGTACCTCTGATACTTTCAAAGTATTTGCTCGAGATGGCAAAGTCTCATGCTGATAACATGTTATAAAATAAAAACTGTAAAGTAAAGACAAGCATAGAGAGAGATTGATATATTATTCAACTTCAAACTGAAGAACATAATAAACTGAAATCTCCTCTATTTATAGAAGAAAGAAGTTGTTGCAAAGCTGCTACTTGTAATGACCCGACCGGTCATTTTGAGAGATGTAGCCCCGTTCCCCCATTTACTGCTCATTTTGTGCTTTATAACTGTTATGTGACTTGTCGGGGTAGTTGGTTCGGGTCCGGAGAGGTTTTGAAATGAATTGAGACATTTAGTCTTAAAGTTGGAAGTTTAAGTTGAAAAGGTTAACTGGATGTTGACTTATCAGTAAACGACTTCGGAATAGAGTTTTGGCGGTTTCTTTGGCTCCGTTGGGTGATTTTGGACTTAAGAGTGTGTCCGGATTGTGATTTGGAGGTCCATTATTGAATTAGGTTTGAAATGGCAAAAATTGAAAATTTGGAAGTTTGACCGAGAGTGGACATTGTGGTTACTGGGCTTGGATTGGAGTTTCGGGAGTTGGAGTAGGTCCGTGGTATTATTTGTGACTTATGTGCAAAATTTGGGGTCAATCGAACGTGATTTAATAGGTTTCAGCGTCGTTTGTATAAGTTGGAATTTCCTTAGTTTCAATATGCTTGAATTGGGGTAGGATTCGTGTTTTTTATGTTGTTTGAGGTGATTTGAGGGCTCGACTAACTTTGTATCGTGTTTTAGGACTTATTGGTATGTTTGATTGAGGTCTCGGGGGCCTCAGATTGATTTCGGATGGTTAACGAATCAAAAATGGGACTTAGTGCATGGCTGAAGCTGGGAGTTCTATGGTGTGATCGCACCTGCGAGGGGTTGGACGCAGGTGCAATGCAGCAAGTGCGGCTGCAGCGGCGTAGACGCAAGAATTGGTATGGCCTTAGGTGTATTGCAGGTGCGGAAAGAATTTCGCAGGTGCGGACATGCACCTGCGCGTGGAGAATCACAGAAGCGGAAGAGAGCTTGGGGAAGCTAGTCCGTAGAAGCGGACAACTTACGCAGATGCGCACCCGCCGAAGCGGGATTTGTGAAAGTAGAAACGGTTGGTCGGCATAGTGACTTCTGAAGATGCGGATGGTTGACCGCAAAAGCGGTGCCACAGAAGCGGCTAAATGGATCGCATGAGCGGAAAGGCTGGGCAGAACATTTAAATTCAAGGGTTCGAGATTTTTCTTCATTTTGAACATTTCAAGCTCAGGATTAGGCGATTTTTGAGAGGACTTTCGAGGTGATTCTTGAGGTAAGTCCCTTGTGTTCATTTTTAATCAATAATCTTGTTTTCCCATTGAATTTCCCAACTAGTTTGTGTGTATTTAAGGTGGAATTTGGGAATTTGAGGCTAGGGATTTGGAGAGTTTGATTTGTGTTTTTGGGTGGAGATTTGGTGTCGGATTTTGGTAAATTTGAAATGGTTGGACTCGTGGTTGGATGGTCTTTCGGTTTTTATGACTTTTATTGGATTTCGAAACGTGGGCCCGGGGGCTGACTTTTGAGTTGACTGTTGACTTTTGATTAATAACTTAGTGTTTTTCTTATGGAATTAAATACTTTAGATCGCGTTGATTATATCAAACTGTTTGTGGCTAGATTCGAGGCATTTGGAGGCCGATTCACGAGGCAAGAGCATGTTGGAGTAGGGATTTGCACGGTTTGAGGTAAGTAACAGTTCTAAATATGGTCCTCAGGGTATGAAACCCTGTATTATGTGTCATGTGATTAGTTTTAAGTTGAGATACATGCTAAGTGACGGGCGTGTTGGCGTGTACCGTAGGAATGGTGACTTAGTCAATTCATAGGAACTGTGTAGTTGAATAATCTATTGTTATCTGTATATTCTCCATGTGCTATAGAAATTGAACTGCAAACTATGTTAAAAATCATGTTTAGACTATGTGCTGGCACTGTAGGGACCTACAGAGGTCGTGTACATGTTGAATTATCTGCTAAATTATTGTTCTGTACTCAGTCACAGTTTTACTTGCATATTACATCTCAGTCTCTATCGTTCATTATTGATACATTATATCATTGTTGTTTGGGCTTATTATCATGATTACTGAGAGCCCGAGAGACTGGAGAGGTTGATGACTGAGTGAGGCCGAGGGCCTAATTGTAAGGATATTTATGGGATTGGGCTGCACGCCGCAACATGTTTTGTTAATTTATTCCATGACTGACTTGTTACAGCGCTTGGGCTGAAGGAGCCCCTCCGGAGTCTATACACACCCCCAGTGAGCGCAGGTACCTACTGAGTGTGAGTGTCGAGTGACGAGTGTCGAGCGATTGAGAGGAAACAGAGACTGTGAGGAATGAGTGACTGTGAGATTGGAGTGCATGGGAGGACTGAGTGACTGCTGCTCTGAGATTTTGCACTTGATTTCATTACTGTTGTACTTCAGCTGGCATATATCATTGTCATGAAATTTCTGAGAGATATTATATCCAGTTTCAATTGAACTTGACATGAATTAACTGTTTTGGCCTTAATTGTCGAATTTGAAGCATGCCTATCTTTCTATGTTGTGATTTGTGTAATTGAGCTATATCTGTGAAGCTCGTCACTACTTTCAGTCCATTATTTAGTCTTGTTACTTACTGAGTTGGTTGTACTCACGCTACACCATGTACTTCGTGTGCAGATCCAGGTGCTTCTTGTCACAGTGGGTGTTGATTATCTGCGCAGCTTGATTGTTTGGAGATTTCAAGGTAGCTGCCCGGCGTTCGCAGACCTTGTCTCTCCTTCCCTATCTTTCCGCTTTATGTATTTAGTTTTAGTCTTTCATAGACATTATAATCTAGACTTGTGTTGTATAGATGCTCATGTACTCAGTGACACCCCGATATTGGGGATTTCTGTATTGGGTCTTGACTTTCTATCCAATTTTTGAGAGTTTTGATGATTTAAACCTGTGTTATTTTTATTTTCATTTAAAAGTGTTGGAAGTATTTTGAAGTGTCGGCTTGCCTAGTACCATGTTAGGCGCCATTACGACAGACTAAGTTTTGGGTCGTGACACTACTATAAGTTATTGTGTAAGCTGCTACTGCAAGTTGCTGTGTAAGCTACTTGTAAGCTCCTACTGCAAGCTTCTTGTAAGCTGTTATTGTACCTGATATATATAATTTTCTGTCGAAGGTAATATTTATCCACAACGGAGTACCGAAATGATAAGCTTTTTCAGGAGACTTATTTCCAATAGAGTACTAAATAGATAAATATATTTACGGTAGAGTCCCATAGGAATAAGCTTCTTGAGGAAGCTTATTTACAACGAGTACTAAATGAACATCCATAATATAATATATTTATAACACAATTGACCTTTTGGGTTAAATGCCTTGAACCTCTTCACTTCTTTTTGTGTTTCCGAATAAAAGAGAAACAGAGATAACAATGCATTTCTTTTTAGTGTTATGTGCGAAATTAATCTATACTATATTAAAAGCACGAAGCTTCTTAGCAAAATGCCGTTTGCCTTTTTTACCCTTTAAAAATAGATTTTCTATTGGACAAAATTGTAATTAAATTATCTTCCTAATATTTAGTATTTTAAAACTAATTAACTATTTGACTATGTAAAAAGTCCTAATATTTAGGAATCCTAAGCACATACAAATACATGTAACATAGATAGTTACTTCGAATATCTTTGGGCGGAAGATTTAGTTACCTTAACATACAGACTTTATTATAAATAGAGTTGTATTTAAGGTAGATGTCTATATTTTATATTGATTTAGGGTTTGTTACTTTGTGTCTAAGTCACTTTTCACTATAAATAGAGGGGTTCTATTCCATTGTAATTCATCTCAAATGAATAAGAATTCTATTTCCCTACTTTTCTCAGCAATACTCTTCTTCTTCTTTTATTATTTTATAACAGACTTAGAATACTATACCTAATTTTTTCATAATAACCTTTAAAACACAAAATTTCACTAAGTTGGTATTTTACCCACTTATCTCTTCTTGATACTTAGACTTTTGTATGATTTTATTGAGAAACTAAGGCATTTATTGAGGTTTATTGGCATATTTCAGGTATCCAGTGATTTAGAAGTGATGGTGAAGAAACCAAGTGAAAACAAGTCAAAAAGAAGCTAAAATGGACAACGAAAATCTGCCCAGTGAATTACCCTTCGCGAACGTGAAGGGTTAGATGCGAACGCGAAGCATCAGGACAACAAGCCTTCGCAAACATGAAGAAGGAGGAAGCCAACCTTCGCGAACGCGAAGGTATAATCGCGAACGCAATGAAGCAGGAGACAAACCTTCGCGAACGCGAAGGAGATATCGCGAACGCGAAAGAAGCAGAAATAAAACCTTCGCGGACGCGAAGTATTGTTCGCGAACGCGAAGAAGAAACTGGGCAGTTCTGGAATTTTACGATTTTTACCCCAAACCATTTAATACATGACCTAGCTCAATTTTGGGGAGAGATTTAATCAGACAATCATATCTAAGATCTTTGGCTTATTTTCAGTCCATATACTAGAGAGAACAAGTTTTGGAAGCTAGGGTTCTTGCACACACACTTGGGTCTTAAATATTTCAAGCTTTTGGTTGAGAATTTCTTACTCCTTTATGCTCACTTCTTCATTTTCTTACTTTGTATTGTATATCTAAGTGTGTAGTATTTATTTCCAACACTTGAATCTTGTTTATGGAAATATTCAAATTTAAAGTGTGAATTAAATATCTTGTTGTGCTTATATATTGAACGATTTTTATTTATTATGAAGCGAGTTGATGTTTCCTTAATTGTTCTTGTTCTTAAATGTTTCCAAAGGGATTAGCTAACCCTAGGACTCGCCCATTCACTTCGGATTAATTTTGGAAAAAATAATTCGGGGTTGGAAAAGATTAATTAACAAGAACTTGAGGCGTTAACCCTCACTTTATAGATTCTACCTAGGGATAGAAATGAACTACTTGTAGCCATATTCGGGTGTGCTAAATGTCTAAATTATTTTAGGGATAATTCAATTAGGAAGTCTTGTTAGTCTTCAAGAGAAGCTAATATAGAATTATTATCCGAGGCTAATACTCACAGATGGTGATGACACATGCTACCGGACATGACGAACAGCTACCAGTACCACTAGCTAGGGCCATGAGAGGCCGAGGTTGCGGTAGGGGCCACGGTAGGGGCAGAGGTGCAGCTCGTACAGCAGCTAGAGAAGCACCTGCAGATCCACCAGTTGCTCCGGCTCAGGAGCAGGTTCCAGATATGGTTGAGCCGGTGGGGCCAGCTCAGGTACCAGTTGTGCCCATTATGATTCCATGCCTTCAGGAGGCTTTGGCCCAGATATTGACTGTTTGCACTGGCCTTGCTCAGCTGGTTTCGGCTCAGGCCGTACCAGCCACTTCTCAGGCCGTGGAGGTACTCATACCCCTATCGTCCATACTCCAGAGCAGGTAGTGCAGGGACTTCAGCTACCGGGGGTACTACCAGCCCAGTCGGTTGTAGCTGCTCAGGCCTAGGTGGGTCCCGTTATGAATGATGATGAGTAGAGGAAACTAGAGAGATTTGGGAGGCTCCAGCCTCCAGCATTCAGTAGGGCCGAATCTGAGGATGCATAGGACTTTTTGGACAGGTGCTAGTGGATTCTTCACACGGCAGGTATTCTGGAGACCAGTGGGGTCTCATTCACTACTTTTTAGTTTACTGGGGATGCCTTCAGATGGTGGGAGGCTTACGAGAGGCGCAGGACAGTTGGTGCAGCACCAGCTACATGGCATGAGTTCTCTGTTCTCTTCTTAGAGAAGTTTGTGCCATAGTCTCACAGGGAAGAGTTGCGCGGATAGTTTGAGTAGCTACGTCTGGATGGCATGTCCGTGACCGAGTACGAGATGAGGTTTTCCTAGTTGGCTTGTCACGCAGTTTGATTGGTTCCCACATATAGGGAGAGGATTAGAAGTTTCATTTATGGCCTCACATATCAGTTGCGGTTCCTTATGACTCGGGAGAGGGTATCTGGTGCTACTTTCGACGAGGTGGTTGATATTGCTCGACAGATAGAGATGGTCTGTAGTCAGGAGCGTAAGGAGAGGGAGTCCAAGAGGCCTCGAGGTTTGGGTAGTTTCGATTGTGTTCCTTCTGGGGGCAGTCCTATCACAGCAGGGGTCATCCTTATAGGCCCGCTCAGATGGCTCGTCCAGCTCACCGTGGCGCATCATCCAGCCATGGTTCATACAGTGCTCATTAGAGTCAGTCATCTCTCAGTGCCCTTCCAGCTTAAAGTTCGTCCCGTGCTCCATCAGTACAGGGTTCATCTATGCCAGGCCCTTCTAGCAGTTACTCGGGTACTCGAGGCCCGATTCAGTGCCCACCACCACCACTTACGTGGAGTTGCTTCGAGTGAGGGGAGTTTGGGCATTTGTGGAGACAATGTCCTCGTCGCCCGGGAGGTCCAGTGCAGCAGAGGAGTGAGGTTGCGACCTCCACACCAGTTACTTTACCACCCATCCAGCCAGCTCGAGTGGGCCCCAGGAAGCTAGAGATTTACCAAGAGGGGGGAGGCCGATCAGGTGGCGGTCAGGCTTGATTCTATGCTATTCCTTCCAGACCAGATGGTGTTGCTTCAGATGCAGTGATCACATGTATTGTCTCAGTATGTCACAGGGATGCCTCTGTATTATTTGACCCTGGTTCCACTTATTCGTATGTATCATTGTATTTTGCTCATTATCTGGATATGCCCCATGAGTCCTTAGTTTTATCTATTCATGTATCTACACCAGTGGGCGATACTATTGTTGTGGACCATGTATATCTATCATGTGTAGGGACTATTAGGGAATTAGAGACTAGAGTTGATCTCTTATTGCTTAGTATGGTTGATTTCGATGTGATCTTGGGTATGGATTGGTTATCTCCATTTCATGCTGTTCTGGATTATCACGCTAAGACCATGATGTTTGCGATGCTGGGGTTTCCAAGGATTGAGTAGAGAGGTTCTCTAGACTATGTTCCCAGCAGAGTGATTTCATATTTTAAGGCCCAATGGATGGTTGGGAAGGTTGTTTATCTTATTTAGCCTTTGTGATGGATGTTGGTGCTGATACTCCTACTATTGATTCTGTTCTGGTGGTGCGAGATTTTTCGGATGTATTTCCTGAAGACCTACCTGGCATGCCACCCGATAGGGATATTGACTTTGGTATTGACTTGGTGCCGGGCACTCATCCCATTTCTATTCTACCGTATCGTATGGCACTAGCTGAGTTGAAGGAATTGAAGGAGCAGCTTCAGGAACTTTTTGATATTGGGTTTATCAGACCAAGTATGTCGCCTTGGGGTGCACCGGTTCTGTTTGTGAAGAAGAAGTATGGTACTATGCGGATGTGCATCGATTATAGTCAGTTGAACAAAGTTACAATCAAGAACAAGTATCCTTTGCCGTGCATTGATGATATATTTGACAAGCTTCAGGGAGCGAAGGTGTTCTCTAAGATTGATTTGAGGTCTGGGTATCACCAGTTGAAGATTCGAGACTCGGATATTCTAAAGACGGCATTCAGGACCCGCTATGGTCATTATGAGTTCCATGTGATGTCTTTTGGGCTGACCAACACCCCAACATCATTCATGCATCTAATGAACAATGTATTTCAGCCTTATCTCGACTTGTTTGTCATAGTATTCATTGATGATATCCTGGTGTACTCTCGTAGCCAGAAGGAGCATGCCCAACATTTGAGGATTGTGCTACAGCGGCTGAGGGAGGAGAAACTTTATGCCAATTTCTCCAAGTATGAGTTTTGGCTTAGTTCGGTGGCGTTCTTGGGGCACGTGGTGTCTAGTGAGGGGATTCAGGTAGATCCGAAGAAGATAAAGGCGGTTCAGAGTTGGCCTAGACCGTCCTCAGCTACAGAGATTCAGGAGCTTTCTCGGCTTGGCCGGTTATTATCATTGTTTCTTGGAAGGTTTCTCATCTATTGCATCGCTTTTGACCAAATTAACCTAGAAGGGTGCTCCTTTCAGGTGGTCGGATGAGTGTGAGGAGAGCTTTCAGAAGCTCAAGACTGCCTTGACCACAACTCCAGTTCTAGTTTTGCCTTCAGTTTCAGGCTCTTATACAGTGTATTGTGATACTTCTCGGATCGGTATTGGGTGTGTCTTGATGCATGGAGGTAGAGTGATTGCTTATGCTTCGCGTCAATTGAAGCCCCATGAGAAGAACTACCTTGTTCATGATTTGGAGTTGGCTACTATCGTTCATACATTGAAGATTTGGAGGCAATATCTCTATGGTGTGTCTTGTGAGGTATTTACGGATCATCGGAGCCTTCATCACTTGTTCAAACAAAAAAGATCTAAATTTGAGGCGGCGGAGATGGTTGGAGCTGCTAAAGGACTATGATATCACCATTATGTATCATCCCGGGAAGGCTAATGTGGTGGTCGATGCCTTGAGTAGAAAGGCGGTGAGTATGGGTAGCCTTGCATTCATTCCTGTTGGTGAAAGACCTCTTGCAGTTGATGTTCAGGCCTTGGCCAACCAATTCGTCAGATTAGATGTTTCGGAGCCCAGTCGGGTTCTAGCTTGTGTGGTTTCTCGGTCTTCCTTATATGATCGCATCAGAGAGCGCCAGTATGATGATCCTCATTTGCTTATCCTTAAGGACACGGTTCAGCACGATGATGCCAAAGATGTTACTATTGGGAATGATGGGGTGTTGAGGATGCAGGGTCATATTTGTGTGCCTAATGTAGATGGACTATGTGAGTTGATTCTTGAGGAGGCCCACAGTTCGCGGTATTCCATTCATCTAGGTGTTGCGAAGATGTACTAGGACTTGAGGCAACATTATTGGTGGAGGAGAATGGAGAAGGATAGAGTGGGGTTTGTAGCTCGGTACCTTAACTATCAGCAGGTAAAGTATGAGCATCAGAGACCGGGTGGATAGCTTCAGAGGCTAGAGATTCCAGAGTGGAAATGGGAGCGGATCACCATGGATTTTGTAGTTGGGCTCCCACGGACTTCGAGGAAGTTCGATGCTATTTGGATGATTGTGGATTGGCTGACCAAGTCCGCGCACTTCATTCCAGTTGGGACTACTTATTCTTCAGAGTGGTTGTCTGAGATTTACATCCGCGAGATTGTTTGCCTTCACGGTGTGCCAGTGTCCATCATTTCAGATCGGGGCACGGTTTACATCGAAGTTTTGGAGAGTCGTGCAGTGAGAGTTGGGCACCCAGGTTGAGTTGAGTACGGCATTTCACCCTCAGACGGACGAACAGTCTGAGTGCGCTATTCAGATATTAGAGGACATGCTACGCGCTTGTGTCATTGATTTCGGGGATTCTTGGGATTAGTTTATGCTGCTCATGGAGTTTGCTTACAACAATATCTACCAGTCGAGCATTCATATGGCTCCGTATGAGGCTTTGTATGTTAGACGATGTCGATCTCCGGTGGGTTAGTTTGAGCCTAGGGAGTCTAGGCTATTGGGTCCTGACTTGGTTCAGAATACTTTGGACAGGGTTAAATTGATTCAGGATCGGCTTCGCACGGCGCAGTCTAGACAGAAGAGTTACGCCGATAGAAAAGTTCGTGATGTTGCTTTCATGGTTGGGGAGAAGGTACTGCTCAAGGTTTCACCCATGAAGGGTGTTATGAGGTTCGGGAAGAAGGGCAAGTTGAGCCCTCGGTATATTGGGTCGTTTGAGGTACTTTAGAGGATTTGAGAGGTGGCTTACAAGCTTGCCTTGCCACCTAGTTTGTCGAGTGTACATCTAGTATTTCATGTTTCCATGCCCTGGAAGTATGTCGGCGATCCGTCTCATGTTTTGGATTTCAGCACGGTTCAGTTGGATGGTGATTTGGCTTATGATGTGGAGCCGGTGGCCAGTTTGGATCGGCAAGTTCGAAAGTTGAGGTCAAATAACATAGCTTTAGTGAAGGTGTAGTGGAGAGGTCAGCCAATTGAGAAGGCTACTTGGGAGATCGAGCGAGATATGAGGAGCAGATATCCATGCCTATTTGAGTCTCCAGGTACGTTTCTAGACCCGTTCGAGGATGAACATTTATTTAAGAGGGGGAGGACGTAACGACCTGGCAGGTCGTTTTGAGAGTTGTAGCCATGTTCCCCAATTTACTGCTCATTTTGTGCTTTAAAACTGTTATGTGACTTGTCGGGGTAGTTGGTTCGGGTCCGGAGAGGATTTGGAATGAATTGAGACACTTAGTCTCAAGGTTGGAAGCTTAAGTTGAAAAGGTTGAACGGATGTTGACTTAAGAGTAAACGACTTCGAAATGGTGTTTTGGCAGTTTCGTTGGCTCCGTTGGGTGATTTTGGACTTAGGAGCGTGTCCGGATAATAATTTGGAGGTTTGTAGTTGAATTAGCCTTGAAATGGCAAAAATTAGAAATTTGGAAGTTTGACCGAGAGTGGACTTTGTAGTTATCGGGCTTGGATTGTAGTTTCTGGAGTTGGAGTAGGTCCGTGGTGTTATTTGTGACTTACATGCAAAATTTGGGGTCAATTGGACGTGATTTGATAGGTTTCGGCGTCGTTTGTAGAAGTTAGAATTTTCTTAGTTTCAATATGCTTGAATTGGGGTGCCATTTGTGTTTTTGATGTTGTTTGAGGTGCTTTTAGGGCTCGACTAAGTTCGTATCATGTTTTAGAACTTGTTGGTATGTTTGATTGAGGTCCTGGGGGCCTCGGATTGATCTTGGATGGTTAACGGATCGAAAATGGGACTTAGTGCATTGCTGAAGCTGGGAGTTCTCCGGTGTGATCGCACCTGCGAGGGGTTGGCAGGTGTGGAAAGAATTCCGCAGGTGCGGACACGCACTTGCGCGTGGAGAATCACAGAAGTGGAAGAGAGCTTAGGGAGGCTGGTCCGTAGAAGCGGACAACTTGCGCAGATGCGCACCCGCATAAGCGGGATTTGCAACCGCAAAAGTGGTTAAATGGACCGCAGAAGTGGCTAAATGGACTGCATAAGCGAAAAGGCTGGGCAGAATATTTAAATTCAAGGGTTCGCGATTTTTCTTTATTTTGAACATTTCAAGCTCGGGATTAGGCTATTTTTGAGAGGCTTTTCGGAGGTTTCTTGAGGTAAGTCCCTTATGTTCATTTTAAACAATAATCTTGTTTTCCCATTGAATTTCCCACCTAGTTTGTGAGTATTTAAGGTGAAATTTAGGAATTTGAGGCTAGGGATTTGGAGAGTTTAATTTGGGATTTTGGGTGGCGATTTAGTTTTGGATTTTGGTAAATTTGGTATGGTTGGACTCGTGGTTGGATGATCTTTTGGTTTTTATGACTTTTATCAGATTTCGAGACGTGGGCCCGGGGGCCGGATTTTTAGTCGACTTTTGACTTTTGATTAATAACTTAGTGTTTTTCTTATGGAATTAAATCCTTTAGCTCTTGTTGATTGTATCGAACTGTTTGTGGCTAGATTCGAGGCATTTGGAGGCCGATTCATGAGGCAAGAGCGTGTTGGAGTAGGGATTTGCACGGTTTGAAGTAAGTAACAGTTCTAAATATGGTCCAGAGGGTATGAAATCCCGTATTATGTATCATGTGATTGGTTTTGAGGTGACGCACATACTAGGTGACGGGCGTGTTGGCGTGCACCGTAGGAATAGTGACTTGGTCATTTCCTAGAAACTGTGTAGTTGAATAATCTATTATTATCCGTATATTCCCCATGTATTATAGAAATTGAACGTCAAACCATGTTAGAAATTATGTTTAGACTATGTGTTGGCACTGTAGGGACCCACAGAGGTCGTGTACATGTTAAATTATCAGTTAAATTATTGTTCTGTACTCAGTCACAGTTTTACTTGCATATTACATCTCAGTCTCTATCGTTCATTATTGATACATTATATCATTGTTGTTTGGGCTGATTATCATGATTATTGAGCGCCCGAGAGACTGGAGAGATTGATGACTGAGTGAGGCCGAGGGCCTAATTGTGAGGATATTTATGGGATCGGGTTGCACACCGCAGCATGTTTTGTTGATTTATACCATGACTGGTTTGTTACAGCACTTGGGCTGAAGGAGCCCCTCCGGTAGACACCCCCAGTGAGCACAGGTACCTACTGAGTGCGAGTGTCGAGTGACGAGTGACGAGCGATTGAGAGGAAACTGAAATTGTGAGGAATGAGTGACTATGAGGTTGGAGTGCATGGGAGGACTGAGTGACTGCTGCTCTGAGATTTTGCACTTGATTTCATTACTGTTGTACTTCAGCTGGCATATATCATTGTCATGAAATTTCTGAGAGATATTATATCCAGTTTCAATTGAACTTGACATGAATTAACTGTTTTGGCCTTAATTGTCGAATTTGAAGCATGCCTATCTTTCTATGTTGTGATTTGTGTAATTGAGCTATATCTGTGAAGCTCGTCACTACTTTCAGTCCATTTTGTTACTTACTGAGTTGGTTGTACTCACGCTACACCATGCACTTCATGTGCAGATCCAGGTGCTTCTGGTCACAGTGGGTGTTGATTATCTGCGCAGCTTGATTGTTTGGAGATTTCAAGGTAGCTGCCCGGCGTTCGCAGACCTTGTCTCTCCTTCCCTATCTTTCCGCTTTATGCATTTAGTTTTAGTCTTTCATAGACATTATATTCTAGACTTGTGTTGTATAGACGCTCATGTACTCAGTGACACCCCGATATTGGGGATTTCTGTATTGGGTCTTGACTTTCTATCCAATTTTTGAGAGTTTTGATGATTTAAACCTGTGTTATTTTTATTTTCATTTAAAAGTATTGGAAGTATTTTGAAGTATCGGTTTGCCTAGTACCACATTAGGCGCCATCACGACAGGCTAAGTTTTGGGTCGTGACAGTACTACAAGTTATTATGTAAGCTGCTACTGCAAGTTGCTGTGTAAGCTACTTGTAAGCTCCTACTGCAAGCTTCTTGTAAGCTGTTATAGTACCAGATATAGATAATTTTCTGTCGAAGGTAATATTTATTCACAACGGAGTACCGAAATGATAAGCTTTTTCAGGAGACTTATTTCCAATAGAATACTAAATAGATAAATATATTTACGGCAGAGTCCCATATAACAGCGAGTACTAAATGAACATCCATAATATAATATATTTATAACACAATTGACCTTTTGGGTTAAATGCCTTGAACCTCTTCACTTCTTTTTGTGTTTCCGAATAAAAGAGAAACAGAGATAACAATGCATTTCTTTTTAGTATTATGGGCGAAATTAATCTATACTATATTAAAAGTACGAACCCTCTTAGCGAAATATCGTTTGCCTTTTTTACCCTTTAAAAATAAATTTTCTATTGGACAAAATTATAATTAAATTATCTTCTTAATATTTAGTATTTTAAAATTAATTAACTATTTGACTATGTAAAAAGTCCTAATATTTAGGAATCCTAAGCACATACAAATACATGTAACATAGATAGTTACTTCAAATATCTTTGGGTGGAAGATTTAGTTACCTTAACATAGAGAATTTGTTATAAATAGAGTTGTATTTAAGGTGGATGTCTATATTTTAGATTGATTTAGGGTTTGTTACTTTGTGGCTAAGTCACTTTTCACTATAAATAGAGGGATTCTATTCCATTGTAATTCATCTCAAATGAATAAGAATTTTATTTCCCTACTTTTCTGAGCAATACTCTTCTTCTTTTATTATTATTTTATAACAGATTTAGAATACTATACCTAATTTTTTCGTAATAACCTTCAAAACTCAAAATTTCACTAAAGAAGAATGTTACCTTTGCATCATCTTCAAGCAAGTATTTTCTTATGAAGATGCTTTAACCCCCACATCAGATATAGGTTTAGAATTGATACACATACACAAAATTATAAAATCAAGAAGTCATTAAAATTAATTGTTGATCGATTTTTATTCTTTAAAAATAGATTTTACATTAGACATTATCACTAAAACTATTTTTTTCCTAATTTGAAATTAATGGAGTAATATTTTACTGATTTCTTCCTTATTAGAAATATTAAGTCCTACGATATATACTTTAAATTGATTAAATTTTCTATTATATACTGATAGTAGAATTAACTATTAATCTCACTAATTACCAAAAAAAATATTAATATCACTTGTAAAATATAAAAAATTGATTGCAGAAATTTAATAGACTTATAATTCCACATTCTATTTCAATGCTTTCTCTTGGAATAAATAAATCAGTCTTTACATAATAATACATAAGTAACTAATTTAATTTACAGCTACAATTCTGATCACATAAACATGTGACGTAGGTTGGTTGAGAGATAACAAGGTTTTAGTTAATGAAGGTAGTAGCTCTTGAATTTTGGTGTTGGTTTCAAGTTCTACAAATTACAATAACGAAATAATTGTGACAAGGAAAAACAATAAAATCTCTCAATTTCATATTTTACCATGCTCAACATGACCATATTAGATTTTTTTATTACAATTATTTTATATAAATTATTTTCTTATTTGAATAATATAACATAACTGTAATCTCTTAGATGTTATGTTTGACCTATATAGATGAACTATATTACCTTTCTCTTTATTTTTTGCGTTCATTCTAACAAATGATAAACCTCTTCTATTTTTTAATATTTAGTTATTTATTGTAAAATGTTAATTCAATATTAGTTACTTTTAGACTTTACATTATTATTTACTAATTTTTTTTCTAAGAGTTATGCGACCAACCTCTTCATTTTCAAATCTAAAAAAGACCAATAGATTTTATTTTTATGTCTTATTTAATAAATCTTTAAAGAATTACGATAAAAGTATTTATGTATATATTACTTTTTGTTTCCAGTATTAGGTCATATAAATAACAATAATATTATATTCGTAAGAGAATCCCACATATCTCCTCAAGAATCACAATAAGACATCAGACGACTTCTATGGGGCATGATCTTTTTCTTTATTTTGCTAGTTAAATAGATCGACATTCATTATTTTTAGGAGCTTATATTTTTTTTAATTTTTATTTTATAACACATGTACACTATGCAATAATACTTGCATTTAAAAAAAAGGTTGAGGAGTTGGAATAATTACAAGCGCAAAACACGTACCCTAAAATTAGTTATTATTAACAATGAAAGACATGCAACTTTTGACTTGCACGCAATTGTTAGACACCGAAAAAATTGAGAACTGCAATAACTTGATTTGAGAACATTTTTAGGGGATATTTTCAATCAAGTTGCACAAAAAGCTCATCGGCATTCGGCACCCTTAAACAATTAAAAAAAAGTGCAAAGAACATTATTTGTAGGTTATATTTTTGTCTCATCTTTTACCCTCCTTTAAAGCAGAATAGCCTAATATACACCTCTACTTGTTCTGTTTTGGGATCCCGGCCCTTATATCTTACGAAATTTCATTCAGGCACCTCAACTCGTTCAAAATAACTTTTTTAAATTCCTCTGATCATTGACCAAGCTTATGCGGCGCTAAGCCGGCTGAGTTAAACGAAATGTGTAAGATGTACGCATATAAAGCAAGTGAAAACAATGAATTTGATTTTAAAAAGATTAAAATAAAGATAAAAAGAAAAGAAACTTAAAAATAATTGCTAAGGAAACTTTCCCATTCCCCTCCCCGCACTCTTCTCCCACCATCGTGAATTCCCTCGTCTGTACTCTTCTTCACCCCATACTCTTCTGCCCCACCCTCACATCTTCCTACACTCTTCGGTCTCAAGATACATGCAATAGCAATTGTTAGACGGAGCAATAACAGGAAGATTTCCTGCTCCTATTTCAAACTTCTCGTAGATCCATTGCTTCGATACCTAAAAGAGTTGTGTTCCAAGATTTAATGGAGACATGAGAAGGTGGAGACCCAAATAAACATGAGTTTTCTCTTTTTTAAATAATTTTTTATCGTTAAAATGCTCGAAAGCATATGTGTCTTCTTGTTGAAGCAATATCTTAGAATCATCATCAATATGATCGATGTATCTACTGAAGAGTAGGAATTGCATGGTTCCCAAGAGTGTTTTTTTTTAATGAGTGGGGTGCAATTAGCAAGGATTTTTGGAATGATTTTTATTTATTTGTGAGCTTTCGAAAAATGATTGTTGGGTGTATTTGGGGCTATACATCTTGAGAATTTTTGGGATTTGAAGATGGGTTAACAGAGGAAAAGGGTCCATTTTGGGTGGGAGAAGGGACGAATAGATGGCGGAGAAAATATTGAGTGAAATTGAATAGTGAAAATTTTGAAATAAAGTAAAAAATATGATATGGCATAGAGAATTTGAGCTGGACACAGGGGCGGCTCAACAAATCTCGGGGCCTAAAGTGAAATCATATTCGGAGGCCCTTAATCCCAGTATAATCTCAATAGTGGGATCTGGGGAGAGTAGTTTGTACGCAGACCTTATCCCTACCCTGGAGTAGAGAGGTTGTTTCCGATAGACCCTCGACTCCCTCCCTCCAAGAACTCCCCACCTTGCTCTTGGGGTGACTCGAACTCACAACCTCTTAGTTGGAAGTGGAGGGTGCTCACCACTAGAGCAACTCACTCTTGTCAAATATACTAATTAATGAGGAAAGAAAATTATCATAATTTATAAATTTATTGTATAAAATAACCTCAATCAAGTAATAAAAAATGTACTGTAATATTTTTTTTATTCTAATTATTTATATAAATTATATAATACATAATAGTAATAATAATAAGAATTTAAAATAAATTTGGGGGTCTTCAAAATTTGGGGGCCTAAGGCAATGGCCTCACTATCCAAAGTCTTAGAGCCGCCCCTGACTGGACATTGACGTGTTATCCACGTGTGTGTTTGAAGAGCACGCAAGGTAAAAAGGGTTTAAAAGAATTATTTTGTACGAGTTGAGGTGTTTGAATGAAATTTTGTAGGGCATGAGACCGAAATTTCAAAACCGAACAAATAGAAGCGTATGTTGTTCGGCATAAATTCTTTTCTTTCATGGTTGCAACTTGCATGCTAGGTGGATTTATGGGCGTGGGGTACTGATATTGTTTTCTACTTTTTAATAGAGGATGGTGGAATCTACTATATGCGTCTTTCTGTTTTTTTTTTATTTTTGCAAAGGAAAATTGAGGTCCGTAATCCCTTTTCCTTAGGTTTGTGCCTAGTCAGATTCGAATTTATTTATAAATTCCTATAATATTCTTAAGTTGATATAAATAATAATAACTGAATTCATAGTTAAATATTTATAAATATCTAATAAATTTATTAATACATTTATAAAATTTAAGCAAAAAAATATAGAATTCACGTGAACCGTTACTGCCTATTTCTACCTCAGGGTTCATGATCACTTAGTTGGCACTTGGCAGAACTAACTAGCTAGATGATAGTTTTTGAGTCATAATTTCCACTTTAGGTCTCCACTATTTTTAAAGTTTGGATGGACGAACATTTTAATTGGTTGAGTAGGTTTGGCAATTAATTTAGAGCTGCTCTTGATTACTGATACCAACATGTATATATATTCTAGTTTCATTTTTACTTGTTCACTATATAAAAAATATTCCCTCTGTTTATTTTTATTTGGCATGTTTTGACTTTTCACGTCCCTTAAGAAATAATAAATGAAGTGCATAATTTATCATGATACACATATTAATTGATGCATGTTTTATTGGATTTGAGAAAATAATTTTAAATGAGTAATATATACTATGGGTATAACAGGAAAAAAAAAATTGTCTTCTCTTGATATGCGTAAAGTGACAAGTAAAAATAAAAATATATTTTTAGTATACATGTCAAGTAAAAGTGAACGGATGGAGTATGTTATTATTTTTACTTGTTAATTTTAGCAAATAAAGAGAAAATCAATTCTTTCCCCTATTTTATCCTTATCATTAACTATTTCATTTTCCAAATTATTATCCTAAGACCTCTTAAAATGCTACTCCCTCCGTTCACTTGTATTTGTTAACTATTTTAAAAATAAATTTTTATTTTTACTTGTTTACTTTCACATATCAAGAGAAAAATAATTTATGTTTCCTATTTTACCTTTAGCATCAATTACTCATTTTAAATTATTTTTCAAATCTATTAAGTCTATAAACCAATTAATATGATTCAAAGTATGAGCCATCGTTACGCAAGTACACAGTTTCTGTCGCGTATTAATAAAAGAAGGTGCTAAATTTTTCTTTTCAAAAATCAAAAGGGCCGACAAGAAAGAAAAATGTAACGAGTGGATTTGGTACACATTCATGCACGGAATGACTGAAAATTAATCTGGATTAACCTTTTGGAAACCCCATGCATAGGAAGCTTAAATAGTGTTACGCCCTTCAATTCTAAATATTAATTGTCCTAATTGAATTTGTTTTAGTATATTATAATGATTTAAAAGAACAAGAAGTAATTTATTATCTTTTTTTAATTCAACCTTTACAATTTTAATTAGTAGAGTGTTAGTTAAATGAGACATTTAAAAAAGAAATGAAAGGTAATTAAGGAAATACTCTGGTGACTGAAGTCATTCACTAAATAAGAGGTATATTTTTTTAAGGGATGTGCAAAGAACTAATGTTTAAAAACCAAGTGCAGATAATATATTAATATGTAGGAATGGCCTCAAACTTAATATCGAAATGTCACATTCAAGCCATTGGATGAGAAAAACAAAATCCATTTCGTATAAGTCATATACTACGTGATATCGAATTCACAGAAAGGGATGTTACATGCCACAATTGTCCAAAAAACACACACACACACACACACACAAAGTAAAGTAGGACGCCAGCATAATGATTTTCTCCAATAAACGGAGAAAAATAATTGTTATATTCATTCTTAAACGCCTTTTTTTTTTCTCCCCACCAAAGAAGTTGAAATAAAATAAAACAGAAAATAGAAAAGTTGAAAGGAAAGGGAATAACAGCAAGAATCAAGACAAAAGTTTCTCAAAATTTTATTTAGTCTAAAGAGACAAAGAAGCGATTCATACTTGCAATTGCGTATACAATTAACAATTTTTGAAGACCCAAAGCTTCTTTATCACCTTGTTATAACAAAAAGCTTTGAATGATTTTATGGTTGTTTGGATTGTCTAACAAATGGAGATATTCTCTTTTAATTTGAGGATAATAATAAGTCACTTCTGCGGCTCTTCTTTCTTCTCTTCTTTCTTTTCCTCTTTCTTTTCTTCCTTCTTTTCCTCTTTCTTTTCCTCTTTTTTCTCTTCTTTCTTTTCCTCTTTCTTCTCTTCCTTAGCTGGCCCTACTGATATTATATCAACTTTACCCACTGCCTTTTTCAACTTCTTCACCACTGCCACTGCATCCATTTCTCCTATCACTGTTAGTTTCTGTTCCTTTAGATCTGCTGCTATTGAATCTACCCCTGCACTTCATTTTATTAGTAAAAAGTACAAATCTGATTCAACTTTTCTTATGACTAAAACTAGATCCAATAGCAATTACCTAAAATATCAGCTGCAGCTTCTATGGATTTCTGCTTTGTCTTTTCATCAGACATGGTAAGAACCTTCATTACCACTTTCATCTGATTGATAAGGAAAACACAAATATAAATAAAAGTTTTAACATAACAAACCCCTAAAAGAGAAAGAACAAAAGAACAGCGAAAATATTAGAGAATATGTTGATACAGTACCTGAGCCATTTGGAGAATGAAGGGTTTGCTAGGATTAGTTGTTGGACCAAAATGAAGAATTTTTGAAAAAGGGGCCTTGTTAAATAGGGGGCAATAAAATGAATTGACAAAATGTGGCTAAGGAGAAGTTTGTGTACAATTATGCCTACCCAAAAGGTTGCATATATGACGTATTTGAGTGGAAATCTAGGCAGATTGCATATAGTTTTAGCTATTAGGTCCTCTAATTTGTTTGTTTCTCAGAATATGGCCCCTGATATTAAATGTTTTAACTCCAACTTTTTTCAAGGAACATTGTATTAATTACTCTCATTTCACAGATGATCTTTCATAAGTAAATTTGTTTTTGAATATTTTTGTATAAAAAGAAAATAATACTCCCTCCGTTTCAATTTATGTGAACATGTTTGACTCGGCACGGAATTTAAGAAAAAATGAAGACTTTTAAAATTTGTGGTCCTAAACAAGTCAAAAATGGGTCCAGAGTATTTGTGTGGTTATAAAAGTTTCTAATTAAGGGTAGAATTGTAAGTTTAAACAAAATTGTTTCCAAATTTAGAAAGAGGTCATTCTTTTTTAAACAGACCAAAAAGGAAATAGGTTCACATAAAGTGGAACAGAGGTAGTAGTAACAATGAGATAGTCCTTTTACGATTCATTTTCTCGGGCTAAGAATTTTGGAGGAATGATCTATTTGTTGAATCGACAAAGGGCCAAATATACCTCTCTACTTTCGAAAATGGTCTAAGAATACCCCTCGTTATACTATTGGACTATATATACCCCTGCAGTCATACTTTGAGTTCAAATATACCCCTCATTTAAACGGAGAGACACGTGTCATCGTCCTGTTAGTCAATTCTAAATATCTTCTAATTAATTAAAAAGACCCATTAATCATACCCGAAAAGTAATTTTTTAAAGTAATTTTTTTTTGTAAAAACTGAAATTATTTTTACTAAAAACTGAAAAAAACGAAAATATTTTTTTTTCAGTTTTTACAAAAAAACTACTTTAGGAAAACTGAAAAATATTTTCTAAAATAATATTTTTTTAAAAATTGAAAAAAAAAGATGAAAATCAATTTTCAAAAGCAATTTTTTTGTAAAAACTGAAATAATTTTTACTAAAAACTGAAAAAAAATGAAAATATATTTTTTTCTAGTTTTTACAAAAAAAAATGCTTTAAAAAAAGCTGAAAAATATTTTCTAAAATAATATTTTTGTAAAAACTGAAAAAAAAACTAAAAAGCAAATTTCTAAAGCAGTGTTTTTGTAAAAACAAATATTTTCTTCTTCTTTTTCAGTTTTTAGTTAAAAATATTTCAGTTTTTTTTAGTTTTTAATTGCTTTAGACAATTGCTTTTCAGTTTTCTTTTTCAGTTTTTACAAAAATATTATTTTGGAAAATATTTTTCAGTTTTTTTAAAGCAGTTTTTGTAAAAAAACTGGAAAAAAAATATTTTCGTTTTTTTCAGTTTTTAGTAAAAATATTTTTTTTTGTTTTTTTCAGTGTTTACAAAAAAAAATTATTTTTCAGGTATGATTAATGTGTCTTTTTAATTAATTAGAATATATTTAGAATTGACCAACAGGACGATGACACATGTCCCTCCGTTTAAATGAGGGGTATATTTGAACCCAAAGTATGACTGTATAGGTATAGATAACCCAATAATATAACGAGTGATATTCTTAGACCATTTTAAAAAATAGAGGGGGTATATTTGGTCCTTTACCGTTGTTGAATTCGAGTGGGCGATAATTCAAGTTGAAAACTAGTAGGCTAGACCACCCGTTACAGTCAACTGGTCATAATTATTTCTTTTCCAACATTATTATTTTAACAGTTGTGCGGAAAAAGAATTTGAAATGACCACCAATAGTGCGGTAACATTATTGTACTCCATTTTGTTGATTGCTTTGTAAAAGTTGGTCTTTCGAACTATAGGCCATTTACCAATTATTTGTTGACTGAAAAATACAGAGAGTAGCTTCTTCCCTTAATCAGAAACTGGTTCTATGTTAATCGCCAAGTTGTAACATTCAGTTAATATAAGTTCCAAAATAACATAATCGCGCCCTGAAATTAAACATGGCCGAGTCGATCAGACCCCTCCTTAATGAAGTAGGCCATTGAAGGTATATGACATAGGCCTGTTTTGAACCGGATTATTTTTAAAAAGACTTTGTATATATGATAAGTACTAAAAATATATTCAATATAATGATATTAAACATGTTGTCGTTATTCATATAAAAGAATATTATTAAGCGTAAAATGAAAATGGTTAAAAAGTTTTCAAATATAAAAATATGCCAAAATCACTCAATTTTGATCAAGCATCACAAAAAGTTACTAAACTTTTTTTTATAACAAAAACTCATTCAACTTTGCCTGAGAATAGCAACAAGTCACTAAACAATTTTTTTAACCAAGTCTGTAATTCTACCTTCCCTAAGTATCATATAAAATGTCTGTTTTGTTTCCTCCTAATGAGTTTCTATTATACTTAGACAAAGTTGTGTGATTTTATTGTTACAAAATATAATTTAGTGATTTTTGGGATACTTAGGTAAAATTGAGTGATACTTCTATTATAAAAATAGTTTAATTTAGTAACTTTAGTACAAAAAAGTAAAAATTGATTGATTATAAAATGTAACTGACTTTTAAAAGAAAATTTTACCCCAATAGCAAACTATTACACCCTATTTATTATAAATCAAAATAATTTCAATATATAATTACTTATAACTATATTTTTGTTTTTATAGCAAAATAGGTATTTATTTTATACCTTACCATTGAGGTGTGAAATACGCCAGCTATGTTCTTTCTCTCTCTCTTCCTTCTCTCTCTATCAACAAGATTCTCAATCATCTATCTTCTCCCTCAAATCTCTCTCCTTTTTCAGTCAAGGCAGTCGTCGTAGCAGTCATTTTTTGTGGCAATGGTGGACTTTCTGAAGCGAAGAGAATAGATCTGAAACAAAGAGGGAGTAGGCAAACAGATCTGACCATGGCTACGGATAGAGCTTTTGAAAATCTGAAGCAGAGTCGCTGGAGAAGATTTGAGGGTCGTGTTTTTGTGCGTCTCCATTTTAGTTTTAATACAATGTATATAGTATTTTTCTTGGCCGAAAAATACCATCTCCGGCGAGCTTTCTTCTCTTCTTTGCTATTGAGTCATATACAATGATATAAATCATTGTATTCTGTACAAATACACTCAAATACATTGTATTTTTGTATTAATATATTATATTTTCGTCTGTTTTTATGCATTCTGAAGGTCTATATTTTTTTAATACAGTCGAATATCACTGTTTTTGTGATTGTTTGTTGTTCGAATACAATTGAATAGACTACGGTGAATTGAATACAATGTATAATAGTGAATAATGAATATTAGTGAATTGAATACAATGTATACAGTCGAATTGAATAGAACGGTATACACCCTATTTCTTGATTTTTTGTTGTTTGAATACAACTGGATTTAATATAGTAAAATTAAATATAATTCAATATTGTGATTTCCGTTATTAAATACTCGTAATCACTATTTTTTAGGCGAATTATTTCACTGTATTTATAAATACAGTCGCACGAATATATGGAATACAACACAGTAGCAACGAAATTTTATAGAATTAATTTTGTTGAGTTAAATTAGGAGTAATACACGCTAATTGATTCTCTTTCTGTTATTAAACAGCTGGACTCCCTACTTATCAGGCGAATTCCACGACTGCATTCATGAATACAGTAGCGCGAATACAACAAATACAGTCTGATAGCAACAGCATATTAATTATAGAAAACAAATATGTATATGATAACTATAAAAAATTAATAACTACTAAACTATAGTGGTTTCTGAAAATTCCTCCATTTAAAAATGCATCCGCCCTAAAATGTGGGTCTAAAGTTTAAGAGCCCGTCCTAAATCAGACCCCCTTTGCTTATTGCTAGGGTATATTCAGGTTTCCTCTTTTGTACAATTTTTCCTCCTTTTTTATTTGTCAAGCTAGCTCTTCAAGTCAAGATACCAAAATTAGAAACTTGTTTCAACATCCAACGGGTTGGCTGATTCGGCGTACAAGATCGCACGGGAAAAAGGCTAATACTAGGATTAGGCGTCCACTATTAGGTCCGATTCATGCAATTACACTTGTTCCAATTTTCAAAAAAATCTCCATCAAAGAATAACTACTCCACAATCAAAGAATAGCTATGATAGGCATATAAATTTTATTGAAATTAAATTCGTAAAATAATTTGGACTATATTTTAAATTTAAAATATATTAGTTCAAATAAATTTATTGGGCTAATATGATTGGATTAGTTATATAAGTCCAATATATATAGATTAAATAAATAAACCTGAATCCATTGGGTTGGCCCATTTAATTGGGCTACAAGTGATGAACCCACTTCATTAAGCGCGAGATTTTATCTTCCTAGAGGTCAACTTTGGTGCCACGTGTCAAATGACGTGGCACACCAAGTCAAATGGAAAATCCAATAGGATCATGCCACGTGTCAAAATGACAAGGCAGACCAAGTTAAATTAAAAAGGCCAGTGAAATCGTGCCACGTGTGCAAGTGACATGTTCTGGCCAATCAAATGCGGCATTGTCACACTTCAATTTGATTGGTCGAAAAGAGTTTGTTCTTATCATAACTCTTCCCTCCCACAACTATAAATAGGGATCTTCATATCTCAGAAAAGACATCAGAAGTTATAACAAGAAGACACAAGGGAGCTCGTGGATCAAAGGCCACAATTCTCTGCAAACTGCAAGTGTTCAAGCATTCAAGCACTTCAACAAATTTCAAGTGTGAAAATTAATAACTTCGAAAATTATATTATTGATGTATTGACAATGATACAATGAGTCCTATATATATAATACATGTTTTACTCCTACTATATATGTGATTAGGGTTATTTGCATATAACTATTTAACTCTACTATTCTAACACTCCCCCTCAAGCCGGTGCATATAAATTATATGTACCGAGCTTGTTACATATATAACTAATACGAGGAGCAGTGAGAGACTTGGTGAAAATTTCAGCAAGCTAATCATTCGACTTCACAAATTTTGTAACAATATCTCCTGAGAGTATATTTTCTCGGACAAAGTAACAGTCAATCTCAATGTGTTTAGTCCTCTCATGGAATACCGGATTTGATGCAATATGAAGGGTAGCTTGGTTATCGTACACAAGTTTTATCTGACTGATTTCACTAAATTTTAACTCCTTGAACAATTGTTTGATCCAAATTAGCTCACATGTTGCCTTAGCCATTGCTTGATATTCTGCTTCTGCACTAGACGGAGCAACTACATTCTGTTTCTTACTCTTTCAAGACACCAAATTGCCTCCTACTAAAATACAATATCCAGACGTAGAACGTCTATCAGAAGATGATCCTACCTAATCAGCATCTGAGTATCCAACAATCTGCTAATGACCTCGATCCTCAAACAATAACCTTTTGCCTGGAACCGATTTTATATACCGAATAATACGAACAACTGCATCCCAATGACTATCATAGGGAGAATCCATAAATTGACTTACAATACTAACAGGAAAGGAAATGTCAGGTCTAGTCACTGTGAGATAATTTAATTTACCAATCAGCCGCCTATATCTCGTAGGATCACTAAGTGGCTCTTCCTGTCCTGGCAGAAATTTAGAATTCGGATCCATCGGAGTGTCAATAGGTCTATAGCCTGTCATTCCTGTCTCTTCAAGAATGTCTAAGGCATACTTCCGCTGTGAGATCACAATATCTGAGCTAGACTGAGCTACCTCAATACCCAGAAAATACTTTAGTCTGCACAGATTCTTAGTCTGAAAGTGTTGAAAGAGATGTTGCTTCAATTTAGTAATACCATCCTGATCATTGCTGGTAATAACAATATCGTCAACATAGACCACTAGATAAATACAGAGACTTGAAGGAGAATGCCAATAAAACACAAAGTGATCAGCTTCACTACGAGTCATACCAAAATTCTAGATAACTGTGCTGAACTTACCAAACCAGGCTTGAGGAGACTACTTTAGACCATAAAGTGAGAGGCACAAGCGACATATAAGGCCACGAGACTCCCCCTGAGCAACAAACCCAAGTGGTTGCTCAATATAAACTTCATCCTCAAGGTCACTATGTAGAAAAACATTCTTAATGTCCAGCTGATAGAGAGGCCAATGGCGAACAATAATCATGGATAGAAAAAGGCGGACTGATGCTATGTTAGCCACGGGAGAGAAGGTATCACTGTAATCGAGCCCAAATATCTAAGTATATACCTTGGAAATAAGACGGGCCTTAAGTCGATCAACCTTGCCATCTAGACCAACCTTGACTGCATAAACCCAACGACAACCAATAGTAGATTTATCTGAAGGAAGAGGAACAAGCTCCCAAGTACCACTTGTATGTAAAACACACATCTCGTCAATCATAGCTTGATGCCATTCTGGATGAGACAATGCTTCACATGTGGACTTAGGGATGGAAACAAAGGACAAAGAAGATATAAAAGCATATATAGGTGATGACAGACAATGATAACTTAAACCGACATAATGATGATTAGGATTAAGTATGGTTTGTATAGCTTTCCAAAGTGCAATCGGTGTACTAGGAAGAGACAAGTCCACAGTAGGAGCGGGGTCAGCTTCAGGACGTGAATCAGTTGGGCTTGATGCTGGGCGCGGACAAAGATGATAAGTCAAGAATGGTATTCCTTGGCTGGGGATCTAGGAGGAGCAACACTAGACTCCTCAATGGTTGGAATGGGTAAAACTTTTATGGCGGAAGGTGAAGGAGGAGCTATAGTAAACTCCTCAAAGGTCGGTATAGGTAATATCTCAGATATATCAAGGTGGTCAGAAGAGGTAAAGAAAGGTTTATACTCAAAAAATGTGACGCCAGCTGACATAAGGTACCTACGAAGATCAGGTGAATAATAATGATATCCCTTCTGAACACGAGAATAACCAAGGAAGACACACTTGAGAGCACGAGGAGCTAACTTATCTTTCCCAAGGGCTAAGTTATGAACGAAACATGTGCTCCCAAAAATATTAGGGGGAGAGAGTATAAGGGTGACTTGAGAAATAATACTGAATACGGAATCTGATTCTGGATGGGAGATGAAGGTATCCAATTAATCAAATAACAAGCTGTGAGAACATCGCCCCCAAAACACAAAGGAATATGAGATTCAATGAGAAGTGTGCGAGCAGTCTCAATGGGGTGCCTATTCATTCTCTTTGCAACCCCATTTTGCTGAGGGATATAAGGACAAGAGGTCTGATGAATAATTCCTTAAGAAGTCATAAGCTGCTGAAATTGAGAGGATAAATATTCTAAGATATTATCACTGCGAAAAGTGCGAATAGAAACACCAAATTGATTTTTGATTTCAGCACAAAAATTCTGGAATATATAAAACAACTCAGAACAATCTTTCATTAAGAAAAGCCAAGTACATCTTGAATAATCATCAATGAAACTAATAAAATAAATAAATCCCAAGGTTGAACTGACTCTACTAGGACCCCATATATCATAATGAAATAAATAAAAAACATACTCTGCATGACTCTCAACACTACGAGGAAAGAAGGCTCAGGTATGTTTCCCAAGCTGACACGACTCACAATCTAATGTAGATAAACTAGACAACCTAGGCATCATCTTTTGAAGCTTGGATAAACTCGGATGTCCTAAACGTTTGTGAATTAGGTGTGGAGGATCTATAACTAGACATGCCTTGGAGGGTTTGAGTGAGTTAAGGTAGTAAAGGCCTTCTGATTTACGCCTTGTGCCAATCGTCTGTCCCATATTGTGGTCCTGCATAATAAAATAATCATCAATAAAGTATATACCACAATGGAGGGCACGAGTCAAACGACAAATAGATGCAAGACTAAAGGGACAGTTACGGACATAAAGAACGGAATCCCGAGTGACAGAAGATAGGGGATTAGCTTGTCCAACTGCTTTGCTTTAGTTTGAAACCCATTGGCTAAAGTAACAGTGGGAAGAGACTATAAATACATAATGTTTGATAAAAGTTATTTATTACCATAGATATGATGAGAAGCGCCTGAGTCCATGACCCATGGCCCAAGAGTACTAGACTGGGAAACACAACTAAAAGAATTACCAGCAATAGAAGTATCAGTCTGAGCAACAGAGGCTACTTGTGAGTATGTCTGCTTACTTTCTTAGTACTGAAGGAACTCATTATATTCCCCTTCAAATAAAGAAAATTCCTGGTTACCTGTAGTCTCAGTCTGAGCAACATAAACATTTTTGGGTGGTCGACCATGTAAAGAATAGCACACTTCACAAGTGTGTCCAAGTTTATGACAATAAGAACACTTAGGTCTGGATCTTCCAAAACGACTTCCTCCTCATCTATTCTCCATAGTTTGAGATGTCCGATTTTCTAGTGTTTGGGATGCGAGAACAGAGGAGTCAAGTGTTTGTGATGATATCACTGGGTGACTTGGTGCTGCAGCAAGGCGAAGTACATTTGACGAGCGCAAAACACACACTTAAATTGTGCTCGCTAGACAAAGATAGTATAGTATGATATCGTCTCCACAGGGATTGAATTTAAACAGTATTCTTGTAGTTTGTAGCTAGATTGCTATCCAGGAGGATCAACAATGGGGATTTATATAATTAACTATCTAAAATCTACAGCTATTGACTAATGACAATCACAACAAAGGTAAGCAAGTGAGTTATCAATGGGAGAAAATATGGGTTGATAGGATAGGTGCAAGATAATTGTCCGGGATCTAACTCTAGATAATTCACTTCTAATATTCAAGTTAGTCTCTCGAATTCGCTTAATTATCAGTACAATTATTTAGTAGAAACTCCTCTCTCGATTAAGTTTCAACCTCACAATATGAACCAATTTAAGCTCGGTGAAGATATGCAAGAATTCGTAATGGATTGGTCTTTAGGAGAACTTCTTTCGATTATCCTCTTAACTAGGTTTAATCAAGGATTCAACTAGACTCTTTCAATTACTTAGAAGAATCTATGAACTCAACCAACAATATAATGCAAATATATCACAAGTTATGCCTCTCTTGATTACAAGAACAAGTGAACATAGATGCGACAATTAAATCTTCCCAAAATGATTCAATTACATAACAATAGAGTTATAATCCACAAACAACTATCAATACACCAAATCCATCAAAACTCAGTTGGATCTACTCTATAGACATGGAGAAGTTCTTCACAAATGAAATAAAATTATAGGAAAACATAAATATAATCCAAACCCGGATCTTGAGTGAGGAAGGAATGATGAAATCCTTGTGCTTTTGCATCTCCTTCTTCTCCTTAGCTTCCTTAGGTCTAAGCTATGTCAAAAATCCAGAAATATTGTTTTTTCCGTGTATTTAACTATCCCCCAAATGAACCCTGAACAAAAATACCCTTTTTAGCAGAATTGGGAATATACTCTAATAATTTTTCACTACCGTGCCGCATTCCGCGCTGCACCATGCGACGCGCTAGTGGCAATTTCCAGAACAATTTACAAAATAGAGTCTGGGCACATTTTGCACAGCCGCGCTGCACCATGCGACGCATAAGTTGGGAAAATGTAAAATATGAGAGTTGTAGACCTTTTAAATAGATTTCCAACGATATATTGTGGAGCCCAAACGGATTTCTGAGCGAAAAGTTATGTGCATTTTACTGGATAATGCGCAGTATGCCTGCTCGATTTTTCGTTTCGTTCTTAAAGTGCACTATCATCCGTTGATCCCCGAACATGATCCCAACATAATCTTTGGGATTACTCAGACTTCAAAGCTCCAGAATAGCTTGAATTCATTCGATCACATCTACATAGATCGGAATCACTTCTACAAGGCATAAAACACACAATTAGTGCAAAACACTAGCGATTAAAGCTCAAACTCAATTAAAGTGCAGTAAATTGGAGTGCAATAAGCGACTAAAATACGAGATTATAGACTACCATCAACACCCCACACTTAAACCATTGCTCGTCCTCGAGCAATCAAACCATACTTTATATAGACACACCTTACTTAGCAACTCTCCTAACTCATTACACCAAGAATATTTAAAATAGACTAAGCACAATAGTGCAACATCCTCGCCTCAAGATTTGACTCACAAGCACCACACATTATTTATAACCCGCTCACTTACTCAAACACAAAGGTCAAGCATTACCTTTCCTTCGTGAATCAAGTGCCCTCACACAACAATAGAGAGTAGTTCCACACACAATAAAATTCAAGAAAACATAGGAACTCAAGATAGAAAGAATTAACTCACTCTCAGAAATAAAATTCATGCACCACAAAGAATGTACCATAAGCTTGACCGTGTGTAATACTCTACTAATTGAGCTCATTCAGTCAAGGATCAAGTAGTACTTTATTTGGTTATAATGTAAGTTGCGGGATAGGTAGGATATATTTGGATGTAAGCATGACTACACCTTCTTAAGCACTTTAATACATACAATTTAACCATTTAAAACTCCATACTTATGTCAAACCATAACTCCACCTTCACGTCAATATATATATATATATATATATATATATATATATATATATATATATATATATATATATATATATATATATATATATATATGTCAACTCCCTACTTCTTTACGCACAATTACATCAAGAAATACCACTATTAAAGAATCTTTTATTCGCAACCATCCAAATATTTTTTTCATATTCTTTTTTTCAATTCAAGTTGCTCTTATTTTTTTTAACAGTGCACCTTTCTCCTTATTTCAATAGTACCACTCAAAAGCCAAACCAACCACCCCACACTTCAACTTTTACAAAGTTCATACCAATTTCAAGTACTCACGAGAGGTAAATGATTTAAATAGATGGTCAATTCAAACAAAAGGGTAAGGCTTGTAATGTGGTTACCAAAGAAACAAGATTACAGGCTCAATGAGATTAACTACGATACATAACAATTTGGTGGGTAAAATATATAGCTGGATCAACAAAGAAACACCTATATCACTTCCAAGACTAAATAAAACTACTATTTTTCTTTGCAAATACACGGGGCAAGTTCTAGACATCAAATGCAATGCACATAATAAAACAAAACCTCACACCCACATGGCACATAACTCACTCAGGATCGGACTCATCAAGACACTCTTGTCAAAGTAGTTAAGCAAGGTTAAGATCATACAATTTAAGGTGCTTATAAAAGAGTCAAAAAACTGAGCTTAAGCGTCACAACTAAGCACTTATTATTCTCAAGGCATAATTAAGTCAAGAGATGTTGCTTTCATTTAAAATCACAGCACAAGGTTTCCTATGTTACACCCCATGTTTTTGTACGTGAAAGTACGTCGTAAGTCAATTGATGTAAGTTTGAAAATGAGATCCTATTTGAAAGTATATAAAGTGATTTAACGATGGTACGTCCCATTTTTGCAAGCCTTTAAGAGTTATCATTCGGGGACAAATGTTTGTAAGGGGACATGTTGTTACACCCCGTACTTCAGACGTCACTATCATCATAGGATTATCTAATGTGAGCTCAAAAAGAACGAAATCCTTCTACAAGGATAAGAAAGGTTTACCGAAATTTTAATTAAGTTAAAATAAATATGAGAGTTGTTAATCATTATTTAAATGAGTTTAACGTCATGATATGACTATATATGATGTTTGGATAAAAAATATAAAGTTTGGGGAAAATCGAATTTAAGTTGCGGAAAAGCCGACTAAGAATTTGCCTTGTAATAGAGGTTTTTGAGAAATATATTTCGTGTACTATATGGAGTCTTTTTGGGACATATTATACACCAAATTAAAGGTCTTGAAATGTAGTTTCCAATTCTCTTAACCGTTCATTCATACGACATCCGGATAAAAAGACATAAGCATCTGAAGAAGGGCCAATCATAGGGTGCCAAGTAGCAGCTTTTTGACTTTTAAAAAATGAGATATTTACGTCCCTTAGCTCGTCTCTTTCTCCATTTTTCCAAATATCACGCCCAAATAACACCCCTAACCTTACCCTTAATCTCTCTACAAGTTCTTCAAACAAGAGTATCATCCCGGGCACGAAATCAAGTAGCAATAACATGAAAACGATCCCTGCAACGTAAGTATCGCTATATCACCTCTCTTTTTCTTTGTAGTTTGAGTTTTGGAATGTATTTAATAGTTAAGAATATGACTACTTTCAGTATTTAAGCTTTTAAATATCAATAAATGTTGATAAATTTGTTTCCTAATAGTTAGAACTCACGGGACGGTGATCGAAAGCCGTAAGTTCGAGTTATTTAACTTGTAGTGGACTGTTTTGTGGGATGTTTCGTGTTGCCTTTGGTATGTCTATTTTACTACTGTTTAATGGAGTTTTGGAGGACAAATTTTGTGGAGAAATATCACATAATGAGGTAATGGTAGGCTGGTCGTTCGTCGTTACATTTTTAGGTTGTTTGACACTACTTTGGTTGTTGTTTTATGTATGAAGTGATTAGGGTGTGTGGGCTGTTTTGTAGTATATTGTAATGGAGATAAGGTTGGAAAATGATGCTTACATGTTGTTATTGTTGTGTTCTTGTTTTTGTTAGTATATGGTATTGGAGGAGGGCCTAGTTAAAGGGGAGATGCTGCCCAAATTTACGTAAACGAGCTACTAGTTTAAGTTGCGAACTTAGCCTTTACTCAACACTGATTTTGAATCTCCTTATGCTGTGGTAGATTGAGTTGAGCTGTTTGAAAAATTTCTTGAAAGGTATCAAGGACTCGACGGAGTTAAGGTATGTTAAGGCTAAACCTTTCCTTCATTTTGGCATGATCCCGTAACTACATATGTTTGATAACGAGACATAAAGAGAAGTTCGTATTCATGAATTTATTCACATTATCCTAGTCTCAGAAGTTACAGTATTCTCCCTTATCGGGACTTTATATTCAGTTAAGTATTGTTTTCTTCCAGTCAAGAGAGCAGAGGGTCAATATATATATATATATATATATATATATCAAGAGAGGAGAGAGCCTATATATATATAATATTACAGTATTTTCATTACCATCGAGCTATAATCGATGAGCAGGCCCCTATTGGGCAACCTCTGATCAGATGGTAAGTTATATACCGAGCCTACTGTGGTCGAGCGCCTATGAGCGAGCCCAGGATGGCCGAGATACAGAGCCTAGTATGGCCGAGCGCCTATGAGCGAGCCTACTACGGCCGAGCAGTTACACGTACCGAGCCTTATAGGGCCGGACATTTATTTTACTTACTATATTGAAGGAGTTGAGTCAGTATCAGCAGGTAAGTATATCTCCAGATCATCTTTGACTCCCAGTTACTTTCAGTTATTATATTATTAATTCAGTTTCAGTTTTCAGTTATGTTATTGCCTTACATACTCGGTACATTATTTCGTACTGACGTCCCTTTTCTGGGGATGCTGTATTTCATGCGTGCAGGTTCAGATAGACAGACAGGTAGACCTCCTCAGTAGGTGTTTTCCGAGTTCAGCCTAATCGGTAAGCTCCACGTCCTTCGGAGTTGTCGGGTCTAGGGTTTTGTGTACATCTTCTATATGTATGTATATATGTTATGGGTAGGTCGGGGCCCTGTTCCGATCATAATACATCCATCAGTAGAGGCTTGTAGACGAGTCCTGTATATTTTTTATATCAGTAGATGTTCATGGTGGCTTCGTCGACCTGCACAATTATATATATCAGCTTTTAGGTATGTTTACCCCACAGATAAGAGAGACGTTATTTTCAGACGATTCAAAATATGGCCTCATCGGCCTAAGTTGAGGGTTACCCCTCCAGAGTTCATAGTTACACAGTGGTACGTTCGGGCCGAGTATGGCACCGGGTGCCGGCCACGCCTCTTCAGGTTTGGGGCGTGACATCTTACTCCTAAAAAAAATTAAAACTAACTACACCCGTTTCAAACAAAACCCTTAAAAAAGAACCGCGGCACAAAGAAAAATTAAGGGAGAATTAATACACTAACTACAAAATAAAATCTTTTTTGTCTTTTCCTTTAAACTTTATAATTTCAATCAAAAGAAACGAAAAAACACAAAAGAAACAAAAGCAAACAGTTATTTACATATTTACATCCCCACCCCACACTTTAAATTGTGGCATGTCCCCATGACACACAAATAAAAAGCAAGAGGTAAAGAAAACTCCCCTGGACTAATTCTGCTTCCGAGAACTTGTGAACTCCACCCCTAATTCTGAATGCATTTTTCAATTTTGCTCCTCGGGATTCTTTATGGAGCTCATCAGGCCAAAGTCCTTTAGGGATTTTTGAAAAACCCGCTCTTTTCTTTCTTTCTTGGCCTCATTTTGAGCGGTGGATTGTTCTTGTATGATTATCCTCAACTTGTTTCTGCATTCATTCACAAGATCAATCCATGCATATTCCTGTAAATCCCCAAAAATCAAAATTTACATTATCAAGGTTAGAATAAGAAAATGAAGAAGAGGGGTCATGTGAGTGTTCCTCTGGTAAGTCCAAGACCATTTGTTCCTCATTCTCTTCTACTAAAAATTGTAAATGTGGATAAGTAGATGGGGGTTTGAACTCTTCTTCTATTGCTTGATAATCAACCAAAGCCTTATTTTCAATCATCTCAGTTGAAACAGAGTCCTTTTGTAGAGTATAAAACTCTCTCTGTAGATGTTCATCATCTCGGGTAGGCTCATTTTCACATGGTATCTCTTCCATATATTCACCATCACAATGCAACGAGCTAAGTCTATTTACTAATTGATTCACGTGCATTGTTAGGTTGTTAGTAGCTTAATCATATTGTATAAATTTCTCTTCCACCTTATTTAAGAACTTATACATAAGCTCTTCTAAACTACCATTCTCCTCTTGAGGTGGTTGTTTCACTTCGCTTTTATTCCAGTCATAATAAGGATATTCATCCCAACCTGAGTCAGAATTGTACCCATATGAATCCTCATACTTGTACGGACTAGAGACAAAGTGAGAGTGTTCAAAAGATGAACCATAGGAAGAATACCTACCTGCTTGACAATCAACCCATAGATAATTTTCACCGCATTTAAAACACATAGCAGACCGCTGACAGTGTTCAGCTGCTAACTCTTCAACCGTTTTCTTAGGCTGGTTATATGAAGAATACCTACCTACTTGACAATCAACCCATATATGATTTTCACCACATTTAAAACACATAGCAGACCGCTGATAGTGTTCAGTTGTTAACTCTCCAACCGTTTTCTTATGCTGGTTGTACTCCATCTTCACATCATTTAGAGTTCAATAACAAGAATATGCTCTTCAAGATTTCTTCAACAAAAAAAAATCTTGAAGAGAAGTTAACCAAACAAACTAAAAATAAAAGAAAAAAATTAAAACTAATTCCTGAATTAGCACTACAAACTACTTCAAACACCATTGATTGCCAATCCCCGGCAACGACGCCATTTGACGAGCGCAAAACACACACTTAAATTGTGCTCGCTAGTCAAAGATAGTATAGTATGATATAGTCTCCACATGGATTGAATTTAAACAGTATTCTCGTAGTTTCTAGCTTGATCGCTATCCAGGAGGATCAACAATGGGGATTTATATAATTAACAATCTAAAATCTACAGCTATTTACTAATGACAATCGCAACAAAGGTAAGCAAGGGAGTTATTAATGGGAAAAAATATAAGCTGATATGATAGGTGCAAGATAATTGTTTGGGATCTAACTCTAGATAATTCACTTCTAATGTTCAAGTGAGTCTCTTGAATTCACTTAATTATCAGTACAATTGTTTAGTAGAAACTCCTCTCTCGATTAAGTCTCAACCTCACAATATAAACCAATTTAAGCTCGGTGAAGATATGCAAGAATTCGTAATAAATTGGTCTTTAAGAGAATCTCTTTCGATTATCCTCCTAACTAGGTTTAATCAAGGATTCAACTAGCCTCTTTCGATTACTTAGAAGAATTTATGAACTCAACCAACAATATAGTGCAAATATATCACAAGTTATGCCTCTCTCTATTACAAGAACACGTGAACATAGATGCAACAATTAAATCTTCCCAAAATGATTCAATTACATAATAATACAGTTATAATTCACAAACAACTATCAATACATCAAATCCATCAAAACCTAGTTGGATCTACTCCATAAACATGGAGAAGTTCTTCACAAATGAAATAAAAATATAGGAAAACTTAAATACAATCCAAACCTGGATCTTGAGTACGGAATGAATGATGAAATCCTTATGCTCTTGCTTCTCCTTAGCTTCCTTAGGTCTAATTTATGTCAAAAATCCAGAAATGGTGTTTTCCCCATGTATTTAACTATCCCCCAAATGAACCCCGGACGAAAATACCCCTTTTAGCGGAATTGGGAACATACTCTAAGAATTTTGCACTACCGCTCCGCATGCCACGCCGCACCATGCGACGCGCTAGTGGCAATTTCCAAAACAATTTACAAAATGGATTCTAGGCATATTTTGCACAGCCGCGCCGCACTATGCGACGTGGAAGTTGGGAATTTGGGAAAATATAAAACATGAGAGTTTTAGCCCTTTTAAATAGCTTTCCAACAATATATTTTGGAGCCCAAACGGATTTCTGAGCGAAAGGTTATGTGCATTTTACTAGACAATGCGCAGTATGCCTGCTTGATTCTTCGTTTCGTTCTTAAAGTGCACTATCATCTATTGATCCCCGAACATGATCCCAACATAATCCTTGGGCTTTTACTCAGACTTCAAAGCTCCAAAATAGCTTGAATTCATTCCATAACATCTACATAGATCGAAATCACTCATACAAGGCATAAAACACACAATTAGTGCAATCACTAGCGATTAAAGCTCAAACTCAATTAAAGTGCAGTAAATTGGAGTGCAATAAGCGACTAAAACACAGGATTATAGACTACTATCAGTAATCTAGAGAATAATTCATCAACTGTAGATACAGTCGGACTAGCCAAAATCTAGTCACGTACTGAATCAAGGTCGTTAGGAAGTCCAGCGAGTGTAAGAACTAGAAATATCTGCTGTCGTTGCTCTTGTTGCTTTTCAATACTAGCAGAAACTGGCAACAACTTCTCAAATTCTTCCATAACTGCCTGTACTTGTCCCAAGTAAGTAGACATATCTGATTGATGTTTCTTCAAGCTTGTCATTCGCGATATTACATCATAGAAACGAGATATGTCATTAGTATATAAAGTACGAGTCTTTTCCCAAACTAAATAATATGCCTGGAATGGGCGAAACAAAGGCATCAATTTGGAATCAATAGATTGCTACAAGATACTACATAACTGAGCATCGATCTTTTCTCATTATGCTTTGGCCTTTTCATCTCCCTCACTAGCATTTTTGGTTAAGTGGTCTCGAACACCTTGACTCTTGCACCACAACTCAATAGAGGAAGCCTAAGCTAAGTAGTTTGAACTTTCCATTAAGGGATCTGAAGTAATCATGAAGCTTGAATTTGCAGAACCCGTACTTTTAGAACCAAATACATCAATTCCCAAAGACAAGAGAGAAGTCTAGAAACAAGTAATAAAAATAATCAATTGTATCTTGCTGAAACATGGAAGAAAACACTGTTTTTTGTCGGAAAATCACTACTTCTGCGGGAAACAATCACTGTAGCTGCCTAAAAAAATTGAAAGTGATCGGAATAAAAATAAAATATAATGGGTAAGATCGGAATTGACAGTCGAACACACTGTCCCAAAGAACTTTCGTAAAAAGCTGACCAGAACACAGTCCACGTGCCGGCGCTTGTGACAGATGCACTGCCGGTGTCAGATATTCAACGCACGTGTGACGGCGCATGTTAGGGTTTCTGCCATGGTGATTTCTTGGGGTTTGGTCGCCGGAGCCTTCAGAGTATGTTGGTGGTGTTGGGTTTAGCACAACACTCACCAATAGGGAGGTGACACAATTAGATTTGGAAAAAGTCGTCGAAAATTGATGCATAGTGACTGTCCGACCTTTTTGGAGTTTCTCACCGATGCTCTGATACCATGTGAAAATTATATTATTGATGTATTAACAATGATACAATGAGTCCTATATAATACATGTTCTACTCCTACTACATAATGGATTAGGGTTATTTATATATAATTATTTAACTAACAAACTAACATCAAGTATTCAAGATCAAGAACAAAGTCAAACCAAATACAAGGCCTTCAAGATCAAGGCTACTTGTTCGTAATAAAATTCGTGGCAACAATCAAAGTGTTCGCGACGGATAAATCAAATTCAAGATCAAGCTCAAAGGCCCTTGGATTTATATTGAAAAAGCAGAATCAGAGGAATCATAGAGATTGTACACTCATATTACTTGAAATCAAATACTACAATTGTCATAATATTGTTCGGTCTTGATTTTATTAGCTTGACGCAATTTTATTGTCTACAGCTACAACTAAAGGTTGTGTTATGATAGAAATAATCAGGTGTCATGCGGAAGCTAGAAAGCAAACCTTGAACGACGATAAACCAGACAACAACAAAAAAATATACCAAAAGAGACACAAATATTTAACGTTGTTCGGTCAATTAGCTTACGTCCGTGACGGAGATGAGCAATCCACTATATAAAAGAGAGTACAAAATATCAAGAGAACAACCTCACGAAGAGGCAAATACAAGTGACACACTAACACTTATCCCGAAAAGTTCTCCCCCTAAACAAGACTCTCAAACTACATTGTGGATGCTACTGAATGAGAAGGAATGATACTCAATTTATAGAAGTCTAAATCTTTTCCTCCAAAAAAACGGACTAGCGAAATATGGAGATTTATAATTTCCTTCTAAGAAAAGAAAAACTTAATTATAGTAAATATGTTGTCATTTCCTTCAAAAGATAAGAATACCAAATAGGATAAGAAAATCAGGACAAACACCTAACGGGTTGATGGCTAACTCATTTTATAAAGCTTTTAGCCTTTCGCATTTGAGGGCGAGGGTTCAAATTTGAGTATATTTCATGGCTGGTCATTCAGATTTATGTTCATTACTCAAAAGTCATTTTTTTTCTTTTATTATATAAAAGTCATTCAATTTGCGTTAATTACCCAAAAGTCACTTTTCTTTCTTTTATTACACAAAAATTATTTTACTTTGCTCTAACTATCACAAAAGTCACCTCGGCTAAATTTTATAGTATATTTACTTGAAAAGTTTATTATGTCATTCACACTATAAATTTTCCCATTTATGTAATACCTTCTATATTACATACTATATAATATATTTTTACATAGGTATTTTAATTATAATTAAATAACTTTATATAATTTTATTTATTATTTATATAATATAGTCGTACATTAATTTTCTCATGGCACTCAATTTGTTTAATCATAGTCAAACATGAACATATTTTAAAACATAAAAACGAAAAATATTTATTTTTAATATTTATTTGAAATAATAAAAATAAATTTGTTTAACAAATGATAATTTTTTTATTGTAAGTAAAACTTTTTTCTAAAAAATTCAAAGATATTTGTGTTTAATATTAAGTTTTCGAAACTTTATCTGTTAATATTATTTATTTGAAAGTGTTAGCGTGATGTGCCAGTATACTAAATGTAGGTATTTTTTTTTATTGAATTAATGAATATGGCTTGGTTGATAAATCTGTGAGCTTTGATTTTATAATTTTTATTAAAAATAATTTATTAGACATGGTTAAGAACGTTGACTTAAGATTTTTTTACAATAATGTTACTAACAAATTTAATAATGCTACCTATATATCTTGAAAATTAACGTTAAGGAAAAATTAAATGTATGAATATATCATAAAAATAATATTAAGTTATTTTAATTATAATAATTATAAGTAAAATACCTAGATAAAAATATATTATATAGTATATAATATAGAAGATATTACATAAATATGAAGGTTTATATAATATCAAGGGCATAATAGACTTTTCAAGCAAAAGTAAAGTGACTATATATTATAATAACTAGAGCATATAATTTTTGTAGAAAGAAAAATGACTTTTAGGTAATGAACACAAACTTGACTAACCACCTATGAAATTTACTCTTCAAAATTCATTAATACCGTGCCATCTCCTTTCCCTTTTATCTCCTCGGGGCTCCCCTTCTCCGAACTCGAAGTGGAGGGTTCAAATCTATTAATAGCGGGACGCACCACATATATAGGACATACATACTACAATAATTAAGCCCAACATTTTTAAAGAACAATAGATGAATAAGCTCATAAGCACTAGCGCTGGTCTTTTCCGAAACAAGTTACAGAGGGAAAATACAAAAAATTTAGGAGATTAATCTTTCACATGATAGTGCATGCATGTGGGTTGTCATCACTGAAAAGAGAAGCAACAGCTTCATCTGAAGCCACGGCAACTGAGTAAACTGCAGGAGTGTGAAAGAAAGTATGAACACTTGGGGCTGCAACATTTCGAGATGTGTCGTAGTAATGGCTGATGATGTGATTTGGGTACTGATAAAATGAAGTAAAATGTGAGTACCCTACTGGATATGGCCATGGCTCTGCTGCTTTCCCTGCTTTCTTTATTGCCTTTAGCACCTTCTTCTCTTCCAATCCGTAGCCTCTTACTGTAACTTTCTGTGTCTCCATATCAATGTCTATATCCTCTACTCCTGAAATTTCATCTCAAGAAATAAGAAATATATATATATATATATATATATATATATATATATATATATGATGGTGTTTTTGTGTAAAAGCTGTCCCTTCAAATGAAGCTTACACGTAACTGTTTCACGAGATACTTGTTTACTTTGACCAACACAAATATTGGAACTTGGATAAGCAAACCCGAATAAATAATCACCCAGTGTCGTTTTATGTTTCTAATATGATTTGTTCAAATTATATACATTCAACATAAAGTCAATTCTGTGGGAAATCTCTCATAGCTAGGCATGTGATATATCCTAATCCTGTCATGTTTCCATTTAATTTGAAACTACCATTTTAATTGGACTTGACATAATTGTTCTGCCCCCGCTTGCTTTTCAATGTGTTCCAGTTTCGTTTTGTGTATGATTTATTATTCTTTGCTTGTAATTTCTCTGTACATTCTTTGATGTCAGTTCAAATCTCACCAAAGGTTTCTTCTTTTCTTGTTATTTAAGGTCTCTCTTCTTCCAAAAGTATGGGGGGAAAAACAAAAGAAGAAAGAAAGAAAAAAATGCAAAATAAATACACCTAAAAAGTCCAAAGAAAAGAAGTAAAGAACAGGGGTCAAGGGTCAACTTCAAGACTCGCGATTGAGAAGAGACGGCGCTGCTACTCTTCAGTCAACACTATCTATCCCATTATAGCAATTTTTGTTCCTAATAAATAAATTCTACTGATATTGTATAACAGTTAGAAAGTAGAAACATTTGTTTTGAGATATCAGTATTATTATTCTTTTGTTAATTTGTACCTAGAACCAACTTAATCTTATCCATATAAATTTTTTAATTTCGCATTCATGTACTCGAAAAAATTCTCCTTTTTCTAATTAGTATTCGTAGTAGTACTGCTATTCTTCCATTTTTAAGGAGGACACTTCAATAACCCTTACCACTCATTTGTACAGAAAAGGAAAAGCAATTTATATCCTCCACTTATACATACAAACGAAAAACTCGTTTTTTTTTATTGCGACTGACCTTTGAGCTTGAAAAGAGCTTTTCTTAGCTTTGCAGCACATCCTTCACAATCCAAGTTTGGAACTCTTACCTCCACCATCTGCATAACATAATATAATTCCATCCACATTCTCATTCCAAAATTATACATATAACAGAGAAAGAGAGACTTACAGACATGTTGATGTAACAAAATTGTTGTTTGATTAAATTCAAGATTTTTGAGAAAGAGATGTAGGTCTGGTCTTCAATACGAAGAAGACCTAACTATGGTCAGTCAACAGAACTCTGGCTCTCCTTAAATTTATTTCAAGTAGTAGGTTCTGATGAAAGAGCTACCTATCCTTTTTTTTATTAATGTAATTTACAATTGTTACGAGTCACCTAACACTAAGGTTGTATTTACGAAGCCAGAGCTTCGACAGAAGTACTAATTACTGCTCCCTTCCTCATAGCTGAATGTTGCATTGGGTTTTGAAATTTGAGAGATTTCACGCGTGGACTGTGTTGGCGTGATGATCACCTTTTACCCCCAACCACCCCAATGGCCCAACCCCACAAAATACCTTTTCTTTCGCAACACACACTATTCACAGAAAGATCTGAATTTGCTTCAGCTTTATTTTCTATAAAAAGTTATCGAGACAAAGATACTATTTCATGTATTCAATTAAGTTGACATCTGGACCACCTCTAGCTACTGCCAAAATTGTTATTGCATGCTTCAATGCAATTCTTGTACAGAATTCCCAATGTAATTCTTTCGGATCTAATTTTTGGAAGCATTAGGTTTCTCGTATAAAGACAATTTAACATATCATCAACTCTAATTGTCACACAGCCTAAGCACAATAATTTGAGCGATGAGGTAAGAACTGTCGGATTATCAGCCTTTCAAAGTCGGGACCAGCAGATAAACTGTGTGAAAGTGAAATTCATACTAAGTATGGACTGTATATATGATGAGAATATTCTTAGAAAAGGCTGCAAGAAAATGACATAAAGAAGAAAGAGATTTTCCCAAAGAAAATCAGTCTTTCTGCCTCTTTTACTATTATAGTGAATCATTTTCATCTGGCCCTTTTAGTACTGACAAAGGCGAGAATGCTAATAATGCGTAAGCTCTATTTGGTAGAATGATTGTAACCAATATGATGGAGTTCTGTAATGATGCTGGCTGCCAATAGCATATCAAGCACAATTAATTATGTGCTGATGTTTTTTAATCGCCAGTAATTTCAAAATTTTGAGCCTCTGTGTTGTCACAAGAAAACGTTCTAAGTAATTATTACTTTAACTCCCAAATACTATTAGTGAAGGCTTGTTAGGATCAACTGCTTCCCAAAAGCTATAGTCCAAGCAATCGTCATGTTCAATCGTGATTCCGACCCGAGCCACCCAACTCTCTCGTGGGCTTTGCCAGGATGTTGACTTTATCCAATAATACCCTTCCAACATGCCTCATGCAGCGTGTTATTCACGGGGATCGAACCCATGACCTTGGCTCTGATATCACTTTTAGGATCAAGCGCTTACTATCGTGCCAAAAATTATTGGTGATAGTAGGCACACAACTTTATTTCTTGACCAAGCTCACCAAGCAAGCACCATGCTTGACCATGACTCTGCCTTGTGCCACCTCAGCCCCTCGCAGGCTTGCTATATGCAGGATTTTGGCGTACCCAACTAGGCTAAAGAGAGTCAAATTTTTAACAAGCTTTCGGTAATACAAAGTGGCTACTGTTAAATGTACACACTACTCACTCTGGTCCACTTTAATTTATTTTTTTGGATATTTTCACACATATTAAATAATTCACTTTTTAACATTAATTAATAATAAAATTAACTATATTAATCTTAATTTGTTCATTGAAAATATAACAAATACTCACAGGTTCTTTACTCCAAGGACAATTTTGAAAAAAAAAAGTTAACTCGTTCTTGATATCTGAAAAAAGTTAAATATTGTGGATCACAAAATAAAAACCTAAAAATCAATTAAGGTGTACCGGAGGAAGTAAAACATATAAGTGGTAACAAAAATCATCTTTCCATTTAAAAAGATAAAAAATTGTTCCTGAGTTGAAAAGCTAATTCTAAACCAAATTCCATGCCAAATGACCTTCAGAAAGTTTTTCTCAGTTCTCAGCTGGTGCTAAATGTGAGGTAATTCCATATAAACATCTTTCAAATCCTAATGGAGATATAACAAAATTTGCTAATTCTACTTCATATATAGACGGCAAGTTTTGACCGTTGAACTTCAAATTAGAATTTGTATACAATTAATGATACGCATATTATTGAAGATGACCAATTTTTCGGATTAAGTTTACAAGTTTTCAGAGACACAGAGTTCCAAATTAATGGTATTCATAAGGTTTAGACAGTGAATGAATTAAAGATGTGCATATTTTGGAAGACACGAGGTTTCCAGCTTAATACTTCAAACTAATGCTTTTTATATTTCCCTTCACTGCAGAAAAAAAGGGATGTGTTTTACCAAAAAATATGGATCTTGGTTCAAATAATTAAACTTATATTAATAAGGGTTAATATTAGCTAACAATAATATTCTTAGATAAAGTTCTTAAAGAAGCAATGAATATCACGCAGATACGGTCGGACAACAGTGGTGGCATACAATAAATACTCTAGAAATCAGAAGCAATTATGTAGCATTCAATATCAATGAATAGCAATAAATGACATTTAAGTAAATAAAATGAATGAGTCACCCAAGAAAGAGGGGAATAAGTGGATCTTCTTTACGACAATACTGATGAATGATAGACAATCCTTTGAATATTCGAGTTGTTCTCGGATCTGGTGGAAAAGTATAGATAAGAATCTCAATGAAAATGTGATGTTTGTATCTTAGCAAAGAAGATTTGATTCTCTTTCTTAAGTCAAAGTGTGTTTTTAACAAATGAATATCGCATGTCCTCTATCATTGTATTTTTTTCTATTTATAGGGAACATGCTCCTAAAAACCCTAATAATACAAGTGCAGAGAATATCCACTACAATATTCTCTTTAATATCCTATCTTGAAACTAACCGTTATTACTATGACAAAGATACTCGACCTCGGCCTCGACCCTTGTTGACATCTCGACTTCGACCCTTGTTGACTCTTCGACCACAGATTTCGCCGCTTCTTGGGCCGTTTCGACAAACGACGACTTGGGAACTTTTCCCCTAGTACTATCTTGGTTTAAATATTCTAAAGATAGATTTTGACCCATATAGTTAGTCCCTCCGTTTATTGAGGCCGGCTTCAGGCAGATTTGATGAGCGGATCTTGTTCTTTGTGGTTGAAACAACCGAGCGATGATGAACCGTTTTCAGTTCTATGGCAAGACCTTTATAAATAGAGGTTTTTGGATGAGATTTTGAGTTTTAAGTTTCCTGTTGTTTCGAAACCCCATATTCTTCTCTTGCTCTCTTCTTGCTTTGAACTTCTCTTCTCTATTCCAGTGATTTGTATTGTTCTAAACTCTTCCTCGTTTAATACCTCTCTTTCCCACATTAAACTATGTCTAACGTATATTCCGAGCCTGGTGAGGGAAGTCATGTGGCCCCCTTGGCAGTGGTGTTTCATGTGTCCTCTTTGGCAGTGGTGTTTCCCTCCCTTGAGGAGGGCGTTCCTGCCGCCGTTGAGGATGGAACCTTTCCGTCGGTGGAGGAGATAATTTCATGCAATCCTGATTCCATATCTGATTCCACCAAATCGCCTGATGCTGAACCTGGAGCTATTCGGTCAGTGATGACAGTGAAAGAATTAGAAGAGCTTAAGGCTAAATTTGGCCTTTCCAATCATATTGAGTTAATTCCGGCTGGGTGGGATACAATGCAGGTTCACCGTCCTGGGTATTGCGCCTTCTACGCCTATCCCTTCCAAATCGGTTATTCCTTTCCTCTCCTATCGTTGTTCGAGGAGTTCTGTCATTATTACGGCATTTGCCCAGCTCAACTTGCACCTTATGTCTACAAGCTTATAAAGATGCTTACAAAATTTGTCGAGCTAGCCGAGGTCGAGTTGACACTTCGGCACTTAATACACATGTTCGCCCCTAACTATTATAGGGGAATGTTGTTGAATCTTTGCCAGCGAGGGGGAAAGTGCTTGGTTGTGAAGATGGACGACAAAGCCAATCGTCAATTCTGGTTCAAATTCTTTTTTAATAGAACCGAAGACGTGGTGGCCAATGTTGACGGTTTTCTTGAGACCTAGAATTATACTCGTAAGTACCTAATTTCCTTGTCTGTAGGTATCCAATTTTTCTCTTATGCTTGGTCGCGGGTTTTGATCTCTTGTCTTCTTCTCATGTAGGTAAGACCTCGCCTCTTCCCTCACATTGTAGGGATTCGTGAACGACCTAGTTTTTTCAAGAAGTTTGGGCTTGTCCTCCCTTCGATTGGTAAGTTCTTTTTACCGCCGGTATCTTAGCTTTTTTTTGTTTACCTTTGCTGACTTTTTCCTTTCCTTATGTTTTCATATCTTCGGCCAGGAGGTCTTCGAGGAGGTCGAGAGCTCCCGCGCCCTCGTTCCGGAAGAGGAAAGCTACTACGTCTTTGACTCTTGCTCCTTCCGCAATATTCGACTCTTGCTCCTTCCTCGACTGCGGTTGATCCTACTTTTGTCCTGGTCCCTCCTGTTGCTGCATCCAAACCTGTCCCTTCTTCGTCCGTGGAGACTTCGGTCGCGGAGACCTTGGCTTCTCCCTTATATGTCCTTATAGAAGAGGATGATGAAGCCTTGCCCGGTGATGGAGATTTGATACCTCATAAGAGGAGGGTCGTGGACGTTAGGGGAGAGAGGTTGGCGGCCGCCGATGTAGGAGACTACGGTTTTTTCCTTTGGGATATGGCCACAATGCATATCAGGGAGGCTAGTTCCAAGGCCATTTGTTTAGAGGATGCGGATACATGACCTATGGGGGAGACGGTCGCAGGTGTGGTAGGCAGTGGCGGCCTTGTTCTTCCAAGACGTGAAAAGGCCTCGTCCTCTGAGGTTGCAGCGAACGTACCTTCTTCAAATGATGATAGAGGGAAGGTTGTTGCTAAGGAGGATATTGGATCCGATTCCGACATGGATGTAGACGAGCTGAGGATGATCGAAGAGGGGCTCACTTAGCCTGAATTGAGGTTGGAGGGGGTTTCAAGGACTATTACGATCCCGATGGATCGTAATCTTCTTGTGGATACCGAGAAGATTATCACTTCCCTTGTCCCTCTTAGTTCAGAAGTTGAGGGTACGACCCTCAAGACTATGAATGATAGCGACCTGTCGAACAACATTGTCAATCTCGCCCTTCGAGTAAGTACATTTGTTATCCATTATTTTCCTTAAGTTTTGTCTTTTTGTAGGCCCTAACTTCATTCGTTTTGTAGACGTTCGTCCTAGAGATTGAGAGTGCTCGTAGGTAGTAGAGGCATAAAGATATCTATGTGAAGTTGAAGGACAAGTACTTCAGAGTCCTTGACAAGTACAGGGAGCTTCGGTGCCGACTCCGCGAAAGCGACGATATGCGACAATTCAGGGATGACTTAATGGCGAAGGACGAGGAGCTAGTGCGGATGGTGGGGAAGTGCATGGAGGGGACATCGAGGAGTAATGAGGAATAGCTCGAGCTCAACAAGGCAGAGTCCGCTCGGTCGGAGGCATTGAGGAAGGCGGAGTCTCTTGAAGTGGTGATTCAGACTCTCCGCTCCGATAAAGAAAATGACTTAACAACAACAAGGCTTAAAGAAGAGTGGCTTAATGAGAGGATCGGAGAGTTGGAGAAAGAGACTTCTGGCCTCTACGATAAAGTTGTTGTTCTGGAGGCCGATAAGGCCTAGTTAGTGGCACATCTGTACTCTTACCGCCCTTCAGATTCTCCCAATATTCCTCGGGAGTTGTACGAGGAGTGGATCTATGTCGAGGCCCAGTTAGATGTCTTTTGAGATCTGTATGCGGCGGGATCTGTCTCTAAGGCTGCCCTCGAAGATGTTCGTGTTAAGGCTCGTGAAGCTCGAGTTACTTGTGGGTATAATCCCTCTACGCCTGAGGCAGGTGATGACGAGGGGGGCGAGGGTGTAGACCGGCTCAAGGAGAATGCCTGGTATGATGCCGCATATCCTGAGGGCGAAGGTGGCGATGGCGAGGGTGTTGCTGGTCCGGGTGGCGATGCTGTTGAGGGCCAAGTTGGCGAGGATGTTGAAGGCCCTAATGGTGGTGACCAGTAGTTTTCCCTTTTGATTTTGTGTGAATTTTTGGTCGACGTCTCTACGAGCCTATTGTAAACAGTTTTAAGTATGTGAAATATCAAAGTTGTTCCTTGCATCTTCTTTTCCTCTTGTGGTTTATTTTCTGTACTTGTGTGTATTTTTTGTTTCTTTATTGGGATGTGGCCGAGGGTCGATAGGTGTTTGTTCGAGCAAGGTTGGACATAATCTTTCATTAAATCGTGGCTGAGGGTCGGTAAGTATTTGTTCGAGCTTAGTCGAACATAAACTTTCGTTAAATTGTGGTCGAGGGTTGGTGGGTGTTTGTTCAAGCTTAGTCGAGCATAACCTTTCGTTAAATAGTTGCCGAAGGCCGGTAGGTATCTGTTTGAGCTTGGTCGAACAAAAGTTTTTGTTAAGTCGTGGCTGAGGGCCGGTGGGTGTCTGTTCGAGCTTGGTCGAACATAACTTTTCGTTAAATCGTGGCCGAGGGTCGGTGGGTGTTTGTTCGAGCGGGGTCGAACATAACCTTTTGTTAAATTTCGGCCGAGGGCCGGTGGGTATTTGTTCGAGAGGGGTCGAACATAACCTTTCATTAAATCGCGGCCGAGGGCCGGTAGGTGTTTGTTCGAGTGGGGTCGAACATAACCTTTCATTAAATCATGGTCGAGGGCCGAAATGTCTTTGTTCGTCCGGGGTCGAACATAACCTTAACACGAAAAAGGTGTGTTGATAAGTGTAAGTTTCTTATTGCTTTGACATTTTTGCTTTGGTTACATACTTGGAAAAATTTATAGATTTTTGGGTGTTGGTTGGCGTTCCAGTCCCAGTCCCAGTCTATCTAGTCCCTTCATTGGTTGGCTTGGAGAGTATTGAGAAGTTGAACAATGAAATAGTAACCACGACCCTACCTTCGCGTACTTCAACTCAAAGCGTTCCCTTCGCCTCCTAGTTATAAACCTCATTGCAAAAACCTAAATGGGACAAAACTCAAGTGAGGGAAAAAAGAGTATGACTTGGGGATGCTTTTTCTCTCACAAGTTGAAGTATTTGAGGTGGCTGATATTCCAGTTGTTTGGTAGTAGCTTTCCTTCCATTGTCTCTAGTTGGAAGGAACCCTTGTTTACTTTGGCTGTGATTTTGTACGGACTATCCCAGTTTGTTCCCAGCTTGCCTTCTCGGGAATCTTTGCTCATTTGAGTTTTGGCTTTCAGTACGTAGTCTCCGACTTTAAGCACCCGGACCTTTGCTTTCTTGATGTAATAAAGTTCTCTTTGTTGTTTTTGGGCGACCATTCTTATGTAGGCCATGTCTCTCCGTTCATCAATTTCATCGAGTTCCTGCCTTCTACTTTCGTCGTTGCTCGTGTCGCATTCATGGGAGTATCTTAGGCTGGGTTCTCCAACCTTGACCGGTATTACTGCCTCAGTCCCATAGACCAAAGAGTAGGGCGTCTCTTAGGTGCTCGTCTTTGGAGTTGTTTAATAGGCCCATAATACTTCTAGTAGCATTTCCGGCCACGGTCTTTAGGCGTCTTCAAGCTTTTTCTTCATAATATTCAGTATAGACTTATTGGAGGACTCTGCTTGCCCGTTACCTGCTGGGTTGTATGGGGTTAAGAGTATTCTCTTGATGTTCCATTTCTCGAAGTATTCAGCGTTTTTCTTCCCTGTGAACTATGGTCCATTGTCACAGCTGATTTCCTTGGGTAAGCCGAATCGGCATATGATGTTTCTCCATATAAAGGTGATTACCTCATGTTCCCATATTTGGGCAAATGTTCCTGCTTCCACCCATTTATAGAAATAGTTAGTTAAAACCAAAAGGAATTATACATTACTTCGCCCTCGGGCCCTCGGCCTCACTCAGTCATCAATCTCTCCAGTCTCACTCACGGGCTCACAATGTCATGAAATTATCCCGACAATAATGATATGATGTATCAATAAATAATAATTGAAACTGAGATATGGTATGAATGCATGGATATGACTGTCACGCCCCAAGCTCAGGGAGCGCGACCGGCGCTCAACCGAGAGAACCCGGCCGAGCAAGCCTATTAGACTTACTTCTACCCAAAACTCATCCATGAATAAAGAGGAGATGTACTCCATTAATCAATCACTGAAAAGATTTTATTAACGACTTCCTTTTCATTAGCTTCATTCATAATTTTCAAAACATTACGAGTTTATAGAATTAATGAAAAACATAATTTCCAAGTACCAACATTTCTAGTTCGATTCCCAACATCAACCATAACCCACAACCTGTCTACGGAGCCTCTAAATACAATAGAAGAGTAATATGGAAATGCTGACAACAAGGCCCCGACTATACCTCAAAATATTGTATATGAGAAGCAAAAGATACATGACCCCGAAATGAAGTGGGGCTCACCAAATCAGCTGAAAAGAGTGTACTGCTATCACTGATCAATGCCGCCTGCTGAAGAACCACCTGCATCCATTAAAGATGCAGCGCCCCCGGCAAAAGGGACGTAAGTACTGTCGAATAATACTAGTATGTATAACTAAAAATCCTCTTTCAAAATAGAATTCCCATATAAGAAAAGGCAACACATAGAAATAAAAAGTCACAATCAACAATATCCAAACGTCCAGTTAAAACATAATAATTTCCAAAATACAAACTTCATGTATAATTTTAGTTCGGAGATCATTAGCACCGATATACCACCCTCTTTGTTAGCACGGAGTCCGATCACTCCCGATCGGCTAGGCCATCTCCCCACGAACAATGTGGTTTGACATGTGATGCAAAAGAAAATTATTACCAAGAGTAGTACCACCATATGCGCAATATGGCATCTGATCTCCACCCGATCAGCTAGGCCGCATTCCCACATATGTCGTGCGGGTTGACTTTTTCAATCCACAAAGATTCCAGTTTCATCCCAATTAAAGGGAATAATATCACAATCCACCCCTACACCGGCACGTGTAGTTTCAGTTGTGGGCCTTATGACCCACCCTTCCTCGGTATTGCTAATGATGCTCCCAAAAATAGTTTTGATTTGATTTGCAAACAGAAATATCATAAATACAATTGTACTCACCTCAACATCTTTCACATTGTATGAATTCTTATTAGTATTTCCAGTCATTCACAACGACAATATTTCCTTGGCTCATTAGGCCATTCACAAGATTCTTTATTCCTGGCACGATGGCCGTATTTCATATTCCACACTTTCACCTCTTTCAATTTCAAAGATCACCATCAAGTATCAACATATAGGATATTTTAAAAATCATATACTTCAAATCCATTTGAAATGGAAACTTCAAACACAAATGGTTTCTTCCCAAAGAATGAAGCATACCAACCAACAATAGAAACACACATGAAAAATCATAAACAGTCAATACACCATTTACTCTTGCAATACTCTTCCCTAGAAATGACAATGTACAATTTCAATACATGAATATATAGAACTCGAATCACACTGGATATATTTATAAATCAAAGCATTAGTTAAAGCAGCCACTAATGGGCATAAATTTAGTACAAAAGCTTTTAGACAATTCTATCTTTCATTGAAACACGACTCAAAGCCATAACCTTTATTACGTAACCCACACTTTAAAACTTACAGAAACATTATGGAATTCAATTCCAAGAGAGAAAGTTTAGCCAACATACCTCAATTGCGCTTTTTTAGACTCTACAATTATCCGGAACCCTTAGCAACCTCAATCTATTTTAGCAATATACAAATTGAACCCAAAATTAGGAAAATGTTCATGGTTCTAGTTCACTTTTTATTTTTCCCACACTCTTTATCACATGCATGTAAGATGAACCACCCTCATACCCATGAAGTATCACACTAATACCCCATTATAGCTATGTATGAAATTAAGAGCTGGGGAGATGAAGCCTTACCTTTTAGGGTGAAGAATTGGTGCTCTACTTGAATATTTCCGAAGCTTCAAGTGATGATTGAAGATCAATTTGATGAAAACTTAGACCCTCCCTCTTGAACCCTCTCTCTCTCACTCTAGAAACATCTGAAAATGAGCTCAAAATAGACCTAAGGGGTATTTTAACAGAATGGGGGTCGTGTTTTATATTAAGAAAATGGGTGCCCCGACACAGGTCTGCGGTCGCATATGCGACCGCATAATAGTTATGCGGTCCGCAAAGTGACCGCAGAAATGGACCTTAGGGGCCTGAACTTATGGCCCAGGTATGCGACCAGTATGCGTTCCGCATACTCGTTCTGCGGTCACATAATGCACCGCAGAACTCCCTCCGCAAAAACTCAAGAGGGATTATGCGATCGAAATGCGGTCTGCATATCGATTATGCGATAGCATAATCGACCGCAAAACTGACCTCGAGTTGGCCAAACTTACTACTTCACTCTGCGGCCATTATGCGGTCCGCAGAGTGATTATGCGGCCGTATAATGGGCCGCAGAAATGCGTTCGTCTGCGAAATATTTTTCTCTTAGTCCGTAGGGTACTGTTCAATCCAAAAAGTCCGAACTGTGGCTCGCAAGCTCGCCGCGAAGAATTTCTACTAATATAACGCAGGGATCTATCTTGGCACCATGAAACCCCGAGTTTTTGGTTTAAATTTTTATGGGTCCTTACATAACCCGCCCGTATGAGGTATCTGACCAGTGATCGATTGTCGGAATGAGCTCCGTAAAGGCCTTCGTGGACTTCTTCGAGGACGCGTTGGGTTTGGTTTGGGCCTAAACACTTTGCCAAAGGGCTGCCGTAAGTCCTCTTGTATAGGTCGTTAAGTTTATGCCAGTCCCAAGTTAAGTTTATGGTTCTTACCTCAATTTGGTCCAGTGATGAGTTGAGGAGGTGGACTACACTTTTATCTCTGGTTGTGATGTTTTTGGTCGATGCGGCTAGTTTGGCGAGGCGGTCTGCTTCGGTATTCTGCGCTCGTGGAATTTGATCGAGCTGGCATTCGTCAAACTGAGGCAATAGCTTGCAGATTTTGGTCTGGTATTTTTGCAATCTTTGTTCCTTGATTTGGAAAGTCCCTGTGACTTAGTTGACTACGAGCTGGGAGTCACAACAGAGTTTCAATTGTTTCGCCCTATATTTGAGTGTTATCCTTAACCCTGCAATTACGACCTCATTGTTAGTCATATCCGGGCACCTTATGGACTGGCGAATTACTTTGCCTGTCGGGACCTCGAGCACGAGTACCAGTCCGGACCCTGATGCATTGGATGCACCGTCGGTGTATAGGACCCAGAGGTCTTGTGTTTGGAGGGAAGCTTTGATGGCTTCCCTTTCAACTTCAGACATTGTTTTTGCATTGAAGTCGGTAACGAAGTTTGCGAGCACTTGTGACTTTATCGTCGTTCACGACTGGTATGTGATATCGTGCTCGCTTAGCTCGATGGCCCATTTGGCCAGCCTCCCTGATAGCTCGGGTTTATGCAATATTCTCCTGAAGGGAAAAGTTGTGACGACCGAGATGGGGTGGCATTGGAAATAGGGTCTAAGCTTTCGTGAAGCTATGACTAAGGCCAGAGCCAATTTTTTGAGGTGTGGGTACCTCATCTCGGCGTCAACGAGTGTTTTGCTAATATAATATATGGGAGATTGCGTACCTTTATTTTCGCAAATTAAGGTTGCGCTTACTGCTACCTCGGATACGGCTAGATAGACGAGGAGTTGCTCCCCAGGTTCTGGTTTCGAAAGCAGGGGTGGTGATGATAGGTATGCTTTTAGTTCTCACAAAGCCTGGATGCACTCGGAAGTCCATTCGAGGCCGTTTTCCTTCTTGAGTATGCCAAAATATTTGTGACATCTATCTGACGCCCGCAAAATGAACCTTGATAGGGCGACGATATGACCTGTCAGCCTTTGGACTTGCTTTTTGGTGGTTAAGAGTTCTAGTATCCCCTCAATAGCTTTGATTTAGAATGGGTTGTCCTTGATCCCTCGCTGTGACACTAGAAAACCTAAGAATTTTCCTGAGGCTACGCCAAATGCGCATTTCTTTGGGTTCAGCTTCATTCTGTATCGTTTGAGTATGTCAAAAGTTTCTTTCAAATGATCGATGTGATCATCTACACTTTTTTGCTTGACCAACATCTCGTCTATATATATCTCCATGGTCTTACCGAGCTGGTCTTTGAACATCTTGGTTACCAACTTTTGATAAGTAGCTCCCGCGTTTTTAGTCCAAACGGCATGACCCAATATCAATACGTTCCTTGGTGGGTGATGAACGTGATCTTCTCCAAGTCTTCTTCCTCCATGAGAATTTGACTATAGCCTGAGTAAGCGTCCAAGAAACTCAATAGTTCGTGCCCGGCTGTTGCATCGATGAGCTGGTCGATGTGGGGTAACGAGAATGAATCCTACGAACATGTTTTGCTCAAGTCTGTGAAATCCACGCACATTCTCCATTTCCCATTTTTCTTTTTGACCATCACTACGTTGGTGATCCACTTTGGGTACTTCGACTCCCTGATGGAGCCGTTTTCTAACAGTTTTCCACCTCCTCGCGGACCACGTCGTTGATAGCGGGGTTGAATTTATGCCTTGACCTATCTTACTGGGGGTGGAATGGCTCGACGTTTAACTTGTGTGAGGTGATTTCCTTTGGGATGGCCGGCATATCTTCATGGCTGAAAGCAAACAAATTTGCATTATCTAATAAGAATTGACTGAATTTACTCGGTTCCTGGAGTTTAAGCCGATATAGGCCTTCTTACTATGATCGTTGAGGTCCAATTGAACGGGGACGAGGTCTTCTACGGTCAAACCTGCAGCCTCGACCGTGTTGGAGTCCATGATGACATCGTCGATTTCTCCTTGCTTCGACCTCGACCCTATTGATTGTTACGCCTCATTTTCTTTATAATTTTTTATGTTGGATGGTCATATTGTCCAAGGAAATGCAGTAGCATTGCCGGGACGTGCATGTTTCTCGCGTATGTTGAATATTTCCCATGGTGTCGGGAACTTAATTAATTGGTATAGACTGGATGGGATAGATCTCATGGGGTGTATTCATGGTCGTTCCACTATGGCATTGTACGTAATGGCATGGTCCATGATGTGGAATGTCGTCTCTAGAGTCACATTGCCGGCCAAGACGAGGAGTGTAATTTCCCAGGATGTTCGCTCAACTGCATTATTAAAACTGGTTAGCGTGATGTAGCACATAACTATCTTATCCTCGAGCCTCATTTGGGTATGGAATCGAGGATGGATAATGCATGCACCGCTTCCATCATCCACCATGATGCGTTTGACATCAGTATCTAAAATGCATAAAGTAATAACGAGGGCATAATTATGAGGGAAAGTCAAACCATCGGCATACGACTCATCGAAGATGATACTTTTTTCGAGTCTGTCATATCGTTCGCGGGTGATAGACCGCTTGCATTTGTGAGTGGTGGTGAACTTCACATAGTTAGAGGCGTCGTCGCTGCCATCGATAATCATGTTGATGGTACGACCTGGCGATGGAGGCATTGGCGAGCCTTGATGTTCACGTCCTCTCGCAAAGTTAGTCCTCCCTTTATCGCTTAACAACTCTCTAAGGTGCCCTTGCCGTAACATATTTACGACCTCTTGTCTGAGGGCGACGCAATCTTCCATTTTGTGCCCGCGTTCCTGGTGGAACTCACATAGGGCATCATACTTTCTAGTGTTCAGATCTGATCTTATCTTTGGTGGCCACATCACTTTTGTTCTCAGTTTCTCAAGAACGTAGACAATTTTTGTAGGCGACACACAAAAATTGTGACTTGATAATAAAGGAGGCATACCTCTTTCGTTCCGATGGGTCCATGTCCTTGGCATGGATGGGCCTTCTTTACAATGGAGGGTAGGTGCGGCGGCTGCCCTGACATATGGTTGGTCTCATTCCATGTTAGGTCGCGGAATCAGATGATCTCTTCTAGTACTTTGTCTTCGTTCTTTTCTGGATTCAGCTTGTACTGAGGTTAGCCGGTGAGTTAGTCTGTTGAGATCATCCCCATCCGCTCGGACCTCAGCACAATAAGCATTGTGAATTTCATCCCATGCGGTTGGAGGATACTTCATCAATCGGCTAAACAGTTTTCTAGTTGCTCTTGAACCCTTTCTACTCAGCCCGTTCTGAAAAGCTGCGACAGCTATCCCTTCGGATACGTTTGGCAAAGTCATCCTTACTCTGTTGAATCGGGTGAGGAAGTCCCTTAGTCCCTCTCCCAAGGATTGCGTAATAGCAAATATGTCGTTCACTCTCGCCTCAGCCTTCTTGGCTCCGGTATGGGCGGTTACGAACTTATCGGCCATCTCTTCAAAATTTTATATGGAGTGAGCTAGTAGCTGCAAATACCATGTTAATTCCCCTGTGAGGGCTTCGCTGAACTTCTTCAGCAAAATAGAGGACACTTGTTCCTTAGCGAGGTCATTACCTTTCACGGCGGTGACGTAATGAGTCATATGATCTTTAGGATCGGTTATTCCGTCGTATATCCTGAGGTAGGATGACATTTTGAAGGTCTTTGATATGACATGCGGGGCTGCATCATCATTTTACGGCTACTCCACGAACCTGCCGACGTCCCTTTTTGGCAGCAGTTTAGGAGCGCCCGGTATCTTGTCAACTAGTTCTTGGTGTTCTTTCATCTGGTTTCGGAGTGCTTTGTTTTCATTCTCCATTTCTTCCATCCTTTTTAGAATGGCAGCAAGGGCATTGTCACATGCACTATCAATAACATTGTGAGTTATATCTGGCGTTGGATGGAAGGATCGGTTGCACTGCTCGTCTGTTTATTTTATCGTGCAGTCCCTTGTGGTTTCTGCAGTCACGCCTGGAGCGGGTTTGTTGAGGACGCTTGCCAGCGTGTCGGTCAGCCATGCCTCGAGGAGTTGTTTAACAGCTGGGGGCATCCCCTCCTTTGTAGACGTGGAGTTCCCTTTTTCTGCTAAGTTTTGTTATGATACAGTGCGGGGGTGGTGACTTCTCTCGCCTAGGGGATGTGTTGGGCGTCATGTCCTCGCCTACTGTTTCGCAGCTCTCGTTGATGATATTCATGAGGTTGGTTGGGAAATCACTTGTTATTTTTGTCATTTCTCCTTGGTTACCTGCCATGTAGAGTTTTGTATACACAAAGAAATAAGATCTCGGAGTTTTTCGATATTAGTGTTTTGCGTTAATTGTAGATCTATAGGAAATTAAAATTTTAACTAAGAAATCCCCACATGCGACGCCAAATCATTTTACCAAAAAATATGGATCTTGGTTCAAATAATTAAACTTATATTAATAAGGGTTAATCTTAACTAACAATAATATCCCTAGACCCTCTCTAAACGCTCTCGACGCTTGTTAACGTGGATTTGCTAACGTGCGTTGCTCGACGGTATGGGGAGAGTGTAAGGACCCGTAAAAACTTTTAAACCAAAAACTCGGGTTTTTGTGGTGCCAAGATAGATTCTTGCGTTATTATAGTAGACCGCGGTTCAGACTTTTTGGATTGAACGGTACCCTGCGGACTTAGAGGAAAATGTTTCACAGAAGAACGTGTTTCTGCGGCCCATTATGTGGCCACATAACCACTCTGCGGACCGCATAATGGCCGCAGAGTGAAGCAGAAAATTGGCCAATCTTGAGGCCAGTTATGCGGCCCAATTATGCAATCGCATAATCGCTTTGCGGGCCACATACTGATCGCATATCTGCATTGAAATTTTGCGAAGGGGAGTTCTGCGGTGCATTATGCGACCGCAGAACAGGTATGTGGACCGCATACTGGTCGCATACACAGTCAAAAAATTCAAGCCCCTGAGGGCTATTTCTGCGATCACTTTGCGGACCGCATAACCATTATGCGGTCGCATATGCGATCGTAGACTTATGTCGGGGCACCCATTTTCTTAATTTAAATCCCGACCTCATTTCCGTTAAAACACCCCTTTAGACCAGTTTGAGTCCATTTTCTGATATTTTCTAGAGTGAGAGAGAGAGAGCTCTAGAGGGAGGGCCTAATTTTCATCAATTGATCTTCAATCATCACTTAAAGCTTTGGAAATATTCAAGTAGGGCACCAAATTCTTCATCCTAAAAGGTAAGACTTCATCACCCCATCTCTTAATTTCAAACATAGCTATAATGGGATACTAGTGTGATACTTCATAAGGATAGGGGTGATTACATTGCATGCATGTAAGATAAAAGGGTGTAGGGAGAATGTAAGCTAAGAATGGAGATGAATGAGTTATGAAAGATGAAACCTCCCATGAAAAGAACCATGAAACCTTAATGCACACTTAGTATTTGATAAAATATTCAAGTGGGCTAAAACCATGAATGTCTTCCTAATTTTCGTTCAATTTGTTATATTGCTAAAAATAGATTGAGGTTGCTAAGAGTTCCGGATAATTATAGAGTCAAAGAAGCTCGATTGAGGTATGTATGGCTAACTCTCTTCTTCTTAGAATCGAACTCCTGGTGTCCGAATAATTGGTGTAAGTTCCGACTTGATCATACTAGAATTGTTTGACTTAGTGTGTTGGGTTGAAAGATTTATGCTCCTAATTGTTCTAGATGTTTACCATGTCATCATGCTATTTGAGAACGTAATTATGATTTTCCAATCTCCTTCCCTTATGTGTGTAATGCCTTATGTGATGGTACTTATCGACATGAATGATGATGTTATTTGAACGAATAAAAAGGGAAAGGCTTGAATTGTAAAATGTGCCCAAGTGCCGGGAACTACTTAATAAATGAGGTTGTTTCTGCTATGTAATGAAAGATGAGAAAGAAATATAAATTGAGTGGACAATTGAAAGAGGTTATGTCTCAAGTGAGATGGCTTAGCCGATCGGGCCGAGATCGGACGCCATGTTGTACACATGGTGGCATTTGTGTTGGAATTATTGATTTACATTGTGGATATGGATATGTCTCACTTGAGATGGCTTAGCCGGTCAGGCCGGACTCCGTGTAAAAAACATGGTGGCATTGTAAATTGTGGCACTTGGCACTAAAGATTATTAATTTAAAAGACGGAAAGATTAACTCGGAAAGTATGTGATCCTTACTTGGTGTTTCTTGTATTTTGTGAAGCACTTCTTGATTATTATGACTGTCTTCTCTTTGTTTCACTGTTCATTCTACTAAGATTGGTGTTTGCCCTTACATACTAGTATTATTCGACAATACTAACGTCCCTTTTGTCGGGGGCGCTACATCTTTTAATGGATGTAGGTGATTCCATCGCAGATAGCGTCGATCGCAAATAGTGGTGCTCTCTTTCTCTCCTCAAAGCAGTCTTGGTGAGCCCCATTTCTTCCAGAGGTCATGTAGTTCTTATTTTGTATAAGTTTTTCACATTTTGAGGTATAGCCAGGGCCTTGTTGCCGGCATTGTCATGTTGGTCTTTTGTACCTTTAGAGGCTCCGTAGACGTTTATGTGGGTCATGTATGGATGTCGGGGTGGTCATTGGATCAAGTTGTATTTTGAAACTCTTTTCCACTAAATTATAAATCGTATGCGCTTTTGGAAACTTAACTATGACATAATGTATATAAGAAAAATGAACTAGCAACATTTATACATTTATATAACCGATCTCTCCCCTGTTTAACAAATGGTGATGTGTTCCCTTTTTGGATTATGAATGAGTCGGGTAGGAAAGGTTTAATAGGCTTGATCGACCGGGTTCACTCGGTTGAGCGCCGATCGCGCTACCCGAGGTTGGGGCGTGACAGAGAGGATGGACGAAAAAGAACACGACAAAGATCTCGCTCACAGAGTTGCTATTTGTGGAGGGACGGAACACGAATTGGGACTTCGAGATCACACATATGAGTGACAATTGTTGGAGGACTAATTGGAACCTCTAGGTCACCTATAGGGATGGCACTAACTGAAGGAGTAGGAATTGGGAACCCGAAACCACCAATAGGATTGCCAATTGCAGGGGGGAGCAGCGTCTGGTATCTCGAGAACACCGGCAAACATGACTATCGTTGGTGAATTAGGGAATCTGACAACGAACATGAAGAAGGGGAAAGAAACTCAGAAAGAGATTGAAGGGGCGGGCCTCAGAAAATTTCTAACAGAAACAACAGAGGATGCAGCTAGCTTTGAGATGACCAAAGCTGCAAACGAAGTAACAAATTCAAAAGTATCTGAACTAAATGTCAATGAAACAGTGAAGATTGTTGTTGAAACTACAGAGATCCCTAGAAACAACCAAGGCGTAAAAATATGGGCAAATATGGTGGCAGGGAACAAATTAGCAGAAAGAGGGATGAACTTGCAATTTATACCTCCAGTAATACATGAGGGATTGAAGAAAGTGCAATTTTAACAAGAAGATATAGAACAAGATAATGAAAAATGGATGAGAGCAATTGTCTTGTATGTGATTGATGACTCCCTATCAATAGGGGCCATGGAGAGATTTATTGTTGCTCAAGGTAATTTCAAAACTAAACCGCAGATATACTATCATAATGAAGACTACTTTGTGACTAGATTTGACAGTATGGAAGAAAGGAATGAGGTACTTTACTCAGGGCCTCATACAATCAATAACATGCCAGTTATCATGAAAGCATGGACTCCTAATTTTAATATACACGATGAAATGCTCAGTACTATTCCTTTGTGGATCAAGTTACCTAATTTTCCTCTAAAATGCTGGAACATGAGATCACTTAGTAAAATTGGTAGTTCTTTGAGAAACCCACTATATGCAGATGACTGCACTACAAACGTTGCTAGAATATCATTTGCAAGGCTATCGTGAGATAGACATTACTAGACCTTTACCAAGAATGGTTAAGGTTCTTGATCCAAGCGGCAGAGAGTTCGAACAAGAGATAGTATACGATTGGGAACTGGAATATTATAACTCATGCTTACAAATAGGTCATTCCTATAAGCCAATCAGAGAACCAATCCGTGAGCAGAGGCAAGCTAGACAGACCTTCCAAGGAAGACAACATAATACTAAGCAAGTGTGGAGGAAAAATGAGAATGCAGGGGGATAAACAACAACAAGAGTGCTAATAATGGGGGAGGAAGCAATCCAGATATTGCTCAAGCATTGAGAATCAATGAAGCGACCAAAAAAGAAACAAATAATCAGACAAAGAGCACAAATGAGCAAGTGCAACATGAGGGGTGGATAGCAGTAAGAGGAAAATCTGTTGTTAAACCTTCTAATGCACAAAGTGAGAGGAACATTGATGTCACTAATGGCTTTAAACCACTAAATGACAATAGTAACGTTGGGCATAATGTTAGTAGTACTACTGATAGGGGACAATGGGGAGAAAAGGAGCAGGAGGGTACTTCAAAATCCCATCTCATTCCAAAATGACTATAATTACATGAAATGTACGGGGTTTTAATAAGGCATACAAGCAAAAGAAGTTAAAAGAGTTTGGGAAAATAAATTGGGAATTATGGTTGTAATAGAACATAGAATAAAGGAGAGTACTGCCAATAAAGGTAGGGGTAAGGTTTGCGTACACACTATCCTCCCCAAACCCCACGGTGTGGGATAATATTGGGTATATACTATTGATCCAGGATGGAGCTACTTATCCAATGCTAGTAATACTAGTAAAAGTAGACTTTGGGTGTTGTGGAATCCTCATATATTAACATTTGATCTGGTGGATATGGATGCACAATATATACAAGGGAAGGTCAGGATATATGCAGGAAATATGTGTTTCTGTTTCACTGCAGTCTATGGCCTACACACCATACGTGAGAGAAGGAGATTATGGGAACTACTGAGAGGATTGTGGGAAATGTAACAAGGGCCTTGGATTTCCATGGGTGACTTCAACTCTGTCAACTTAGATGACAGACAACATGGAACAGAGGTGCAGGAATCTGAAATGAAAGATTTCGGGGAATTCATGATAGATACAGGAATGTCTGAGTTACAAACTACGGGCAGAGCGTAGACATGGACTAATAACCATGTATATTCCATAATCGATAGGGCCATTGTCAATGCAGAATGGATGACATCAATGCCATCTCTACAGGCCATAATAATGGAGCCATACTTTTCTGACCATTCACCTATAAAAGTGACTATCACTAATGCGGCACGGAAATGAGCAATGCCTTTTAGATTTTTTAATTGCTTGGCTGAACATCAACAGTTTATGTCTCTAGTGGATCAAGCCTGGAAGAAGCATTCTGATGAAAGATATATGAAGAGGGTCTGGCTAAAGCTGAAAAGGGTAAAACATGAGTTGAAAATACTCAACATGAAATATTTTGTGGGAGTGGATGACAAACTCAAAAAGATTAAGGAAAATCTACAGGAGGTACATGAGAAAATGGGAAGGCAACTTCTAGATAGTGCACTAATCCAAAAGGAAAAAGATCTAAAAGAACAGATGGAGACATTGGGGAAGATTGAGTAAAGCATATACAAGCCAAATTCTAGAGTACAATGGTTAGAGTTGGGTGATTCAAATACTGCATACTTTTTTGCAAATATGAAAAATAAATACTCCCAAAATGGTATTAGATGCCTAACAACCGAGCAGGGAGAACAAATACTAACTGATGACAAAACAACTCAGGAGGTGATTGGGTTCTATAAAAGATTACCAAGGAAAGCAGCTACAACATTACCTATTGTTGACCTAAATATCATAAAGGAAGGGCCTATATTGAACATTGAACAAGAGAGGGGACTGATCTCACTAGTAACAAGGGAGGAAGTGTGGCAAATTTTAAAGGATATTGAAGATATGAAGGCACCTGGGTGTGATGGTTTCAATGCCTTCATTTTCAAGAAAACCTGGCCCATTGTAGGAGACGAGGTGACAGAAGCAATGTTGGAGTTCTTCAACGAAGCTGAGATGTTCAAGCCTATCAATTGTACATCAGTAACACTTATTCCAAAAGTTAGAAACCCTACATCTATAAAGGAGTACATACATATCTCATGTTGTACCATATTATACAAGATAATATCAAAAATCCTTACAAAAAAACTTCAAGTGGTTATGGATGATCTAGTTGACAATTCACAATCTGCTTTTGTTCCAGGAAGGGTCATAACAGACAACATCATTCTAAGCCATGAATTAATAAAAGGATATGGGAGGAAAGAATTGTCACCAAGATGCATGATGAAACTAGATATGCAAAAGGCATATGATTCAATTGAATGAGTGTTCTTAGAGCAGATCCTAATTGGCTTGGCTTTCCCTGAGAAGTATGTTAGATGGATTATGAGTTGCATCCAAAGTGTATCCTATTCTATCTTACTAAATGGAAAACCAATAGAACCCTTTGAAGCTAAAAATGGGCTAAGACAAGGGGATCCCATGCCTCCCTTTCTATTTGTCTTGGCTGTGGAGTACCTGAATAGGAGCTTGAAAATACTATGGCATATACCTGACTTCAACTACCATCCTAGGTATGATAAATTGAAGATAACACAAATAGGTTTTGCCGATGATCTTCTCTTGTTCTGCAGGGGTGACACTGGATCAGTAAAGCTTCTGTATGAATGCTTTAAAAAATTTTCCAAGCTTCTAGACTTGCAGTTAACAAAGGCAAAAGCTTTGTGTTTTTTGGGAGGTGAACAGAGATATTGAGGAGTAATTATAAATACTCTGAGGATATTTAGGGGCCAATTACCAGTGAGATACTTAGGGTTTCCCCTGAGTACAAAAAGGATATCAATCACACGATGTCAACCGTTGATTGATAAAATGGTGGGAAAGATAAGCTCATGGACAACAAGATTCTTATCCTATGCGGGAAGGCTACAACTAATCAAAAGCATACTTTTTTCAATGCAAACTTTCTGGGCCCAAATCTTCATCCTTCCTAAGAAAATTATTAAGCAAGTTGAAGCCATCTGCAGAAGATATTTATGGACAGGAGATACTGAAGCCACTAACAAGTCACTTCTATCTTAGGAAAAGGTCTGTCAACCAAAAACAGCATGGACATACACATGTGGAACAAGGCAGCAATAAATAAGCATCTATGGAACTTATGTAAGAAAAAGGATAGGCTATGGATTCAATGGGTACACACATACTACGTCAAAGGAAAACATATGAGGGAGGTGAACCCTACACAAGCATCTTGGGTGGTGAGGAAAATATTAAAAGCCAAAGAGGCCTTTGCGCAAGCAGGATACAGCTATGATGACCTAATGAAACTGAAGCATTACTCAATCAAGCACCTGTATCTTAAGCTTAGAGGTGATTTTCAGAAAGTCCCATGGAGGAAGATGGTGTGTAATAATATTGGTTGTCCTAAATGGTTATTCCATTTTACTCTAGTAGCTCATGGTCGGCTATATACAAAAGATAGGATCGCTAAGTGGGGCATGATAAGGAATCTAAGCTTGGAGTGTCCTTTGTGTGAAAGAGAACATGAATATGCTAAACACTTATTTTTTCAATGTGCCTATTCAAATGAATTATGGACTAAAATACTCAATTGGAAAGGCATTCAAAGACCAGTAGGGGGTTGGTGTCAAGAGGTGAACTGGGTCATCAACTGGGCTAATAGGAATAAAGTTGTAGATGAACTACATAGAATGGCCTTGGCAAGTTGTACTTACTATATTTGACAAGAAAGAAACCAAAGAATATTTCAAGGAAAGAAGAGGATTATTAATACTATTTGTAGACTTGTGGTGCAGGACATTCATTGTCGAGGGATGAACAACAAGAAGCTAGCTGAACCTTTGAGAAATTTGAACTTCTACCCCTAGAAGAAATATGCACTGCTGAATATAATGTAATGATAGAGGTACATGAGTCATGAGAATAGAAGTAGGAAAGATGATGTATGATTTTTTTGTAGGGTTGGTTATTCTTGTACATACTTTTGTTCTCTGATAAATAAAATATAATTAGTTATCAAAACAAAATATCCCTAGATGGAGTTCTTAAAGTAGCAACAAATGTTACGCAGATACGGTCGAACAACAGCGGTGGCATACAATAAATACTCTAGAAATCAGAAGCAATTATGTAGCATTTAATATCAATGAATAGCAATAAATGACATTTAAGTAAATAAAATGAATGAGTCACCCAAGAAAGAGGGGAATAAGTGGATCTTCTTTCCGACAATAATGAATGATAGACAATCTCTTGAATATTCGAGTTATTTTTGGATCTGGTGGAAAAGTATAGATAAGAATCTCAATAAAAAGGTAATGTTTGTATCTTAGCAAAGAAGATCTGATTCTCTTTCTCAAGTCAAAGTGTGTTTTTTACAAATGAATATCACTTGTCCCCTATCATTGTGTCGTTTTCTATTTATAGGGAACATGCTCCTAAAAACCCTAATAGTACAAGTGCAGAAAATATCCACTAGAATATTCTCTTTAATATCCTATCTTGAAACTAGCCGTTATTACTCAGACAAAGGTACTCAACCTCGGCCTCGACCCTTGTTGATACCTCGACTTTGGCCCTTGTTGACTCTTCGACCACAGACTTCGCCGCTTCTTGGGCCGTTTCAACAAACGACGACTTGAGAACTTTTCCCCTAGTACTATCTTGGCTTAAATATTCTAAAGATAGATTTTGACACATACAAGATGAAAGAGAAATACTCCTGTGAAAGAATGCTACTGAAAATCAGAATGTTTTTCGAGTCTTCGAATTTGATTTAAATTTGACATTCTTCTGCAAATTTGTAAAAATAAAAATAATCTCAGCATTCTTTTAATTAATTGACCAGCATTGTCTACTGTAGCAATGGCAAAAGAAGGAAAGGAAAAAAAAAACAGCAATGGTCCGACCACTTGCTAATTTTGGTAAACTTCTCTTTCAAAAACTTTCTTATCTAAATAAGACCTCCATCTTTTTAAAAATACATTTATGTGATCAAAGTCGTTTAGTTTCCTCTCAATTTCTAAGCTTTTCCGGACAAAATGATTCCCTAGAACGATGGGCTGCCCCATAACTCAAGCTAAAGTTGGTTTACTGCCCATTGAAATCTCTGGTCTAAGAGGGAGCCCACTCAATTGACTCGGACAATTAGACTTGTCATAGACAAAACTAATTACCAGATTAGTTCAAGATAATTAAACTACTTGCGTTTCATTCTCCACTTTCAATTGCTTGGCTCCAAGTATTAGAGCTCTGTTATACGCAACCAGAAAGAAAGGGAAAAAAGGAGAACCGGCAATAAATTATTGTACAGTACTAAGCAGAACCTGAAAAAACAGGTGCACAAACCATTCTTTTTCTATTTCTTCTTTCCTTTCATACTCACTGCTTTTAAAAAAAAAAAAAAGTTAGGGGCTCGATCGAACTCAACATTTTTCATATAGAGTATATATTTTTATGTACAAATTACTAAATTTCAGTTAGTATTAAATTCGGAACAATAATCCCAAATGTTCAATTAAGATTTTATAAGTCGAACTAATCAAATTAAATCACCTGTCATTTCAAAGGTAACTTTTACTGTAAGAAACATAAATAAAAGGGAACAAACTTTACGTTTCTTTCTTGCCATTTCCATGCAAGTTCACGAGACAAACTTTTCTTAAGGTGGAATATGCATGTTATCTGACCAATTTAGTATTGAAAAGTATTTATCTTTTTCCGTTTAATCTGTAATCTTGATTAATATCAGGGAATTTGAGTAGACAGAAGGATACAATCTGCAAAATTGAGTATTAGAAGAAAGCATGGATATTGGATACCAAAGGGTTGGGAATTACAGAAGATCTACAGACTCATTTTGGCTTCCACATTACATCAACAAGCCCTACGCAAGACATTCTGTTCTTTTATTGGTCTTCTTTCTCGTACTAGGTTCATACATGTGGACAACGATTCTCGACACAACCACAGCCGTAAGTTTAATTTCTGTAATTATTCATGTTCTATTTATGGAGTCTTCTAATTGTAAGTGGAGAAAATTCCAAAACTTTCAGCACTTAATTATACCGAAATGAGTTGATAGAACTCCAAGCAACCTGAAAATTGTAGTACTCCTAACTCATTAATCTATTTGTTCTTAGATATATAAAACAGGTAATTTTGAAGTAGACTGGATACTTCATGTCATATAAGGGCAGTTCGGTACACATGGCATCTCGCGTTCACACAGGGTCCGGGAAAGGATCGCATCCCAAGGATATAATATAGACAGTCTATCATAATGCAAATATTAGTGACGATTTTCACGACTCGAACCTGTGACATATAGGTCAAACAGACACAACTTAATTGTTGGTCTAAAGCTCCCCTCCGGACACTTCATGTCATATCTCGTAAAGAATTTGTTGTAAAATAAAGTAGCCAAGAGATTATGTTTCCAACTCTATTTTGGATCACATTCCTAATAGGGGCTAACATTTTTTTCTTCTTTTCGATGTGTTCTAGGTAAACAAAGTATTGCAAAGTAGGACACGAGAATTTCCACTCAACTGTTCATCTAGTAACCTCACAAGAACATGTCCAGTAAATTACTACCCACCAGATTACAAAATCATTAACAACAAACCTTCATCGGCCAATCCTAGATGTCCACATTACTTCCATTGGATACACGAAGATTTAAAGCCGTGGAGGAAAACAGGAATAACGAAAGAAATGGTCGAAAGGGCCAACAGGACTGCCAATTTCAGACTTGTAATTTTGAATGGACGGGCTTATGTAGAAACATATGAGAAGGGGTTTCAAACTAGAGATGTTTTTACATTATGGGGCATTCTTCAGTTGTTACGAAGGTACCCTGGAAAAATTCCTGATCTTGATTTAATGTTTGATTGTGTCGATTGGCCGGTCATAAGATCAAGTGATTTTACTGGAGATAATGCACCAGTTCCACCACCTTTGTTTCGATATTGTGGAGATAGTGAAACGTTGGATATTGTTTTTCCTGATTGGTCTTTTTGGGGATGGTAAGGATTCAAATTTTTTACCCTTAACTTTTATGTAGCCTTTACATTTTGCAAGCTACATATATATTTAAGTTGCTAGTTTGATGAATTTGGTAGGGCTGAAATCAATATAAAGCCATGGCAAGACTTGTTAAAGGATCTTGAAAAAGGGAGTAAGAAGCAGAAATGGCAGGATAGGGAACCGTATGCTTACTGGAAAGGCAATCCGGAAGTCGCTGAGAAGAGAATGGAGCTCGTTAAGTGCAATGTCTCTGAAAATCAGGAGTGGAATGCTCGCATTTATGTCCAGGTGAGCTTCCATTCTTTCCCTCGAAAACATTTACTTCGCACTTGATATTTACACCAAATGTAAATAAACATAACATGTGTCACTTTTGAGACCTAATCTTGGTAAATTAAATATATTTTCTCACCTCAATTTATCATATAATCATAGTAAATTAGTGTAATTTGGTGTAAATAGTTAGTGTCAATAGTATTTACCCCTTTCGGCATCAGAACTAAAGATGAACTCTGGTCTCCTGAAAAGAGCAGCCCGGTGCACATCCCGCGTTTACGCAGGGTCTGGGTAAGGACTGCACCCCAATAGGGTGTAATGTAGGCAGCCTACCTAAATGCAAGCTGATTTCACGGCTCGAACTCGTGACCTATAGATCACACGGAGAACTCTGGTCTCATGAAGGTTTCAAAATTTACCAACAACATTTGCTGCTGTTTACAGGATTGGAAGAAAGAGATAAAGCAAGGATTCAAGAATTCTGACTTAGGAAACCAATGTCACCATAGGTAAATCCAATCAAACTTCATTGTCATTCATTTATAATACCACTAACATTAATACCAATCTGCCAATTGAAGGTTTTCCCCTGTTTCCTCTCTCAAATTGCATTAGCTTATAATAATTGATTACTTTACTTTAATTCTTTATTTGTGCTACCCACGCTTTAATATTCTTACAAATGCATGCAGATACAAAATATATATTGAAGGATCTGCATGGTCTGTTAGTGAGAAGTATATTCTTGCTTGTGACTCAGTTGCTTTGCTAGTAAAACCCCACTACTATGATTTCTTCTCGAGAAGTTTGATGCCACTAGTCCACTACTGGCCCATAAATGAAAATGACAAGTGTGGATCCATTAAGTTTGCAGTTGATTGGGGCAATAGCCACAACAAAAAGGTAACAACATTACCCTTACAACAACTAAATGGTAGTATCAATAATATACTCAATTAATTCTGTCCTGTTGACATTTGTCAGGCACAAAAAATTGGTAGAACTGCAAGCAATTTTATTCAAGAAGATTTGAAGATGGAGGATGTGTATGATTACATGTTTCATCTCTTAAATGAATATGCTAAGCTGCTTAGATACAAGCCAAGTGTGCCTGAAAAGGCAACTGAACTCTGCTCAGAAATAATGGCATGCCAAGCAGAAGGTATTGAGAAGAAACTAATGATGGAATCGATGGTTAAGGGACCTATTGATGAAAGTCCATGTAAAATGCGTATACCCTTTAGTCAATTGTCTCTTGATTCTTTTATGAAGAGAAAAGAAAGTTCTATAGAACAAGTCCTTAAACTGGAGAAAGAGGAGCAAAAAGAAAAAACGTAGTTGTTATTCTTTAGGTAGTCAAGAAGATAGACAAGAAACTAGATTGGTGCTAAAATGACTTAGTACCCATGTGATTAGGTAATTGTAATGTCAGCCCGAAAAATATTACCTATACCATGAGCAATCCAACTAAATTGCAACGTGAATTGAGTATGTACTATGTGGTAGATAGAGTAATTGATGATCACACGTTTCAAGTCATCAGCTGAAGTTCTAATTTATTGATACTTGGACTTGATTTCTCGTTCTATTTTCCACCTTTATTAGGCCGTCGGCGGAAGTTTTGTCAAAGTGAATATCATATTTAAAACAGCGTATCTTCGTCGAAAATTATGTCAAAGTGAATAATACTACAGTAAATATGGAGTAATATTTTTGTCCAACAATTAGGAACATAACTGAAGTAGTATTTTGCAACCCGTATTAAACAATAATACTACTTCAGTCCATATATTTGTCTTTTAAAATTTTTGTACACCCCTTAATAAAGATATTTAATTGTGTTACTCGTAAGAGTATTTGTGTAAATTACCTTTTTATCTCCCTTGAATATGTCAATTAATTAACACTTAACCAATTAAAATTGTAAGATAGAGTTGAAAGGAAATTACGTAATAAATTACTTCTTGTTTTTTAAGACATTATTTCCTTTCGGTTTATGTTCTGTTTACCCGAAAAATGGATAGAGTTGAATTTATATGTAGTTCTAAGGGTACGTGGTATAATTTAACACAAATCGTAAAGGTGAGTAGAAATACGTCGAATATTGATTGTAAAGAATGAAATACGAACCGAATTGAATGGAGAATGATTTATGAACAAGCAAGATAAATCAATGCATAAATCTCACAAAAGGATAATCTCTAAGAATATTAGTAATCTCTGAATATGAGAATGTATGAATGCCTTAATCTTGGATTCCCCTCCAGAAATAGTAGTCATCCCTCTTATAGTGGAGAGATCCTACTTTAGATATAATTATAAATACATAGTGAGGATCTCATGATAGATTAGCTTTTACCTAATTCCCGCCGAGATTCTCTCCCTTAGTGCGGCCGTAACGGCTCTTGTCTCTTGGCTCGATCTTGATCGGATTTTGTATTGGTCGATTTCCAGATTTAGAGCTATATATTAACTCGAGGCTCGGTATCGACTCGGGCTCGATATTGGTCGGTCTCTGGCTCTTAAGCTCGATGATACCGCTTCACATCATAGTTCGATTTGGACTCGAGCTCGGTAATGACTTCGAGCTCGGTATTCGATCGGTCCCAGAAATTTGAGCTCGGTACCCTGGCTTCAGATCTTACCTCGATATTATGAAGATGACCTTCGGTCTATTATGTTCCAATCTTGACTAATCATACAAAGGTCGAATGTGGCGAGAAACGACATGATTTTTCAACGATATGACTAGATATACACTGACGATTGTATCGAGTTCGACCATGACGTACGTGATAGATGTCCCGTCGGTTCAGTTACCAAGGCAATAAATGCGTGTCAGACGATGATCGGCCATTTGTTGATTTTAAACCGTCATTGCCAACCCTATAAATAACTCCTCTTTTTACCATTTTTTACTTTTACATCTTCAATTTCCAAATCTTCTAAGTTCTTTTTTGCATCTTCTGAGTTCTTCATCTGTAATCTGCGATTTTCACTGCAAAATCCCTCTTCAGAACACCAAATCTTGTCATCTTCCTCTATCTTCAAAATCCAAATGGCAAAAACGTCAAAAACCATTCCTCAAAAAGAAAAAGCTTCCTCTTCGCGGCCCTCCAGTGACAAAACATCGGTGGAGCCACGACCTGAGGAGTGTGTTCCCGGGAGGTGTGTTCTTGCTTCTAATTTTAAGATCGACAAAGCTTCTCCGGTTCCCGGTCGATGCGAGCCAGTATCGAGGTACATGTGCTCGATAACCGAGGGACATCTTGAACAGTTAAGAAAAGATTGCAACTAGAAGAACAAAAAAGTGATAATCCCAACTCCTGAAGAAGATATTACTACTCATGTGAAAGAGTTTTTAAGTGTTTATACTTTCTCTTTCACGTTGGGCCCCCTCGACCCAGTTGTCATCGATTTTTGCCGCCAATACCAAATAACTCTGGGCCAAATCCATCCTTCTTTTTGGCGAATCGTTATTCTGATCCGCTTCTTCGTGAACAAAGTCGAGTGGATGTCTTTCACCCTCGACCACCTCATCAGATTGTACAGCCCTGCCTCTATCGAGGTGGGTTAATAAACTCCAGCGCCAGGCCACCAAAGTGCTGTTATCGAGCATAGACGAGGACAAGGACCGAGGCTGGATGGGCAGGTTCGTTCGAGTGAATACTTCCGACCTAATCCCGGCCGAGAAGATTCCATTTCCCGAGTAATGGAACATGAAGCGTAGCTCCTATCGTTTTGCTCCTTCGTTTCTTTCTCACCGATATCCTTTTCCGTGATGTAGCTATTGCTTGGATGCCCGATGTTGTTCCTAACCTTAAGGACTGGGTATGGGACCTGGCTTCGACCTCCACATATGCCAAGCGCTCGTGACGCGACTTATCAAAGGGCCGATAGGAGGCTAAAACTCATGGTAAGCCTTTTTCCCATGTCTTCGATTATTCGAATAAAATGTCTTTTTTTATACTTAACCAATTTTCTTGTGTATAGGCTTGGGCAAATATGCAGTTATGAAGCCCCCGTCTAGCGTGGAAGAGACTTCGGCCCCGGTTCCAAAACTGGCGAAGGGTAACAAGAGAAAAAGGGCTTCTACTTCTGAGGATACAAAACTTAAGACAAGGACGGCTCGTAAGCCGAGGAAGAATACCATCCTTTTGACTGAAGAATCAGTTCGGCGTCTAAGGGATGAATACGAAGAAGAAGAAGAAGAAGAAGAAAATGATGGGTCCATACTGGTGGCCCGACTGAAGAAAACCATTGATGCCCCAAAGGCAGCTGGGTCGATGGCGGTTGATGAGGATCCATCTCGAACTGAGGAGATATCGGAGAAGGACTCAGGCAAAGTCCCCGAGTCGTTGGAGATCAAGGATGCCTCCCACCGAAGTTAACAAACGGTTGATATATCTGAAGCTCTTCGAACTGAGGAGAACACCCCAAGCGACTCGCTTGGGGAAATAGTAATCAGATACTCGCCTACTCTCCCTGCTTTTTCTGAATGGGCGATTCAGGAAGCCCGAGCTTTGGAGACTCTCAAGGTAGACGGGGCCCATGAGGGAGAGGACCCCTTCAGTGATTTGTTTACCGATATCGAGGATGCTGTCAGCCCGACTGAAGCGTCGGGTCTTTTCTTCGAGGTTCAACGAACCCTGAATCGGGTAAGTCTCGATTCCCTTTGTTGATGTCATATTTTTCCATTTTCTGCCTATCTTTTTCTGTTTTTCATATAGGCTTTAGCTCTTCATCAAGAGAAGTTTTTCAAGTCTCGGGCAGAGCTTAGCCGACATGAGGCCGACTTCCAAGGGCTTTCGGAGGAGAGAAATTCCCTCAAACTTCTTAGTGGGCAAAAAGAGGAAGAGATCGAAGATCTTCGAGCCGAGTTGGCCAAATCTCATCAAGATCAGACAGACCTGATCGAGCAGGTAATAAAAATTTTAAAAGCTCATGGGCTCGACTTGGGAACGATGGCTAATATTTCAATCTCACAGCTGTAGCAGAAGATCAAGAGGATCAAGCAGTTTCGTGAGGAGGTCGACATGATAAAGGTGGAGTCCTTGGGATGGAAATAAGGTATGGACCGTCTTGCTGCAGAGAAAGAGACTGCTCGAGCTCAATTATCATCGGTCAAAATTCAACTTCAAGGCATGAAGGAGAAGAGCTCGGCTCAAGAAAGAAAAATAGAGGAGCTCGAAGCTCGGTTAGCTTCCGAATTTGCCAAGGCCGAGAAAGAAAAGGCTGATGCGGATGCAATCATGGCCGTCTATCGGGACGATGCTGAAGATGTTCAAGTACAAGCGAGAGATTCAGCCAAGACCGCTCAAACTCAAGCACATTGGGTTGCTGAACTCGCCAAATGCCAATCCCGGAGAGAAACCCTCGAGGAGATCCATGCTCGAGGTTTCGACCTTACCGAAGAGATACTAAAGGCTAAAGAACTTGAAGCCGATGCTGGAGCCTTGGCTTCCTATGACGATGATGATGACAGCGAGAGTGGGTTTGAGAGCGGGGAGGAGCCTGATGGAGAAGAGACTGCCCCCGGAGATAATCAGGAAACTTAGGGTTTTTTCCATTTTGATCTTTTTGTGTAGGGTCCTGTAGGGTCCTAACCGGACGTTGCAAATACTCTTATATATATAAAGATTTTTCCTTTCCCGACTTGTCTCTGTTTTATTCTCTGCCTTGTGAAGATTTTGTTTTATTCATGCCTTATGAAAGTTTTCATAAGTTCGAGGCCTTAGGCAGTTTGATCGAAGTCGGACCTTGTAGTCTTTATAACCAAGTGAGTGTTTGCTCGAGCTCGAAGTAAGAGTAGCCCTTTGGCTTAATAGTCGAGTGAGTATTTGCTCGAACTCGAAGTGAGAGTGACCCTTAGGCTTTATGGTCGAGTGAGTGATTGCTCGAACTCTAAGTAAGAGTAGTCCTTAGGCTTAGTAGTCGAGTGAGTGTTAGCTCAAACTCAAAATAAGAGTAGCCCTTAGGCTTAATAGTCAAGTGAGTGTTTGCTCGAACTCGAAGTAATGTAGCCCGTAGGCTTTATGGTCGAGTGAGTGTTTGCTCGAACTCGGGGTAAGATTGTCCCTTAGGCTTAGTAGTTGAATGAGTGTTAGCTCGAACTCAAAATAAGAGTAGCCCTTAGGCTTAATAGTCGAGTGAGTGTTTACTCGAACTTGAAGTAATGTAGCCCGTAGGCTTTATGGCCGAGTGAGTGTTTGCTCGAACTCGAAGTAAGAGTGGCCCTTAGGCTTAGTAGTCGAGTGAGTGTTAGCTCGAACTCGAAGTAAGAGTAGCCCTTAGGCATAATAGTCGAGTGAGTGATTGATCGAACTTGAAGTAAGAGTTGCCCTTAGGCCTTATGGTCGAGTGAGTGACTGCTCGAATTCGAAATAAGAGTAGCCTTTAGGCTTAATAGTCGAGCGAGTGTTTGCTCGAACTCGAAGTAATGTATCCTGTAGGCTTAGTAGTCGAGTGAGTGTTTGCTCTAACTCGAAGTAAGAGTAGCCCTTAGGCTTAGTAGTCGAGTGAGTGTTAGCTCAAACTCGAAGTAAGAGTAGCCCTTAGGCATAATAGTCGAGTGAGTGATTGCTCGAACTCGAAGTAAGAGTGGCCCTTAGGCTTTTCGGTCGAGTGAGTGTTTGCTCGAACTCGAGATAAAGGCCTTATGGCTGAGTGAGTGTTTGCTCGAACTTGAGGTAAGAGTGGCCCTTAGGCCTTATGGTTCGTTTTCCCCATTTGGCTCTTGCAATTTTTCCTATCGAAACCCTATTGTCATGAAGTGACTTCCATGCATCGAATTTGATATATTCGAGGGTATTCCCCCCCCCCCCCCCCCCCCCCGGTATCCGAGGTTGATTGTAAAGAGGCCTCAGATACTGTTGAATTGTTCTAAGTTTCCTCATTAAAAACCTTGCCGAAAAATCCAATTAGGACAAAACCGGTCTAAGGAAAAAAGAGTGCAACGCGTGCTTTCAGGTCTAAAAACTTCGAGTTGAATAATCCATCCCTATTTCTGGTCAAACACCTGCAAGGGTTAATTTCGAAATATAAATGAACATATGAGGGTTGTACCTTAACAGTAGTATCGTTTTAGGTGCGACACGTTCCAACTGCTTGGTAGTTGTTTGCCGTTTATTACACCGAGCTTGTAGGATCCTTTTCCGACAATTTCGAGAACCTGATACTGTCCTTCCCAGTTTGGACCTAGTTTTCCTTCATTTGAATTTTGGGTGTTGAGGGTGACTTTCCTTAGCACTAAGTCCCCGATTTTAAAATATCGAAGATTGGTTCTTCGATTATAATACCTTTCGATCCACTATTTTTGGGCGGCCAATCGAACGAGAGCGGCTTTTCATCTTTCGTCCAATAATTCTAGGCTTGTATTCATGGTCTCGTTATTCGACTCATTTGTTACATATCGAAACCTGATGCTAGGTTCTCCGACCTCAATTGGGATCAGATCTTCGGCGCCATAAACCAACGAGAATCCGGTACTGGATTTCGATGTTGTGCTGTATGCCCATAGGACTTCGGGTAGTATTTCTCTCCATTTGCCTTTGGCGTCAGTCAATCTAAGATTTTGGATGATAGTTTTGTTGGTCGATTTGGCTTGTCTATTCCCGCTGGGATGATACGGTGTTGATAGGATCCTTTTGATTTTGTGGTCTTAGAGAAATTTAGTTACTTTGCTTCCGATGAATTGCTTTCCATTATCACATACAATCTCGGATGGCATACCGAACCAACAATGATGTGGTCCCAAATGAAGTCTATCACTTCATTTTCTCTGACTTTCTCGAAAGCCTGTGCTTCAACCCATTTAGAGAAATAATCAGTCATAAACAAAATAAACTGAGCCTTACCTGGGGCCTATGGGAGGGGGCCAACGATATTCATTCCCCATTTCATGAAAGGCCATGGAGATAGGACCGAGTGGAGTAGCTCCCCGGGTTGATGAATCATGGGAGCATGCCTTTGGCATTTGTCACATTTTCGAATGAACTCCCTTGGATCCTTGCCCATATTTGTCCAATAATACCCTGCTCTGATTATTTTGTGGACCAATGAATCGGCACCGGAATGATTTCCGCAAGTTCCCTCGTGAATCTCACGTAGGATGTAGTCGGAATATCTCGGTCCCAAACATATTGCCAGTAGACCATCGAACGTCCTTCTAAACAGAATTCCATCATTGGATAAGGTGAACCGTGCAGCTTTTGTGCGTAGATCTCTCGATTCCTTTGGATCCGGTGGAAGTTTCCAGTTATTGAAGTACTCTATATATTTGTTTCTCCAATCCAGGTTAGACTTGTGGAGTTTATCTTGGCATGACCTTCTTCGATTACCGATTTCATGAGTTGTACGACAGTCCCTGAGTTGAGTTCGTCATCCTCGACCGATGAACCTAAGTTTGCAAGAGCGTCGACCTCACTGTTCTGTTCTCGAAGTACATGTTGCAAAGTCCATTCCTTAAATCGATGTTGAGTCACTTGTAATTTATCCAAGTACCTCTGCATTCGATCTTCTCGGACTTCAAAAGTCCCGTTGACTTGATTTACCACGAGGAGGGAATCACATTTAGCCTCCACGACCTCGGCTCCCAAACTTCTAGCTAGTTCGAGGACTGCAATCATGGCCTCATACTCGGCCTCATTGTTAGTCAATTTTATAGTTTTAATAGACTGTCTAACTACATTACATGTGGATGATTTTAGTACGATGCCCAGTTCGGACCCCTTTGCGTTCGAGGCACCGTCCGTAAAGAGGGTCCAGACTCTCGAAGAGGTACCCAATTTTATTAGTAATTCTTTTTCAATCTCGGGTACGAAGGCCGGCATAAAGTCAGCCATGAAGTCCGCTAAGATTTGAGATTTGATAGTGGTTCGAGGTCGATACTCAATGTCGTACCCTCCGATCTCTATGGCCCATTTGGCCAACCGACCTGAAAGCTCAGGTTTGTGTAAAATATTTCGTAGAGGATAAGTTGTTACAACATGTATCGGATGGCACTGGAAATATGGTTTTAGTTTCCTAGAGGCACTTATTAAAGCAAGCGCTAATTTTTCTAAGTGTGGATATCTAGTTTCGGCCTCACCTAAAGTTTGACTAACATAATAAATAGGGAATTGCGTACCTCGTTCTTCTCGAATTAGGACTCCACTTACTGCTATCTCCGAGACAGCTAGATATAGATAAAGTAGTTCGTCTGCCTTCGGGGTATGAAGCAACAGAAAGCTCGATAAATACCGTTTTACCTCTTCCAAAGCCTGCTGACATTCCAGAGTCCATGCAAAATTGCTTTTCTTTTTAAGTAGAGAGAAATATCGGTGGCTCCTATCCAAAGATCTCGAAATGAATCATCCCAGGGCGGCTATCCATCATGTTAGCCTTTATATGACCTTTACATTATCTACCACTATGATGTCCTCGATTGCTTTGATTTTATCAGGGTTAATCTCGATTCCTTGATTGGACACCATGAAACCGAGAAACTTGCCCGAGCCAACCCCGAAAGCACATTTTTCGGGATTGAGCTTCATATTGTACTTCCTTAGTATGTCGAAAGTTTCCTGCAAATGCTTTAAATGGTCCTCTGCTCGCAGGGATTTAACTAACATGTCATCAATATAAACCTCCATTGATTTTCCTATTTTCTTTTCGAACATTCTGTTTATTAGGCGTTGATAAGTTACGCCAGCATTTTTTAGGCCAAATGGAATTACATTATAACAGTAAGTCCCGTACATAGTGATAAACGAGGTCTTTTCCTGATCCTCCGGGTTCATTTGTATTTGGTTGTACCCAGAATAGGCATCGAGAAAACTGAGAGTCTCATGGTCGGTCGTGGCATCGATCATACGATCGATATTAGGCAAAGGAAAAGAATCCTTAGGGCATGCTTTATTCAGGTCTTTATAATCTATACATATTCTAAGTTTGTTCCCCTTTTTAGGTACTACCACCACATTTGCTAGCCATTCGGGATATCTTACTTCCCGAATGGACCCGATTTTAAGAAGTTTGGTTACCTCGTCTTTGATGAAGGCATGTTTGACCTCGGACTGGGGCCTTCTTTTTTGTTTTATCGGGTGAAACTTTGGGTCCAAGCTTAGTTTATGAGTGGTGATTCCCGGTGGGATCCCTGTCATATCAAGATGGGACCAAGCGAAATAGTCTATGTTAGCTATAAGAAATTGAATAAGCTTTCTCCTAAGCTCGGGATCTAACCCCGTGCCCAGGTATACCTTTCGTTCGGGCAAATATTCGATTAGTATGACTTGCTCCAGTTCTTCGACCGTTGATTGTGTAGCGTCAGAATCATCGGGAACTACGAAGGATCGAGGGACCCCATGTTCATCATCTTCGTCAGTTTTCTGAGTTTCTAATTGGGTCGAAACTGACGTTTGTGATTGCTATTTGGTATTTCGTTCCACCTTCAAATCCGATCCTTTTGTTGATGATAATGATGATATCAAAATCACTTCATCGACGGCAAATGTTTCTTTTGCGGTCGATTGCTCCCCGTAGATCGTTTTGATTCCCTCCGATGTTGGGAACTTCAAAACCTGGTGGAGGGTCGAGGGTACAGGCCTCATATTGTGGATCCATGGTCTTCCGAACATGGAGTTATATCTCATATCGCCTTCGATCACGTGGAAATTCATTTCTTGGATGGTCCCGACCACGTTAACTGGCATGATTATTTCGCCCTTAGTAGTTTCACATGCTATATTGAATTCCTTTAGTACCAAGGTTGCAAGCACGACCTGGTTCTGTAGACCGAGTTGCTCTACGACCCTCGATCGAATGATGTTGGCTGAACTACCTGGATCAATTAACACACATTTAACTTGAGTTTTATTGATAAGTACAGCTATTAACAGTGCATTGTTATGTGGTTGCATGATTCCTTCCGCGGCTTCGTTATTAAAGGACAAGGTTCCTTCAGAGGAGTAATCCTGAGTCCGGGATCGCTTTTCTCTTACAATCGACATCTTAGTACGTTTAAGTACCGGCCCCTGTGGGGTATCAATCCCACTAATGATCATGTGGATTATGTGTTGTGGATCTTCTTGTTCGTTTTGTCTACTGAAATTCCTGTTTTTGAAATCGTTTTTGGCCCTATCACTTAAAAATTCTCGAAGGTGACCTTTATTGAATAACCAGGCTACCTCCTCTCTCAGTTGCCTGCAATCTTCCGTTCTGTGGCCATGAGTGCCATGATATTCGCACATTTAATTGGGATTCCTCTGGGCAGGATCGGTCTACAGAGGTCAAGGCCATTTAGTATCTTTGATGCGTCTGATAGCCGACACAATGGCGGATGCATCGATGCTGAATTTATACTCTGATAACCGTGGTGCTTCCTTAGGTCCGGTATGCCTGTCGAACCCATTCCTGTTCATCATCCCTCGAGAACCTTGGCCTCGATCACTTCTCCTTTCGCCTCGTACGGGGTTGCGCGAAGGTTCGCTACCCCTACGATCTCCGTTATATGGCCGATATCGATCCTTGTTTGACCTTGGTTCTCGGTCGATGTCCCTTTTAATAATGGACCTAGACCCCAACTGGTCGTCTTCAACTCTAATCTTCGATTGATATCGATTGTGTACATCGGCCCAAGTAATAGCCGGGTACTCGATCAAATTCTGCTTCAACTGTCGTGAAGCCATCTAGCTCCGCTCGTTCAGTCCTTGAGTGAAAGCTTGTACAACCCAATGGTCAGTGACCGGTAGTAGATTCATTCGTTCCGTTTGGAAACGAGATACGAACTCTCTCAGCATCTCATTGTCCTTCTATCTTACCTTGAAAAGGTTTGACTTCCTTGTCTCGACCTTTATGGCTCCGGCGTGTGCTTTTACGAAAGAATCTGCAAGCATAGCCAAAGAATCTATAAAGTTAGTCGGCAAATTATGATACCATATCATTGCTCTCTTTAACAGGGTTTCACCGAAGTTTTTCAATAATGCAGATTCGATCTCATCGCCCTCTAGATCGTTCCCTTTAATGGCACATCTGTAAGAGGTGACATGTTTGTTGGGGTCGGTCGTTCCATTATACCTAGGAATTTCGGGCATGCAAAATTTCTTTGGGATTGGTTTAGGAGTCGCGCTCGGGGGGAAAGGCTTTTGTACAAATTTTTTGGAATCTAAGCCCTTCAATATCAGAGGTTCCCCCGGGATCTGATCAACCCTGGAGTTATACGTTTCCATTTTTTTATCATTTGCTTCGATCCTCCTTTCTCCTGGCTCTATTCGTTTTGTCAGTTTTTCGAACATCTTAACGATTTCGGGATTAGTCCCCGATTCTTGCTCATTTGACCTTACTATGACTGGCCCCATTTTGTGGGTAACTTCTTGGGGTGGACTGGGCTCGAGTCTGGTCGGTGCCTGGGTTTGGCTCTGTAATTGGGCTATTGCTACTTGTTGAGCTTGCAATATTTCGAAAATCATACGCAAGCTGATTCCGTTCTCGTTTTGGGTATTTCGAGCTGCAAAACGAGTTCCATCATGAATGCTATTTTCAGGGTCGGAACGTTGGTTCGCCTCGATGGCCACATGTGAATTAACGTCTATTGGCTCTTCGACCCGAGCTCTAACGGGATCGACGAGTGGCCTTCCACCCCCGGGGGTTAAGTTGTTGTTCTCATCTTGAAGGCCAGCTTCGTTGTCGATAGGTAGGGCCATTAATTGAGAATTCGTCGTTTTCAACCTAAAATCAAAGATACTTCAAAGAGCAAGCGTAAAATGGTGTGTTTTGTAGAGATTCATACCAAATAACCACTGTTATCCTTAGCACCACGATGAGCACCAAACTGTTTACCCGAAAAACGGATAGAGTTGAATTTATACGTAGTTCTAAGGGTACGTAGTATAATTTGACACAAATCATAAAGGTAAGTAGAAATACGTCGAATATTGATTGTAAAGAATGAAATACGAACCGAATTGAGTGGAGAATGGTTTATGAACAAGCAAGATGAATCAATGCATAAAATTCACAAAAGGATAATCCTGAGAATACTAGTAATCTCTGAATATGAGAATGTATGAATACCTTAATCTTGGATTCCCCTCCAGAAATAATAGCCATCCCTCTTATAGTAGAGGGATCCTACTTTAGATATAATTAAAAATACATAGTGGGAATCCCATGATAGATTAGTTTTTTCCTAATTCCCGCCGAGATTCTTTCCCTTAATGCGGCCGTAACGGCTCTTGTCTCTTGGCTCGATCTTGATTGGATTTGGTATTGGTTGATTTCCAGATTTAGAGCTCGATATTAACTCGAGGCTCGGTATCGATTCGGGATCGATATTGGTCGGTCTTCTTAAGCTCGATGACACCACTTCACATCATAGTTCGATTTGGACTCGAGCTCGGTAATGACTTCGAGCTCGGTATTCGATCGGTCCCAGAAATTTGAGCTCGGTACCCTAGCTTCAAATCTTATCTCGATATTATGAAGATGACCTTCGGTGCATTATGTTTCAATCTTGACTAATCATACGAAGGGCGAAACCGATTTTGATCGTATACATGTTCACTAATCTAAAACTTCGCATTTGTTTTCTAATAAATTTCCGAGGCGATGACATTCTTGAATGAAGTTTATCCATACCGAATTAGCACTTTCCGCACTAGGCTAGCTATGGCGCTTGGATGTGCTAGTGATTGACACATAGGGGAATGATTGTCCGATTTTTCTGGCCTAATATCCTGCAACTTTCATTCACAATATCTACATTCAACGGTACCCGGAGATACAATGTCAAAATCTTAGAATAAGTTTAGTTTGAGAAAACTGGTAATATTTGGACTAGAGGATGTATTTGATTATTGAGACCAATGAAAGACATAAAACGGAATAGGCCCCAAAATATTTAAGTATACAACACGGTATTTACGAGGTAGCTTAACGATTACATTTCAGTAAACTGCGGGAAAATGTTCCCACGGAATACTTAAAACCTCAAATTTTATACTATTGCTATAAATTTGCAATAACTGCAACATAATTAAATGAAGAAAGATTCTCGCTGGTAAGACTAGTAAAGAGCTCTAAACTCAAGGCAGGCTCTAACATTATGGTGGGTAGCCCTAATTTTGAGGTGTCCATTTTTCAAAAATAATATACTCCCTCCATTTTAATTTATGCGAATTCATTTGACTGAGCACAGAGTTTAAGAAAAAAGAGAAAATTTTTAAATTTGTGGTGTAAAATGAGGCACATATATTTTGTGTGGCTATAAATCATTGCATAAAGGAAAATTATTTCCAAATAAGGAAAGAGGTCATTCTTTTTGGCACAGACTAAAAAGGAAATAGGTTCACGTAAATTGAAACGGAAAGAGTATATTTTATACGTATTTTAAAAAATAATGTATAGTAGTATTTTTTGTATTTTTCATATAAATGAAAAGAAAACCTTTTAGAGTAAATAAAGTAAAAATTTGACTTACTTAAAAATGATAGATGAATAATTTTCAATTTGAGTTGATTTAATAATTTCATTTTTTACTCCTTCTTTTCCCATGTTTCAATCTTACTATTCATACTCCAGAACCTTATCTTCTTCCTTTCTCTTTATTCTTGCTCACCTTCTTAAATTCTTTCTCCAATATTTTTTTTCTTTCTCCAAAATTTTTATTTTTTACCTTCTTTCTCCAAAAATTTATTAGTTCAAGTGTTCAATAATATTTTTAAGATTCCAATAGTTCTATACTTCTATTACTTTATAAAAAAATATAGTATAGTTTTCAAGATTTATAGCAAGAATTTTGAAATAGACAAGGAATAACTAGATATTTTGGACTCAAAGTCTTCATTCTTCAAATTTCCTGAATCAATAATCGGGTAATATCTTTCTAATATTATTTTTATTTGGTATTTGGTATTTCATTAATTTTACTCCATACATATCATTTATATTTTTTAAAAAAATTTAAATACTTAGGCCTCACATTTGACTTTGGCCTTAGGCCTCAAATGCCCTCGAGCCGCCCCTAAACTAAGTAGATTTTTTATTTTCTTTGATAATTAATTAATGATAGAATAGCTAAAAGCAGTAAGGAATAGTGTCACATTTATAATTAGTACGTAGGTTAGGTGTACATAGGTCAGGTTAGTTAGAATTTTTCAATTACCCAAACCAATGGTATCGAGTTTTTAAATTTATAAACTAAACCAAACCAACAAAGTCGGGTTTTCAATTTCGATTTTTATTTAGTTTTTCGGGTTTTCGGATTTTTACCGGTAAAGTCTTCATAGCATAAAATATGTAACTTGTGCTCCAAATATTTCTTAAGTCCTACTATATAATATATTTTCCAAGAAACTAACACAATAATATGAGATAAGTCATAGCATTATACTAAAATATTCAATAAAAAAGATAAAATAATAAAATTACATAAATTAAATATTGGTAATTAATAAGCCATAATGAAAATTAACATAATATAAAAATACTATATAGGTCATGCTAAAATAAGTATAGCTAATAAGTACTAATATTAATTACATAACTAAGCACTAAAGAAAAAGATAAACTAAGTTATGCATTTTCATAATAAATCAATGTAAAACTAAAATAATTATCCAACACTATCGTCATTTCTAGTATTGAATTGAATTTCTTTTGTTAGCGTTAGTATTGATTTGAACTTTATTTGAGTTATTATATTTATGGCTTTAAAATTTATTTATCATTCAAGAATGTTAAGTCTAAACTTGATATAATACGTTAAAAGATAAAACTGTGAAAAAGTTTTAAAAATATATATATATATATATATATATATATATATATATATATATATATATATATATATATATTGGTTTCGGTTTGACTTCTTTTTTTTAGTTAAAATCAAACCAAACCAGTTATGATCGAATTTTATTTTTCAAATCAAACCAAACTATATCGGACCTTTTTTTATTTTTTATTTTTTTGTTTTGACTCAAATTATTACAATTTATCGGTTAAAATGCAGAGAAGAATGCGTCAAACTCACTCTCCCCATGACTAATTCACATGTTAGTTGACCCCACAGCTTTATTCAAATGATTTAAGAAAAGCAACGACTTCAAATATTCTTTCCATCGACATTTTGCCACCTTTGCTAGATGTCTGGTACCAGCTATAAGCAATTCCAGAAATTTCTCCTCATTCTCATTGCTTCATAAATGATACTCATCCGCAAACACAACTATTTCACACTCCATTCTGCTTACTGATTACTGACAATTAAAGAACAAGACTCCCCTGAAATTAGCAGCTGGCACCAGGATATTCTTGCCACCCCCACCTTCCACTTCACACTAATCCTCCTTATATTGTCCTACAGTTATAACTTTTTGCGCAGCTCCTCTTTGGGTCTATTTCCACTTCCACATTCTCTTTTTAAGGATCACCTGAATTTGCAGCATATTAGTGCAGAAAGAGAAAAATCTTGCCACTCCACCTCAACTTCACACTATTCTTCCATATTGTCCATAAAATCTCCACTTTCCACTTTCTTCATATGAGCTCACGCTTTAGGTATCTGGCCTCTATCCTCTTCCCCTTCAAAATTCCCTTTTAATTCAACCCAAATTTTTATTTTTTACAAAAAGGAACTTCTTTTTTAAGTATCACCGTACCATTTAAGAAAAGTCAATACATTTCTCCATCTACGGCCACTTCTCTCTTTCAGCTGGGCCAATAGGGGTGGGGTTCGCGTGCTATATTTGTACTTCACCTAGCCTTATTACCAAATTCAAATGCCGTTTTAGGTTGGTATACACTAAAGTCTTGTAAATTGCTTTCAAACTTAGAAAAAGGTAAAGTTCGTGTTTTTGACAGTTAATACTGAAGAAAATTGTTGCAGCTATATATTTCCATATTTAGGTGGACAAGTGTATAGCGGTGCATGCAACAACTTGCATCTTTTTGTTGACAAGTGTTAAGGGGTACTGCAGCAGAGCGGAGAGAGAGAAGGACAGTTAGGTCTTTGTAGACATTTCACAGAAATAATCTGCTAGCTGTTCATTAATGGCGACCAAGACAACGCTGAGATCTTCACGAACAATCTTCATCTCTGTTCTACTCTTCATCGGCGTTATCGTCTCCATGCGATTGCTGCACTCTTCCTTTGAAATTGTAAGTTTCATTATTTACTCTTAATTTGGAAAGTTATTGTCTCCTTACTTTTTGACATAGATCAGCTTTCTATAAATTCTTTTAACTATACTTAACCGTTCCCTTATTTATCACCTTAACGAACCCCGACGGGGAAAAAACAATTCTCTTCTCTTCTTTGTTTTTTACCGTATTAGCTGCTTGATACTGCCAAAGTTATTACATTAATTATTAGCTTGAATAATATTTTTACTTAATAGTGTCAATGTCAATTAGTTTTTCTTAATTATGATCTTATATATTTTTAAAAATATTTTAACTGTAATCAAATAGGAGTGTTCACTTAACACCAGCAAATAGCCAATGTGATACTTTTGGCCTTTATATTTCGAGTCCGACCCGAAAAGCTGCGGGACATTATTGAAGGTACAATAAAAACTGTTTGGCGAATAAGCGGCGGGACAGTCGGGGGAAAAAAAAGAATATAAGCGGCGGGACAGTATTACAGCTTGCATCTTTTACGCTGTCGTTTAGCGATTTAAAAATCTTAATGGAGTAATTCATACGTATGAGACAGAGACAGTGAAACAATTTTCCTGTGACAAGTACGCTTAGGTGTCTGTTGTACAAGGTTACGTGGCGTTAGGAATTCCCTGTTCTGTTGCCGACGCTCTACAAAATGCATGTGTTCTACTTCAATTTCCTCTTTCTCCCCTTCACTTTTTCGTCCTTTTTTCAAAAAAAAAAATCAGTAATGTTAGGTGAATTTCAACTAACTATTTACTATTTGAAATTGGGATCTCATTGACGAATATCTAGAAATTGGACCTAGCCTTAACCTAACCATATCTTTTAAGAGCTCAATTATGACAGAGAATGCTTCTCCCATACAGAAACCTTTGTGCGCGTACATATTAATTGGTTTCCAACGCAGGTACCAATATCTGGTGGGAAACAAAAAAGACATTTTTACTAGGATTTGCAAGTGACGAATTTTAATTTGCAGTAACTGGGATGGCAGTGTACAGGAACCCTATATCACAAATTAGCCCAGTTGGTGCATTTTGACTATATACCACGTCCAATTCCAATTTAACTTGGAGATTGGACCACGGAGTTTGTAGTAGCAAGCAAGCAAACCATGTGGATATACTATAAACCATGCCTATTATTATAGTATTCTTCATGAAATAATTATTTATTTATTAAATTCAATAAAATTTTATTTTAAATAGATCATGTATTGGTTTGTGTGTCCGTTGCTTATATAGTAGATGATTTAGTGTATAGAGTTTAACTTATACACGAAAGATTAAATCATCGGTTCTTATAAGTCATAAAGTTTATGTTCACAATCTAATGATGGAATTGGACAAACCATCGGAATGATTGTAGCACAAGATTAAATGTAATTTATTTTGATTATGGGAATGATTTAATTCCAACTTCTTGTGCTAGTACATTTTGTATGTATTGAACGGATCAATTAGAGATAAGTATTTTATACTGACTTAATAAAATAATTTCTCTAGTCCATTCAATGTACTTATACTCTTAATCTTGATATAATTATTATTAGTTGTGTGTGTCATTTATTGTTTTGATTTATTAAAAGGCGAGATTCTTTTGTGGGTCAATAAGCCTGGTAAATTGGACAATAATGATATACATTGGCGAAGTAATAATTAGTTGATAGAATCCATGTCTCGGTTTTTGAGATTGATGATACTCCTTTATGAAAGCTTATAAGTTTTCATGTGTAAAGTCGGCCGGTGGATTTTGTATCCGACACATGAAATAAGTTAAGCGAAAAAGTAAAGGAAGTAATCAATAAATTAAATTGTCAGTAATTTAATTTGATTGGTTAGTATCTGAATCTTAACACGGGGAGTTAAATAAGGTTTTATGGAAGAATTTCTAAATTGAACTAAGGAGTGCAATTACGAATTTTTAGTGGAATAATTCGTAATTTATTATGGTAGAAATTAATTTCAAAATTTATTCCATAATAGGAAGCCTTGTTAATTAAATTTTGTGGTCCCTACCATGCCTAAATAATAGAAAATAAAGAAAACATTTCCATAGTGGAAGAAGAAAACCTAACAGGTTTTGGAAAAGGGTTTTAACCTAAAAAGAACGTGGCTATATATATGAGATATAGGCTGGCCGTTTTTTGCACTGGTTCTACACGTTTTCTTCTTTGAATTTCGCCCACCCGAAATTCTCTCTTTCCGGATATTATTTGGGTAACACGGTAGAAAACTGTGGAAGTTTGCTGAGGACGCACTCTTGCAACTCTGGAACTGGAGACGGAGATTGATTTGCTTTGTTCACACTTCAAGAGGTGTGGTTGGATTATGAACCGTTTCCTCCTAATAAGAAAAGTTGACAAGGCTTATAACCTACTACTCCCTGCGTTCCAATTTATCAATTTATGTGAACATGTTTGACTGGGCACAGAGCTTAAGAAAAAATAAAGACATTTTGAATTTGTGGTCCTAAACAAGTCAAAAATGGGTCCAGAGTAGTTGTGTGGTTATAAAAGTTTCTTATTAAGGGTAGAATTGAAAGTTTAATCTAAATTGTTTCCAAATTTAGAAATGAGTCATTCTTTTTGGAACGGACCAAAAAGGAAATAAGTTCACATAAACTGAAACGGAGGGAGTATTAATTTTACCATGTGCAATGGAATAACTATACATTAATTTATGTATTAGAGTATCTCTATTGATAAAAAATTCCATATTATTACTACTTGTTATCTCATTTACTTCTGATAGTGTCTGTTGTATTGGCTTTAAAATTATAAGAAAGTCATTAATTAAAATTTCCATATTTTAGAGGAGGTATCCAAGATTTGCTTATTCACTTTATATTTTTAGTATATTTCATTTTAACTTCCTTTCTTAGAAACTGTACATTTGAGCTGAAAACGTTATTGATATGTAATTCTGGATGTATTTTAATTTCTTTAATATTGGATAAAATAATGTAGTACAAGTTTAATGGTATTATTTGAATTTTTTTCCAAGTCAATGAATACATTTGTTTACCCGAAAAACGGATAGAGTTTAATTTGTACGTAGTTCTAAAGATATGTGGCGCAACTTAATACAAATTGTAAGGATAAATAGAAATATAAGTATGGATTGCAAAGAATGCAAAATAGATAAGGTTGTAAAGAAGATGAATTTTAGGACTAAACAAGTGGAATCAATTTAAGAAGCTTGAAAGAACAAATCTTTACTATGAGAGAATATAGTGTTTTGATTACAATGTAAGCATGAAAAACTTGCCTTTACAGAAATGATAACCATGTCCTTTATAGTAAAGGGATCTTGCTTTAAACATAATTAAAAATACTCGGTGGGAGACCCACGATAAATCAGTTTTTCCACAATTCCCGCCAAGATTCTCTCCTCTAGTGGGATTGCAACGGCTTTTGTCTGTGAGCTTGATCTTGACTCGAGCTCTCGATCTTGGCTTGAGCTCGATTCTGACTCGATCTCTAGATCTTGGCTTGAGCTCGATTCTGACTCGAGCTCTCGAATTGATTCGGGGTCAATGTTGGTCGGTCTCTGGATCATAAGCTTGATAGCTTTACTTTGCATCATAGTTCGATTTGGATCCGAGCTTGATAATGATATCGAACTCGACATTGATCGGCCCCTCGGATTCGAAGCTTGTTTGTACCATTTTCGGAACCCATCTCGAGGTCTTACTTCGATCGATTATCTTTCGAACTCGATCAGACGTACGAATGCTGAAATTTATTTCGACCGTATACAACATTAGTTGCTCCAAAACAACGGCAAAATCGGAAATGATTGGCAGAATAACAAAAGGAAAATCCTAGTCCAAAATATTTTCCTCCCACTTTATTTTTTTTTTCTGTAAAGGTTTCAAGATCCTTGGCTATACGAGGAGTGGTAAGAACATCAGAATAGTGTTAGAATCTATTGCGATGGCTTTGATCCTCTAATTAGACAATTGAAAAAAGGTGTGACTACAAAGTCTTCTAGATGTTGTTCGAGTGAAGTAAGACCAATGAGCTAGTAAAAAAAAGGCCAAAGACGATTGAAAATTAAGTTAGTATCAAATCTATCTATATATTAAATCTATCTATATATAATAGGAGAGGCAAAGACGCCATAGTATGCCAAGTGGCAACATAATAAAAAGCCACTTGGCAATTTTAGGACAAAGTTAGTTAGGTTAGCTAATAATTAGTTTCTTTTTGAATTTAAATTTTAAAAAAATTAATATGCATTATTTATTATTAATAATTAATTTCTTTTTGAATTTAAATTTTAAAAAAAACTAATGCATTATTTATTATTAATAATTAGTTACTCTTTTTGAGTTTGAATTTAAATCTATCTATATATAATAGGAGAGGCAAAGACGCCATAGTATGCCAAGTGGCAACATAATAAAAAGCCACTTGGCAATTTTAGGACAAAGTTAGTTAGATCAAGTAATAATTAGTTTCTTTTTGAATTTAAATTTTAAAAATAAATAAATTATGCATTACTTATTATTACTAATTAGTTATTCTTTTTAGTTTGAATTTAAATATAGAAGAAAAGTCTAATTTGAATTTGAAATAATTACAAGCAACATAGTAAAAAAATATAAAAATCAAATCTTTATATTAAAAATAAAATAGAAGAAAAATCTAATTGCTTATCCCATATAATCTATCTGTATATAATATGAGAGGCAATTAAAGACACCATAGTAAGCCAAGTGGCAACATAATAAAAAGCCGCATCACAATTTTAGGACAAAGTTAGTTAGGTTAGGTAATACTTAGTTTCTTTTTGAATTTAAATTTTAATAAAATTAAATTATGCATTATTTATCATTAATAAATAGTTACTCTTTTTGAATTTGAATTTAAGAAAAAAAGTCTAATTTAAATTTGAAATAATTATAAGCAACATAGTAAAAAATATAAAAATCAAAACTTTATATCGAAAATAAAATCGAAGAAAATTTTAATTTCTTATTCCATATAATATAGAAAAACATTCTAAAAATATTGATACATTTTATACAAAATAATAAAAGAACATATATTTTGGATGAAGTAAAAAATGTAAAAATCAAAAGTTTATATTGAAAATAAAATAGAAGAAAAGTCTAATTGCTTATTACATATAATGTAGAGAAAAAACATCAAAATATTGATACCTTTTATACAACATAATAAAAAAAATTATTTTTTGGACGAAATAAGAAATCTATATTATCTATGTTATATTAAAGGAGGTATCTATATATTATATATTATATTATCTATACATAATAAAAAGAGAGACAATAAAAAATTACTTAGCAATTTTAGGACCAAGGAGCAATTTTAGGACAAAAAAAGTGTTATTCATAAGATTAAGCCAAATGTCAAGATACTACAAAATATTCTCCGCGCAACGCGCGGGTATAAATACTAGTAATACATAAGAGTATGAATGATGGTCATTTTCTTTTGGGGTCTTCAATTCTTACATCTTTGTTAAATTATATGGTTTTCTGTATTCGTTGTTCTTTTTTCTCCTTAGGGGGATGTGGTTGTGGTTATCTTTGCACGGCAAAAGCTCCCTTGTTTTTGTTCGCTTTGCTGGTTGCTTTTAGTAGTCGTTTGGTTGGAGAGATTAGGAAAGATCATCCCAGCACAAAATCTCGCATAAAATATGCAAGACGGGGGTGGATAGTAGAGTAATATTTAGTTTTTAAAGTAATTTTAACTTCTTCTCTCAAGTCATAGCACTTCTAGTAATTCATGCTAGATCGGAACAGGATTGAATCAGATTTACTTATTATGCTATATTAGGAAACTGCTATAGTGACAAAAACTGAGGATTATGTGCCAATGTGAAGCAACTTCACCTAATCTTGATCATCTTGTTCCTTCACCCTTGTGATTATAGGTACACCCTTTGTTGTATAAAGCACCAATGATCATTTATGTATGTCGAAGACACCGTCTATCAATACCGTTCAGTATTCATATCTTGTTGTTGTCTGCAGTATGAACCTATTCGTCCTCTTCTTCAATGGAAAAACCGTTGTTGGACTTGATTAATCGCCCTTTGTTGTTCAAACTAAATCATTTCGTTTTTGTAATCTTCCAATTATCCAAATTATTGGGCTAATTGGTTTTGCTCTTCCAAATTTACAGACCACTGCAGGATATTCTCCACGAAAGTCAATATTAACCCCCATAGCACGCAACAATCCCACTGACACAACCACAGCTAACTCAAAGAAACTAGAACTCGTAACATTTCACAAACACACTGATGCAACGCCAGCAGTCTCAGAGCCGCCCCAAAAGAAACTGGAAGTCCAACTAAATTGTACACTTGGGAATCTCACAAGGACTTGCCCTGCTTCTTACTACCCGTCAAAATCCACGGATCAAAACCAAGCCACTTCATCAACTCCTCCGCCTACGTGTCCCGATTACTTCCGCTGGATATATGATGACCTATGGCCTTGGAGAGAAACAGGAATCACCGAAGAAATGGTAATGCAAGCCAGAAGGACGGCAAATTTCCGGTTGGTGATAGTGAAAGGAAGAGCATATGTTGAGACATATCAGAAGTCATTTCAAAGCAGAGACCAATTCACATTGTGGGGTATTTTACAAATGTTACGTAGGTACCCGGGTAAAGTTCCTGATTTGGACCTGATGTTCGACTGTGTTGACTGGCCAGTCATAAAAACTGAATTCTACCGACGCCCTAATGCCCCTGCTCCTCCACCTCTGTTCCGATACTGTGGGAACAATGCCAGTTTGGATATTGTTTTTCCAGATTGGTCATTCTGGGGATGGTACAAACTCTTACTTTTTTGCATCCATATTGATATGATAATCTTAACAGTTTTAGTGAACCTTCTTTTTTTTTTTTTTTTTTCAAAAACATTGTGTAGGCCAGAGATTAATTTAAAGCCTTGGGAAACTTTGTCGAAAAATTTAAGAGAAGGCAATGAGAAGGTGAAATGGACCGACAGGGAACAATATGCCTATTGGAAGGGCAATCCTGTTGTTGCTGAAACCAGGATGGATCTGCTCAAGTGCAATGTTTCAGAAAAGCAGGACTGGAATGCACGACTATACGCTCAGGTATCAAGTTGTGCAAAATTGCGATCATATTTTTTTGTCAAGAAATACAGCTTTTCAAGACCGTTACCCTATATTCTACCACTACCAAAAAGAAAGAGGGTAAAAGGAAACTCTCTTCTTCCCCCCTCCCCACCTCCCTCCAAAAGATAGGGAATTGAAGTGTTACGACTGCAGGCTTATAAATGTTTGGTTTTTAAAAGACGGGGCAGCAAAAAGATTAAAAGTGTTGATTGAAAATGTCTCTCAATGATTTTATTAAGCATAACAAGGCTTTAAATAACCAATTAGGAACAAAAAATCCACATAATTTAAAATTCAAAAAACCTAAATTATCTTAACTAACTTAAACAATCTAATAGAAATTTCAAATTGAAATTCGTCCTAAAACTAAGCAACTTATTGTGCTAAAAATTGCAACAGTAACTGAAGCAAATCTTCAACAATAAAAGTATCTTTTAGGTACTTCTCCATATTAATATAATTGGCGCGATGAATGTATGTGGAACATGTTTGTCATCGTCACTGCAGTTCCGGGATCTGGGCCTATCAGATTCCCCGCTTTTATGACGCTAATTACAGTGATGAATCTGGAAATATGTATGAAAGGTAGAATGCAAAAGAAATTTTAGTGATGAATATGGAAATATATGTAGGACTGGATTCAAGAACAGAGGCAAGGTTACAAGCAATCAGACTTAGCTAGTCAGTGCATCCACAGGTACGAAAACAAATTTGCTTTTCTTACTGGTATGGCTTTGTTTTCGGTGAACATGTCCGTGTTTGTTATTTATATCGTCCTAAATGTTGTCTTATTTTTCTCTTTTCTTCACCGTGCAATATGTCAGATACAAGATTTATATAGAAGGATCTGCATGGTCTGTGAGTGAAAAATACATTCTGGCATGTGATTCTGTTACGTTACTTGTAGAACCCCACTACTACGATTTCTACACCAGAGGTTTGATGCCGCTGAAACATTACTGGCCCGTAAAAGACAATGACAAATGCCGTTCTATCAAGCATGCTGTCGACTGGGGAAACACTCATCAACAAGAGGTAATCTATCATCTGAACCCAGCTCTATTTTCAAGTTTGACTGCCAATTCACCTGAAAATTTCAATGTTACAAAATCATGTCTTCACCATCTTTTTAGTGTTCTTCTCTAAATTAGTCACTAGAACCGATTGATGCATCAGACCAGTTTAGTGTTCTGTTTTATCAACACCCAATTATGCTAGAAGAACGAGGAAAATACTTGTAGCTTAAGTTTTCTCAGGTTCAGTTAGAAAGGAAATGACCATACTTTTAGATGTCAGGAATACATCAAGCCTTTCAAATTTAGCGTTTATTAAACAATTTTCATAGGAGGATACAAGCATTCTAGCTGAGCAATCAAATGTGCAAGCAGCGTGTTGACACCACCTACTAATGACACAAACATTTATTTCTACCGCAAATTCTCATATTTATGCTCTTAATAGAATATCAAGCTGAATCAGTGTTAATTTTCCTGCGACCATGTTTTATCATGTTTAACGATGACTTTGGTGAATAAAATAGGCACAGGCCATTGGTAAGGCAGCAAGCGATTTCATTCAAGAACAACTCAAAATGGATTATGTGTATGACTACATGTTCCATCTATTGAGCGAGTACGCGAAGCTCTTGAAATACAAGCCTGTTGTACCACGAAAAGCAGTTGAGCTTTGTTCAGAAGCAATGGCATGCCCAGCTGAAGGAGTGACAAAGAAGTTCATGTTAGAATCTCTCGTTGAAGGCCCCTCGGACGCAATACCTTGCACCATGCCACCTCCCTTTGGTCCTGCAGGCCTTCACTCTATTCTTGATGGAAAAGACAATTCAATAAAACAAGTTGAATCGTGGGAACAACAATACTGGAAGAAAGAAAGCAAACAACAATGAATAGTATAGGTTTTTTAACTCATTGCTTACACGTACAAGTGAGGTATATTGTGTTGACAGAGTTTGTTGTGTTAATCATCTAACACAATGAAGGAGCACGAACGATAAATCTTGGTATTGGGATAATATGTGTAGGAGAAAACAATTCAGCTACAACCTTTTCCTTTTTATATATTAATATAATTTGCAGTTCAGTGGCGACGTTAATTGGGAACACAATGGTATCTTGTTAGTATTTAAGTTATATAGTATAAGAATTTTCTACTAAATAGAGTTACTTGCAATTAGACCTAACTGTGAAACCGTTAGTGTATAGAACATTAAACTCGTCAAGGTTTTTCAAGAAGGTTAGTGTAAAATACAGTTGCATACGCTCTGTAAAACTTTTATCACAGCTGGTAAATGGTGTTGGTAAAAAGAAAATGCAATGGAATTAGCCAAACTAAAACGTGTTTTAGTACATTCAGATGCATTTCAGTCTATAAATTATTTTAGTAAATGTTGTCTGCATATCTTAAACAAGTTATCCATTAAGAAGTTATCACTAAAGTTGACACGCAAAAAGAGCACAATCAGATGTTTTATTTAAGAGCAACAATATGATTTTTGTCTATTTTAAGACTCGGAGATGTTAAGGCAAAGGAAGATGGAACTGAAACGGAATGCTGTTATGTTGTTGCAGCATTCAGACTACAGAGTAAGGCGCATAATATTACATCAACAGATACACAGATCAGTGTATAATATGAACACAAGCAAAGATGCTGGTTATGTAACTGTATTAAGGCTGGAGATGTTAAGGTCATGAGACTCAATAGGCTCGTGCTTTTACAATGTCAAAGCTCATTTCACTAGGATCTGTTGCTTGCAACTCAACTTGAATACCGTCCAGTTCTCTCTTGAACCTATCCTTTGAGCTCGCGTAGACCATCTTCATCCTCACCCTTGATGTTTCTGGTGACCTAAAATTCATGACAAAGTTATTAGAACGACGCCAAAGCTTGTTATTGCTGCAAATTGAACTAAATTATTGTGAAAATCATCAGGAGCCCATAAGAACCCGGTGAATCATTTAGTAAGTGCTTTTGGAACAACCAACAAGAAGAGGAGCCTTGGAGCAACGGTAAAATTGTCTCTGTGTGACCTATAGATCACGGGTTCGAGACGTGGAAGTGGCCACTGATGCTTGTATTAGGATAAGTTGTCTACATCATACCCTTGGGGTACGGCCCTTCCTCGGACCCTGTTACGGGATGCCTTGTGCACCAGACTGCCCTTTTTTTTTGGACAACCAACAACTCATGAACCAAGGTACCGATGAAACTCCAAACTATCTGTCACAAATACTTAACTACTCGTATGCTGATGCACCTGTAGAAGTTATATAAAATTGACTTATCCCCCATGCTGTTAGCTAAATCTATTCTCTACCTATTCGATGCTATCTATAGTTATCATATCTAACACCCGAGCCTTAGCAGCAAGTAAACTAAGAAGGTTAAGTGTTATGCATTGACAGTGTGTAACCCTCAGGTAATGTTTACCGATTACAAGAGGTAAGTCTTCATAGTAAAATGATAATGTGAGATATAAAGTAGTAATAATATATATTATAGGTATTAGCTGGTAAATTGCAATGACAATGTAATAATTCTATAATTTGTCAATATATATAACTTAGATTCAATTAGGAATTACCAAAGTTGAGATTGCTTGAGGAATGAAGACAACATGGTTAAAAAAAAGGAGGAAAAGGATACCAAGCAATGAAGAAAATCTTGCTTTTCTGGCAATTTTCATTAGTTATGAAGTCTAAATCAAAGACAGCATAGCGACATTCATCGGCAGGCAGAGAGTTAGCAAAATCTTCATAGCTTTCTTCAGGGCTGCCAAGCTTCTCCACCACCACTTCCTGGCCATCAATCTTGAAAATAATGAACCTGTAGTTTCTCTTTGTTTTTAATTCCAAGAATTTTAGCTTACATTCATCTTGCACTGCCATTCCAGACACTGCATTCGCCTGCCCATATATTTGTCAAGTCAGGAACAAGAGAAAAAACAAAATGAAAACACAGATAATGAAATGTCATTACAGTAAACAACCACGCGGGTCCTTATCATCAGAATATTAATTAACTGATAAATCCTAAAGAAAATCAGTTTCAGCAGACAATGAATTTTTAAACATGACTATTGACAGATGCATGCAACAAACCAACATGAGCAGATCCACCTTTTCCCCAGTAGATGCAGCATTAGGTTCACCGTACACACACATGCATGAATACACAAGGGTGAACGTAGACTTTTGGCTAACTGAACCCATAACTTTCGACACGGAGTATGAATTTTATATGTAAAAACCTACTAAAATTTCAACAAATATTAGATTTGAACTGCTATGTTAAATATCTTAAAAGCTGAACCCATTAAATTTAAATCCTTAATTCGCCTACATTGACTTGACATCCTGAAAACTGCCAACCAAGATGACGTTTCCAGGACAAAGAAAAGGCAGCCCCTTCCATCAAAGCACCAATTATTTTTTTTTCTGTTTCAGTCCTTGTTTTCCATATGATGAGAAATTTCTTATGGACCAGCTCCAACGATCAGTCGGATGCAAATTCAGTTGAAAATCTCCAAATTTGTTATAATGAAACTAGAACTAGAATAATACAGAAAATGATGAATAGCATAAAATGATCTGAGAAAAGGAAATGAAACACAAAACAAGGGAAAAGAAGGAAGATACTATACCATGGTGTCCTGGAATGAGATAGGTAAGGATCTCTGCAAAATGGATAGGAAAAAAAGAAAAGGGATGGGGGGATAAAGGAGAAAGTGGTAGAGAATAGAGTTGAATGAAATGGGGATAGAGATCCTTGAATCCGTAAGAGAGGAAACACGAGCTGGTTTATAAAACATGAGAGAAATTCGGCATATTTTGAGGGACAACAAAACATTAGGGGTAGAGAGTTATCTGAGCTTTTCTGAGGCTTATTAATTTAGTCACCTTGTCCACGACCACTCTTTGGTCATGCCTGTTGCTGTTTGCACGACACTCGTTATTCCTATTACATTAGGACAATTTGCTCTTTCATCTTTTTTTTTTCTTTTCCAAATGGAAGTTGAACATTAAAAACGACCATAATTCATTATCAGGATAAATTTTTTTCAATTTGATAACCAAGACAAGATATAATCATTTTGTGGAAAGAATGCATATTCGAAAACAGCCTATCTACCTTCATAAGGCTTCGAAAACAGCCTATCTACCTTCATAAGGCAGCACTTGTGAAAATTCACTGGATTTGTTGATTTTGTTGTGGAAAGAATGCATATACAAGCAGAGAAGATTACGACTCAAATGAAATAATTTCAAGTCTGGCATTATTATTAGAGAATTATAAGTTACCTACATAAGGGAATAAGTAAAATACAATACAAGGACATCTCAATCTTGCCACTTCAACAATGCCTTATTGACCTAAAGAAATGTACCTTCCGATGGAAATCCACAAAGTTAAAATGATAAGCATGAACTCTACTATCTGTTATGCTGCTATCAACCAGAAATTCTTGACATAAAAAATGATTCTCATAACATATACTACGCAGTGCAGATGAGCATAATATCTGTTTGTGAAAAAGAAACAGGTGGATAAACGTAAAACTGGGAAGAATGCGATTCTCCTAAGAACTGATGGGGAGTACAATGATCACTAAAAATGTCCTACGCCTTTTCATCAAAACTCAAAGGACTCCGTTAGGCATTAGCTGCTCCCAGCAGCAACTCTCAAAAATTTTGCCATTAAGTGTTTCATTTTCTGACGTATTTTTTGTCCAAGATCCTCATTAACTAGAGGAGAAAAGAATACTGCAAATGTAAATTTAAAACAGATTGCACTTCAGTTTCCAGAATCACCCCTTCTTCCGGAGATTCACTCATCCTACAAAATTCACAACTTTAGGTTCTTTTTTCTTCTTTAATTTAACATCACCATTTTCATGAACTTCCTCTGCCATGAAGTCATCTTCGAGATCATCCCCGCCGCTGAGTTTGGTAACTTGTCCCCTTGGCCGATCCTCAAATTGAACTGCCAGAAACAAGGAAAAGTCGCAAATAAAAAGTGCAAAAGTGTAAGAATTAAAACCGAACCAACTCTAACAAGCAGCATCTGCTGCCGCTAATCTAATGGCATATAGTAAAAAGAAAAAACAATATATCACAGCATGTTTTGGAATCAATTAAGGAGCAAACAAACATTCACCAAAGTTATTCGCATGTCAGCCACTTATGTCATGACACGTCTCTTCTAAAACATCACCACACAAGCCAATGAAATGCACTGCTTCGTTGCCACATTTGACACAAAATAAATGGACATGGAATTGTTGGAGTGCACGAAAGAGGACAAGAGAATGTATGGTCTTTATATTAAAACAGAACTAGATTGACTGCGAAATGACTTACTCCCTCTGTCCCAATTTATATGAAACTCTTTCAATTTAAGTGAGTCGCGAAAAGAATGACACCTTTCTATATTTAGTAACAATTCAACTTTAAATTTTCCTTCTTACCCTTAATGAGATGATATCAAGCCGCACAAATTTCTATGGTTTGATTTAGGACCCGTTTGGCCATAGATTTTGCCAAAATAAACTTGGGTTTTATTTGGCAAACACATGTTTGGCCATAGATTTTGCTTACATTTTGGCCAAATCTCAAATCCCAAATCCCAAAACCAGCTTAATAGCTGATTTTGGGCCAAAATATCACTATTATATTTTTAAAAATTGCCCCAAACTTTTGTATTTTATAAAAGAGCCCACCATTTATTATTTTGTAACGATGTTGCTTCGTCTTCTTGGTCATCTGATAGTGTATCATGTAGTTCATTATAAAAATGATAATTTTGTATCAAATTTACTTATGTACAGGACTATGGTTTGCGATAATATAATGAATGTTATTGATAATGGTATTGTTGGGTATTTGGGATAGTTTTTAGAACTTGTGGGTATAAGTCATTGTTCATGTTTTTCCAAACCAAATTTCACCCAAAACAGATGTCCAAACACATTTTCATCTTCAAACCAAATTTCACCCAAATCAGATTTTTCAGAATAAATTTGGGAATCTACAGCCAAACGCTAGCTTAGTAGGCGTTTGGACATAAGAATTGTATAATTCAAAAAAATGGTGAAATTTTTTTTCAAGTGAATGGTATTTGAAATTTAGAGTTGTGTTTGGACATAAATTTCAGTTTGGGTTGTTTTTAAGTTTTGTGAGTGATTTGAGTGAAAATTTTGAAAAACAGCTTTTTGCAGTTTTTCAAATTTTCGAAAATTTCCAACATGCATCTTGAAGTGAAAATTGGAAATTTTATGAACAAACGCTGATTTCGAAAAAAAAATGAAATTTTTTGGAAAATTCTTCCATCAAATTTTATGTCCAAACGGGCTCCCTCTGTCCCAATTTATATGAAACTCTTTCAATTTAAGTGAGTCGCGAAAAGAATGACACCTTTCTATATTTAGTAACAATTCAACTTTAAATTTTCCTTTTTACCCTTAATGAGATGATTTCAAGCCACACATTTTTTTATGGTTTGATTTAGACTACATGTTTCAAAAGTCTTTCTTTCTTTCTTAAATTCCGTATTCACTCGAACACCTTCACAAAAATTGGGACGGAGGGAGTATTAGGCATTCAATTATTTGGAACAAACATGAAAAACAGACAAACTGTAGCTTGATTAGTTATCTTCTGCTACAAATGAAGTTGGCTTGGCTGTGCCATGGCCAAAACTGTTCCACAGAAACACTGAAAGCAAAAAAAATTTTGATAAACTTGTCACTGTCATTATACCATCAAGACTAAACAAGTAAGACTAGGCCATGTACAAAAAAAGAAAAGTTGAAGAGAGTGAGTGGTTCAGTTCATAGAGTTCATATGCACCATTGCTAAATCTACAACAGTTGAGGCCAAAATGATTATGGATATAGGAGTTAGGACATGAGACAAGCTGAATAACAAAGAAGCTATAGAGTGTGAATATGTACAATGACAGCATATAAGTTAAGAAGTCAAAGCGTATAAAAAGATACTTAGCAAACAAAAGTTGCAGGTAGTAATAATCTCTTTTTTTTTCAAATGCAAGGGAAACTAGATGTCTCGGAGAAAAAATCAATGGAAAGATACACGAAAATACGTACAAGCTTTAACTCTACCAAAGGCCCCATCAGAAGCTTTGCCAGTTTTATTAGGACAATCTTTTGCCAAATGTGTAACACCACCACAAATTTTGCAACAACCACCCTGCAAAAAAGACATCAAAAACTTGAACTTCTAACCGCCAGTAAGATTTAATGTTTTTAAGTTTCCTTCTCAGAAATGAGCTTAATTTAGGCTAGAAATAAACAGGAAGCGTATTGAACCAGCATCAGAAGGTAGCTGTGAAGTGATTGAAAATGGTGTCTGAAGCAAATCAAATATATGTACCTTTGGGTATATACCATGAGTACTTTTAGGGCAATTCTTACTCAAGTGACCTTGTTCTTTACAAATAAAGCAATTGGCAAACTTTGTTCCCCCTGCATAATTAAGAAAACAACATGATATTACTAATATTTGCATCAAAGAGAAACAAGAAGAAACTTTCTAAAAGAAGTGATATTATTGTTAGTCGATTTTGATGGACCTTTGTAACACAAGGGCAACTCAATTTGAAATAGCAGACATATAACAAGAATTTTGTGAATCCATTTTTGTGTAGCTCTTATATTCATTGCTTGTATACATTTTGTTTTTCTGTCTCCGCCAGAGATATTCTGGATGAAAATTATTTTATAACTCCGCATTAATCCAATTTGTGGCAACTCCTGACTTTGCAAGTACGGATACATGGAGTACCATTGGTCAAGACAGCAATATAACAGTTCACCAACTATCCATGACCCCGCCAGTGGTTAAGCGTCTTATTTAGTACTTAAGCGTTAAGCTAATTGAGGCTTAAACACTTCCATACTTTGCATTACTAAGTTTTTTTTTTATAACTGTGGTGTCCGGGCTACTTTGCATTACTAAGTTAATACATATTACATAGAGTACATGGAAATAAAGGGCCACTAATGAAATAAAATGAGAAGGGCAAGAAAAAGCTGGAAACCTGAAAAAATGCTATGCATCCCAAAAAAAAAAACAGAACATACATTGTCCATAGAATGAAGAAAAGAGATATTTGATAAGTTCAAAGGCAAAATACCATCTTGAAGCGGATAGGGGCAGTTAGCCAACGAATGACTTGTTTCCCCACAATTGTAACATAACTTTTTATCCACCTTTTCATCATCTTTGTTGGGGCAATTCTTCAGGCTGTGACCGCGTCGACGACAAAGCAAACATATCTTCATAAGCGCATACCAAACAAAGTTGCATCAATCAGTAGGAGGGCAACAATATGCTTCTAATGTAGCAAAACATCATCGAGTATAACATTGTGCAGTGAACATACAATTAAAAGACTAAATAGATTCTACCCAATTTGGCCATCTCTGGTATGACTTGAATGTTTTTGGCAGAAAATGTACTCGGTTAAAACGTTTTACCTAAGAAAATCATTTCCTAAGTCATTTGTTAATGTCTCATTGGGCATAAAAGTTGGTGGAATCAGTGGCTGTGGAGATTGGGATTGGGCACGGAGTTGTAAAGAATGAATAACATCTTGCAAATGATATGGAGTGTATATTTTCTTTTTTGGTAAGTAAAAATGCACTTAGGAGCAAATTATGGAATATTAAGCTCAAAGAAACTGTAACACAGATTTACAGAAAAATAAAGAAACTAAAAATTTAGCCCAAGGAAAAAAGCATACCTTATTCTTTTCCCATTCTGCTTTCCTAGGACAATCCTTGGCAATATGGTCGTGTTCTTTACAAATAAAACAGTTTTCGCCAGGCTTCATTCCAGCGACTCTAAAAGGGTGCTTTGTATGTAATAAACGTTTCCTATTAGGATCTTTAGCATCTTTGGATTCTCCTTTTCTCTTCTTGAAGTTGCTCTTCTTCTTCTTTTTCTTGTTTGGGTCTTTGGGTGGAGTTGGTTCTGGCTTAGGGAATAAGTCTGGATGTTCTTCCTTGTATCGCTTTCGAGCTAATTTCTGCCTCTTGCTCACCATTTTTCTTAGAGTATTGTTTCACTTGCTGATATTAACAGTTGCCTGTAGCTCCAAGGCTGAGCACTGTGAAGAGGAAAGCTATAGGTAAGGCTGCAAGTTGAAGACGAGGGTTTTGTGAGGTTTTGGATACCAAATTCGACATTACGGCCCGATTTCGGACCAGACCAAGCTCCATGGGTTTTCGGATTAGGGGTAAAATAAGAGACCAAGGCCTAGTTCGGTACGAGGTACAAGGGAATAATTAATTTTGGGATTAAATTTAAGATGAGTTTATTCCATGTTTGGTTGAGATAAAATATTAATATAACTAATTCCGGAATTATAGTATTTTTTATCCCCGTGGGAGAGTGGAATAACTAATCTCGGGATAACTAATCTCAGAATAATTAATCATAGTATAACTTATTTCCCAAATGACGGATAGAGGATAATAATCCCGCAATTAAATTTGAGATGAGTTTATCTCAAATTTGGTTGTGATAAAATTACGATATAACTAATCCAGGTCTCGAGATTGTACTTTTTTTTATCCCTATAGGAGTATGGGATAACAATCCCGAGATAATTAATCTCGGAATTATTAATCCTGGAATAACTTCTTTCCCAACAAAACGATCCCTAAATGATAAAAATGGTCACTTTGTAGAGGTGAGTTTAAATAGCACTTTAAGGGGTTGTTTGGTACATGGGATAAAAACAATAATCATGGATAAAGTTTGTGATTAACTTTATCGCATGTTTAATGTGAAAATTAGCTAATTCCGGGATAATTTCTACACTAAAATTATGGGATTAGTTATCCCATATAAAAAGTAGGATAACTGATCTCATGGAATATTCTGGGATATCCATCATTGTAAAATGCATTTTTGAGCGGTCTTGGTCCTTTAAATACTTTTGTCTTCATAAAAAAAATAACAAATTTTGCTTGTTAGATTTAATTGAATTTACGAAAAGAATGATTACTAAAAGCACCATAAACATCCCATCAAAACCTACATCAAACACTAGATATAAACAAAAATAGTTGAAACTACACTAGACACTAAAAATAGACTAAAAATAGCAAAAACTACACCTCTAAAACTGAGCTCTCATTAAAAAATATTGTCACAACTTCTATAAGATCTAACAACCAGAGCTTGTTAAATAGTTGACAAATACCAAAAGCGCTCACTTTTGACAAATTCAAAGGAAAAAACAGTTCTCACAATCACGACAACCGTCAGTCAACACCCACAACGATCATCGTTAGCCAGCACCACTACGAGCGACCATATACTTTATTTGTTTTATATTTAGTTGATGTATTAATATTAATTAGTATTTTTATTTAAATTTTATATTATATTAACTTCCAATAATTAAATTTTATATATGTAGATATTGAGAGCTCTCATCCGAGCGACCCGGGTTCAAGTCCCGTAACGGAATTCCATTTTTGGATTCATTGACGCGACACATTCTAGGGGAGGTGTCTTGGTGCTTGTTATCTGCGCATGACATAGTCCTAATTGATGAGACGCGAGATGGTGTTAACGAGAGGCTGGAGGTCTGGAGACATACTCTGGAGTCTAAGGGTTTCAAGTTGAGCAGGACCAAGACAGAATATTTGCAATGCAAGTTCAGCGGTGTTACCCAGGAGGTGGATGGGGATGTCAGGCTTGATACACAAGTCATTCCTAGGAGAGAGAATTTCAAGTATCTGGGGTCTATAACGCAGAAGGATGGGGAGATAGATGAGGATGTCACACACCGTATCGGAGCAGGGTGGATGAAGTGGAGGCTCGCTTCCGGTGTCTTGTGCGATAAGAATGTACCGTTGAGACTTAAGGGTAAGTTTTACAATGTTGTGGTTAGACCGACTATGTTGTATATGGCAGAGTGTTAGCTATTCAAGAACTCCCATGTCTAACAGATGAAAGTAGCTGAAAATGAGGATGTTTGATATGGATGTGTGGGTACAGTAGGCTGGATAGAAGTATGAATAAAGTTATTCGGGACAAGGTGGGAGTGGCCCTTGTGGAGGAAAAGATGCGTGAAATGAGGCTGAGATGGTTCGGGCATGTTAAGAGGAGAAGTACAAATGCCCCAGTCAGGAGGCGTGAGAGGTTGGCCTTGGGGGGTAAGAGGAGGGATAGAGGTAGGCCAAAGAAGTCTTGGGGAGAGGTAATCAGGCGGGACATGGAACATCTTGAGCTAACCGAGGACATGACCCTAGATAGAAGGGTGTGGAGGTTGAATATTAGGGTTGAAGGTTAGTATGTAGTCGTGTGTTTCCCTTTTGTCTTCTCCAGTTCGATAGTATTAGTGTTAGTACGGTACCTTTTTATCCTTAGTTTGCTATTATCGTATTTCTTGTTCTGTTATTACTTGCCATCGGTACTTCCGTAGTTTGCTAGCAGTAGTTTGTTCATATTAGCGTTTGCTACCTTGGATTCAGTTTTCTAAATATATTGTCTTGCTATTACTTGTTATCGGTACTTCTTTCATATTCTTTGTTGCTATCTTTGATTTAATTTTCTAATTATATTGTCTTGCTATTACTTGCTATCAGGGCTTCTTTCACCTTCTTTAGCCGAGGGTCTATCGGAAATAGTCTCTTTGCCATTCCAAGGTAGGGGTAAGGTTACGTATATTCTACCTTCCCCAGACCACACTTGTGAGAATACGCTGGATTGTTATTGTTGTTATATATTTAGATATTGAGAAAATAAACGATCTTAATTGTTTCATATTATGAGACATTTCTAAGTGCACATGAAGAATGGAAAAAAGACTAAATTTAGCAGAGGTCAATTGACCAACATTTTTTTGCCTATAACCACACTAATTATAGACAACCCTCGAAAAGTATTGCCAAAGGTATCTATAGATATCTTTATAAGCGTGGTCTCTGATTAGAGTCTTTGGCCATGTTTTTTTAAGGCCATACATATGAAGTTTGTTCTAAAAATATAAAGACAACACTTCTTAAGTGTTGCCAACTTACAAATTATCTAGCAATGCTTATTAGTTATAATGCAACATTTTTGAAGAATTGTTATATTGGCATACTAAATGTAACTCTTTATAAGCATAACATTAAAAAATGTAATAAAACATTTTCTCAAAATTGCCCCCCAAATATTTCACGTAATGAAAATATTTTCCCCAATACTCAAAAGGCAAAGAAAACATCAGCCCCTAGAATACTACTGCATGCGAAAAACTTTCCTAATTCTTTTTTCTCCTCCGTTGCTGCACCCTAACTTCATTGTTGCTTTTTTCGTCGCAGCTTGCTATTCATTGCTGCTTCTTCCAGATTAATCTCACCCCTAGCAAATCTCCATCCCTTTCTCTATTGGTTAGTATTTCTTTTACTTAAAAGTTTTTCGTTTTTTTTTAAATTTATGATGAAAAAATAATCTTTTATTATGTATAATATATGAGTATCTTGGTACAGTCTTTGTTTTATACTTAAAGTTTTAACTTTTTCCTAATTTCAGATTCTTGGGCTGAAAAGAAGTAATTTTGTTTTGTTTAATTTCTGGGTATCAAAGTTCTTAGTTTTTTACTAATTTCAAATTCTTGGGCTGAAAAAAAGTAATCTTTTTAATTTGATTTTTGGTATCTTTGTATAGTCTTTGTTCTTATAGTTAAAGCTTCAGTTTGTCTAGCTTCTTATTGATGGTGCGGATATAAATAAATTTTATATTATATAATTACTGGTTATTTTTGTTTAGTCTTTATTTTGTACTCAAAATTTTAAAAATTTTTCAATTTCAGATTATTGGGCTTAAATAAGTAATTTTTTGTTTAATTTCTGGCTATCAAAGTTTTCAGTTTTATCCTTGATTCGTATTCTTGAGTTGAAAAATAAGTTATCCTTTTTGTTTGATTTTGGGTGTCAAAGCTCTAATCGTCTCTGCGATGTATAAGTTTACTGAGATTTGCATTCGATCAAATTATACTTAAAAGTTTGACAAGTAGGGCGTTATTTAGGTTGATTTTGTGATTTCAAAATATTTTTAAATTGCTTCTGAATTTGGTGGTTATTTTGAATGTGTAGGAAAATGTGAGTGATGCAATTGAAAATGGTGGCAACAAATCAATTTGACCTATAGAAGTGAATTGTGGAGACTGTTTGAATAATTGTGATGTTTATTATTATTCATACTATATATTTTAATAAATTCGGTTTTGTAGCGTGTGTTGCTAGTGAACTTGAAGCAATGCTTTATTAGTATGGGCACACAAATTATATTTGTTTGTTGAAATTTATTTTAAGTATATGCATTTGACTTATTTTTATTTTGTTACTTATTATCTAATTTAATGTTTGAGATCATAATGTATATGCTTGAAACAAATGTGAATACAAAATTTATTGTAGGGAAGTATAATTTCTTAACCACACAATTATGGCAAATATAAATATTTTACAAATTATTTCATAGCGTACACAAAATTGCCATGCTTAGAAAATGTGGCCATAGGGACTCGCAATTTGGCGCTATGCTTGATAACTGCGGCTTTAGAAGCCACACTTTAAAAGCGTGGTCTATAAGGAACCAAAAACCACACTTCAAATTTGTAGCTTTACGTCGTAAAAGCATGGCTATAAGAGGAAATATAAAGTGTGGTTTTTTTTTACCGCATCGGCCACACTGTTGAAGCGTGGCTTCTAAGGCGACACGTAACAAGCGTGGCCATAGGTCAAAAGTTACGGTTCTTTAGGCCTCCCCCTAAAAGTGTAGCCTAAAGTCGTAAAGTGTTGCCTTTGATCAAATGCTACACTTTTTGACATCCTAGGCAACACTTTTGACAGATGGCTGGAGGCCTTAAATGTTATAGTATGCAATATATTGAAGGACACGTGACTACCACTATCATTATTACTACTACTACTACTACTACTTGATAGCTGGCAACAATTATAATAAATATTAGTTATTAACTTATCAGATATTGAGTAGTTAGGAGATTGATTGTAATTAGTTAGCCACAACTATAAATAACAGTAGATAGGTCTGTAATTGACAAATTGAATATATTGAAAACCATTCTTCTCTTTTCCCGTCTTCTTTCTCTCACTGGATTGTACTCCTTTATCACTGTTTGTTCTCTTCACTGGTTCTAATGATAATTATCATGGTATCAGAGCCATAATCAACTAAATTGACGGATTTTTCACATATCTATTGTGAAAATTGAGGGATTTGAGTCTGATTGTGGCAGAAAAACCCTAGTTTTTCGATAAAACCTTAAATTTTTTGTTCTGAATGGAAATTAGGGAAGTTATCTCCAGCGATACCGATGGATCGAATATCGGAGTTATTGGCAGCAGAGGTACGATGGTTGATCATCATCATCCACTCTAGTGTCAGATCCGGGTCTTATGGTCAGATTTTCCGGCCCGAGAACACTACACTGAGGGAGCGTTTCTTATTGACTCGGTTCTCAATGTTGTGAGCAGGGGCGGCTCAACAGATCTCGGGGCCTAAGGCGAAACCATATTCGGAGGCCCTTAAATTTATTTTATAAAATATTTACACTAACAACAAAATTTGCTTTTTAAATAACAAATAAATCATTTAAGACAAAAAAGCGAATTTCAAAAAATAATTTAGGAAAAATAGCACAAAAAATAAAGCGGTGGATTATCGAATATTGAGGTCCAGAACTCAAAGTGAAAATTTTGATTCCGCTATCATCACAAACAAGAAAAAAATAAAATAAACGTACATAACGTAATAACTTAAGTTTTGAGTATTGACGGTGTAAAAAATATTTACTCCGTTTGATCAATTTAAATGGTGATTGTAGTTCATTCTATTAAGTAACACTTATTGGTGAATATCTAAAATAAATTATAAATAACGTAATATAATATGTCAAATTACACTAAAAGAAAGTTGGTGCATGAATGCTTTTGTGTTCATGTTGTTTCAGAGAACATTATAAAAGAAATTTATTATGTTGTCGATATATATAACTTAATTCCTATATATAAAAGATAAAATTAAAATTGAAAAGTGAAGCAACAACAACAACAACAATAACAACCCAGTATAATCCCACTAGTAGGGTATGGGGAGGGTAGTTTGTACGCAGACCTTACCCCTACCCTGGAGTAGAGAGGTTGTTTCCGATAGACCCTCGGCTCTCTCCCTCCAAGAACTCTCCACCTTGATCTTGAGGTGACTCGAACTCACAACCTCTTGGTTGGAGGTGGAGGGTGTTCACCACTGGAGCAACCCACTCTTGTCAAATATACTAATTAATGAGGGGAAAAAATTATCATAATTTATAAATTTATTGTATAAAATAACCTCAATCAACTAACAAAAAATATACTGTAACACTTTTCTTTATTCTAATTATTTATATAAATTATATAATATATAATAGTAACAATAATAATAAGAATTTAAAATAAATTTGGGGCCTTCAAAATTTGGGGGCCTTAGGCAATGGCCTCACTGTCCAAAACCTTAGAGCCCTCACTAGGTAATTTGGCTGTTGCTTTTCGTGTTATATGCTTCAATTTCCTTTTTGAGTTTAGTATGCTAACATATATTTCAGTAGATTTTTGTGTGTGTGTATGTGGAAATTGCATGTATATTCAACTTGGCAGGAAATAATTTTGATCTTGTAAAAATAGTGCAATTTTAAATTGAGTTTAAGTTATATGCACTAATTGTGTATAAACAAATTTTTACACTATCTTTGTATATAATTTAAATCCTTTTAAATATAGAAGTGTAGAAACTGATATATCCACTCCCTGCTTGAAAAAAATGCTTGTTAGGCCTCGAAGAGAAGTGAAGTTTGAGGTTGTTATAATTTACTGATTATCTGCAGTATATGCAGTAAATGGAATAGCGTCCAAGTAAATTTTCTGCTTTGTAAAGCCTATGAATGTGGACTCTGTTTTCAATTTCAGGTTTTCAGGTTTGTCACTCTTTGGGAGGTGGAACTGGATCAGGAATGGGAACTCTACTTATATCTAAGATAGGGGAAGAGTACCCGGACAGAATGATGCTTACTTTCTCTGTGTTCCCTTCCCCGAAAGTTTCAGACACTGTTGTTGAGCCCTATAATGCTACTCTCTGTTCACCAGCTTGTTGAGAATGCAAATGAGTGTATGGTCTTGGACAATGAAGCTCTTTATGACATTTGCTTCCGAACTCTCAAACTTACTACCCCGAGCTGTAAGTTGTCTTCTTTGATCAGAAATAGTTTCTCTGATGCAGTTTTACAGTTGTGTTGTTTTGGTTGTTTTATTTCATGCACTACCTTTAGTATTAAATGATTTACATGACAGCATGGAATGAGGGCATGATTGACTTGTTTCTTGCTTGTTTATGTCTGGTATATCCTATTTGTTCTTGAGCTTCTAATTCATCAGTATGTTAGATGTGGAGTGGTTATCAGCCCTTCCATTTCTTTGATGCACATGACTTTTTCACGGAGTCTGCTTCCACAGTTGCTTGAGCGACAACCACCTTGCGTCCCAACCTTCTCGACTTTCTTTGGTGCCAAAGACCAATGACTAGTTAAGTAGGAAGACAACTATTCTTCTGGACGAGAAGAGTGAGTCTCAATCCGGGGTGAGAAGCCAATAGGAAGCTTGCTATGGGGATGAACCGAGGAAGGGCGATGGATATGTTATCAGCCAATGCATGCTTGTGATCATAACGTTGCTTCATTTTTCTGAAATCTCCTTAATTATATAATGTGATTTAGGGGAAAAATCTGGGGGTGGAAGAGACTATAATGGGCATGTTAGCTTAGTTCAGATGATTGGACATTTGGGGAAAATGAATTGGTTGGGGTCTGATATTTGGGTTTATAGCTTGATCAACGTATGGATAAACCAACAATAGAGTTTATTGGTGAATTATCTGGGCTTACAGAATGTTGTTTATCTGGATTTGTTGGTATGTAATTTGGCACTTATGAATTGGAAAGGTTATGTACCAAAAAAGAAGTTTGTGAAAGAAACTATGTCAATTTAACTGCTCAACTAATTTAGCTGCTCAGCGACTTTGTGGAAGATTGCACAACATAACCAAATTAATATCTCATTGCATATACTTATTGTAGACAATAAATTGCGTCGAGAAAATAAAATCAAGACCGAATGTGCTAGGTTTGATACCTTGCAAGATTTAACGCAATCCCCAATGCATGCCTTGGATGCACATCTCTATGCCAGAAGTTCACTAAGCCTGTCTTTACAGTTGATGCTTGCGTTCCTCCAATGATTGATAAAGTTGATAACTCGTTCACCCTTTCGTTGACGAGTATTTGTGAGTTCCACCATGCTCACAGTGCGCCTTTGTGCTATAAAAGCGATTGAGGAACTCTTGCTCCAGTTGATCCCAGCTATCAATAGACCCCGCCTCGAGGTCTATATACCAATCAAAAGCATTTCCTTTTAGCGAGCGGACAAATTGTTTGACAAGGTAATCTCCATAAGTCCCAGCGTTGTTACATGTCTTAACGCAGTGCGCCACATGTTGCTTTGGATTGCCTTTACCATCAAACTGTTGAAACTTTGGAGGTTGATAGCCAACATGCATCTTTAACATATCGATCCTTGCAGTGTACAGCTTTGCGTATGTAAGGGATGACTTGGCAGCAATTTCATATTTATTCTTAATAGTTCCTTCAATGAACTCCTTCAGTTGATCGATGGGAATCATCCCTTCAGATGAGACAGGGATAGCCTTAGCGGATGCTACTCGTATCGAGGGAGAATCAATCTCTGGAACTTCTAGGAGCTTGCCAGTTGCATGGGTGGATTCTTCTTCCATCAAGATTCCCACCCTGTCTATTAGCTTGTCAATTCTAGCATCTTGATTTTGTATGCACTTGGTCAAGCCAGCGATTGCTTCCGTCAAGTTCGCCAACTGCTCTTCCATAGATGAAGTGTTTGTCACCATGGCTTGCATGATTGTTGTAGATGATGGGGAGTAGCATGGATTGTCACACAGATTGATTCTCGAATGGCTCACGCTACGCTGTGTAAGTGGGGAGGATCCATCACTTGAAGCATCATCGTCTTCCTTCACAACCGAATTCTTGGATCCGGAGAGGTCAAGCAGAGCAAGAGTTTTCTTGATCTTTTCAGCAACATCGCTTCCTCCTTCAGGTACGTTTGTGGAAGATCTTTCTCCTTTTGAAGATGAAGATCCGAAAATAGGAGTTAATGCGGGCGACACTTGGGGTGCTTGTTGTCCTAACGAGCTTGCTTTGCTCCTCGTAACCAGTCCAAAGCTTCCAAAGGTAACATCGAGGATGCTTTCTACATCAGCATAGAACTTGGAATTAGCAGCCTTGGTGGAAGTTGAGCTGGAGTTGATTTTCTTTGAAGCCATTTTAATGTTCTTGAACTTTGATGATTGAAAAGTTGAGATGAGAGGTAGAGATTGTCCCACTGGGCGTGCCAGAATTTGTAGGCAATAAATTGAGTCGAGAAAATAAAATCAAGACCGAAAAATATTGCAACAATCGTAGTATTTTATTTCAAATATTTGAGTGCTACAATTTGTATAAATCCTCTGATTTTACTTTTTCAATATAAATTCAAGAGCTTTTGAGCTTGATCTTGAACCTATATTTGTTGTCACGAACGATGATCTTGAATTCAACTAGCACGAACTTTGATTTGAACTTGTATTCCTTGAGTCTTGATTTGTTCTTCGTTCTTGAGTTTGAGGTTGATTGTTTGAACTTGAACTTGATTGCTTGAAGCTTGAAACTTGTGGAGGAATTTGCAGCGTTTGATCTACGAGTTCTTTGTTGCTTCTTGTTATAACTTATGGTGTCTTTTCTGAGTTATGAACACCCTATTTATAGTTGTAGGAGAGAAGAGTTATGATAATAACAAATTCTTTTCGACCAATCAAATCGTGACAAGGTCATGTCACTTGCAGGCGTGGCGCGATTTTATTAGCCTTTTAATGTGACTTTGCATGCCTTGTCATTTTGACACGTGGCATGATCCTATTGACTCTTTCGTTTGACTTGGCGTGCCAAGTCATTTGACACGTGACACCAAACTGGGCCTCTAGGAAGATGATATCTTGGGCTTAATGAAGTGGGCTCATCACTTTAGTCCAATTAAACGGGCTAGCCCAATGGATTAAGATTTACTTATTTAATCCATATATATTGGATTTATATAATTAATTTAATTATATCAGCCCATAATATTTATTTGGACTAGTATATTTAAAATATCATCCAAATTATTTATTGAATTTAAATCCAATAAATATTATGTGCCTACACTTATATTAATGTGAACACTGCATTTTATTTCTTTTCTTTTGTCTTCGTGGCTCATAATCAGAGTTTCTTTCTATCCTGGACTTGAGATTCTGTTGAATCTGCTATTTTTACATGATTGTATTATGTGGATATTTGCAGATTAATGTACTGACTCATAATGTTTGCCTCAGTTGGAGACCTTAATCATTTGATTTCTGCCACCACGAGTGGTGTAACTTGCTACCTCCGATTCCCTGGTCAGCTCAATTCTGATCTCCGCAAGCTTGCTGTTAACCTCATCCTATTCCCCCGATTGCTTTTTTTTTTCATGGTTGGATTTGCTCCGCTCACTTCTCGCGGGTCACTATAATACAGAAACCTGACTGTTCCCGAGCTCACTCAGCAGATGTTGGATTCAAAGAACATGATGTGTGCCGCTGATCCTCGTTACGGTTGTTATCTGACTGCTTCATCAATGTTCCGGGGGAAAATGAGCACCAAGGAAGTTGATGAGCAAATGATTAATGTACAGAACAAGAACTCTTCTTACTTTGTTGAGTGGATTCCTAACAATGTGAACTCTACTGTCTGTGACATCCCTCCAACTGGACTGAAGATGGCCTCAACTTTCATTGGCAATTCCACCTCAATTCAAGAGATGTTCCGTAGCTTCAATGAGCAAATTACAGCAATGTTTCGAAGAAAAGCTTTCCTGCATTGGTACACCAGAGAAGCTATGGATGAGATGGAGTTTACAGAGGTTGAAAGCAACATGAATGATTTAGTTTCTGAGTACCAACAATATCAAGATGCGACAGCTGAAGAGGATGAGTATGACTATGAAGACGAGTCGAGGAGGAAGGTCAAGACGCTTATCTAGTTCAGCTTGTGGAGAAATTTTGGGTGCCAGGTACTGTTCATTTTTAAAATCTTGTTTAGGGTTTGGATTTTTTCCTGTTTTGCATGTGACATCGTCAGGAGTGGCTCAAGGGGAGGCTAGTAAAACCTTTGCTTTAGGTCCCCTAAATTTTGGGCCCCCCAAAATATTTTTAATTATGGATTTACTATCTTTTTTTCGCTTAGACAATATTGAAGTTTATAGAAAAAAGAAAAAAAATGCAATATCCTTATAAAAATGAAAAGAAAGACTATCTATTTTTGAACAATAGAAATATTCTTGAACAATAAAAATATTTTAGAATTTTGAATTAAGATACTCTAATCGTCATATTGATAAATATATTTTTTTACAATAAGATCCAAGGTAACAAATTGTAAATATGTGGCTAACATCTTATTAACTTGAGTTTTCTTACCCATGTGATTATTAATATTATATTTTATAAGATAACTATATTATAGACAAAAAGAAAGAAAGAAAGAAAGAAAGAAAGAAAGAAAGAAAAGGAAACAATATAACTATACACCGGAGAAGGTACAGTGAGTACCAACAATATCAAGATGCGACAACTGAAGAGGATGCGTATGACTATGAAGACGGGGAGGAAGAAGATCAAGAAGCTTAACTAGTTCAACTTGTGGAGAATTTTTGAGTGTTGTTATGCAATAGTGGGTACTGTTCATTTTTAAAATCTTCTTTAGGGTTTGGATTTTTTTTCCCGTTTTGCATGTGACATCGTCAGGCTAGTAAAGCCTTTGCATTAAGCCCCCTAAATTTTGGGCCCCAAAAAATATTTTTAATTATGGATTTACTATCTTATTTTCGCTTAGACAATATTGAAATTTATAGAAAAAAAAATCAAAATTCTTATAAAAATGTAGTATTAATATGACTATAAAGACGAGGAGGAAGAAGGTACCAATGTAATATATTTGTACCAAAATATAATATTAATATGACCATAATATATTTGTACCAATGTAATATTTATACTATATTTTACAAGATAACTATACTATAGACAAAAAAAATTAAGGCCCTTTATGAAAATTTAGCTTTAGGTAACAAGTTTTATTGAGACGCCTTTGGACATCGTAGTGGCATAGTTCCTCTATGCCTTGTCATTATAGTTGGTGTGTCTGGAGACTGCATTATGTTTTGTTGTGATTAAGATAATTGACGAGTCCTGCCTAATTTGCGTTGAACGTTGGCCCAACTAGGACTATGTATTGCTTTCCGTAGGTAAGTTGTTAATTTTCTATAGTTACACTTGATGAGATATAGACAAGAGGGGTTGCTCTGATGGTAAACAACCTCCACTTTCAACCAAGAAGTTGTGAGTTCGAGTCACCCCAAGAGCAAGGTGGGGAGTTCTTGGAGGGAAGGATGTCGAGGGTCTATTGGAAACTGCCTCTCTACCTCATGGTAGCGGTAAGGTCTGCGTACACACTACCCTCCTCAGACCCCACTAGTGGGATTATACTGGGTTGTTGTTGTTGTACACTTGATGAGATATATTACTTGTGTGATTTCATTAGTGTGCATCAACAGTTCCTGATTTCTTGTTTAGGGTATGGATAATATGGCTTTGTATGACTGTTCTAATTGGATAGTTATTGCTCTCTAACCAAAAGATACAAATTTCTGCCAACGGTAAAAAGAATTGGCAACTTAGAAAAGACAAATAATATATTACCACATGTTAAAATACAATATAAACTCTTCGGGGTTGCCCAGTTGGTTTGGAGGGTGGTTATCCATACGGATGACCTGAGATTGATTTCCCTCTCAATGCCTTCTGGGTTAAGCCTGTCGCACAGGGCTTGCCAAGTGCGGTTTACATCCTCTGTGTGGTTTGCAGGTTATTACACAGTATAAAAAAATATTGTTTTTTGTATGTATATGTCAGAATTATATTCGATCAAATTTATTGCGAAATTTCACTAGTATGAGTTGAGAGGTCGTGCTTTACGTTGTTGCTCATGTTAATCATCTGAATTAGGGGTGCTTATCGGGCGGATCAAGCGGATAATTACGCTTAACGGTTTGACTTAATAATTATCGGATTATAAATATAGTAATCCGCTAGCCATCCAATAAGACAACGAGCGAATTGGTATCAGATTAACAATTATTGGGCGGTTATCAGATGACTTATCGGCTAAACCAAATAGATTTTTTTGAATAATTATTCAATCAATACCAAACAGTTTCAAATCAATACCAAAATTTTAATACTACCATCTAAGATCTAACAAAACGGTATTTTTTAATTGAAGAGTCTTCAAGACTACTCATACTGTCATACACGTATTAACCAAATTTTTAATACCATCAAGACTACTCATACATACATACACGTATTAATCATTGAGAGAGAGATGAGACTGACGACTTCTCTGTCTGTGGTGGCTGTAGACAATTGAGAATTTGTTTTTTAAATAAACTGTGCATTTTATTCCTCTCCAAAAAAAGATACATTGAGATGAGGGAGTATAGATAAACTAGCTAACTCTCTATATCACCCTTTTAAGATAGCAGATGCCAACTTTTACAATTGAGATTAAGTAAATGCATATGAGAAACATTACACAAGCTATGTGCCTGGAAGAAGGAGATCCAGCCTATACCAAAAAAGTACTACTAGAGAGTCTATCCCTATTGTACAAGACTGCATGGTCAAGGAGGATCAAAGGTAATGCATGTTCTCTTTAGTCTAGTCCTTCGAAATACCGGCAAGTCCCATCTATCCATGTTCATGAGGCCCTTGACTTAAGGAGGAAGGTCAGACAACACTCGAAACAGTGGGAATGAGGGATAAAGTGACTGATGGATGCAAGCTTGTCTGCAACTTGATTTCTCTCTCTATAACAGTGATTAAGAGAGAATCTGGATTGCTCCATGAACTTTTTAAGTTCTTCTACCTCCTTTGCAATATTCCAGGGACTTGTATTACGACCATTAACACAATCCACTAATAATTTAGAGTCGCTTTCAGCACTAATAATATGACAACCATTAAATAGACACCCTTTAATGCCGTAGTGAAGAGCAACTGCTTCTGCCCAGTTGCTTGTTCTTGAACCAAGCACTAAAGAGTAGGCATAGACAAGGCAACCCTTTTAATCCCTTATCACACCTCCAACTCAACACTTTCCCTCTTTGCAACTACCATTAGAGTTTAATTTAACATATGAAAACTTCGGTTTAATCCATTTAACAATAATAGATTTCTCAAAATGGATAGTACTTCTCAAAAGCTGACTGATCTCCTCCTAGCTGGGAACCAACTGAATTTGCTGGAATTGAAGATTGACAAGTTAGGACATGGAGAAAACAATCAGATAAATTGTTCTTCTCACATTAGTCCTGATAGAGTTATACTTGGCACTACATCTAGCTCTCCAAATCTCCCAAGATGTGATAATAGGCAGGAATTTAACAATGAATGCATGGACAAGATTTGTGAATTTACATCCCCACCAGTTGATCATAAGTTGCCTGAAAGAGATGTTTGAATATGCAATGCCCAATGGGACCACACAAGATTCTCCATAGCTCCTGAGCAAAGAGGCCACTGAAGAAAAGATGGTCAATAGTTTCTAAACTTGGAAATCTACAACAGCAACAACTGGATGAAGTAGGGATGTCCATCTTATCTACTTTAGCTTCCGTGGGAATCTTATCTCTCAGAGCTCTCCATACAATAAAATTCATCTTGAATGGGACACATTTCTGCCAATTCATCATATTAATCCATGACTTATGCCTATTCTTTCTAAATAATTGGCAAGCTGAAGCAACTGAAAAAGAACCACTATTATCCTCTGTCCAAACTGGACTATCAGGAATTGTGGATCTTAGTGATATCTCAAAAGTATTCACTTTAACCACCACATGTTGCGAAAGCAAAAGATCTAATCCTCTCCAATTTATGTGATTGTTAAGCATCATAATAGAGAGAGTAATATTCTTAGGTTTGTAACCTTCTGGAAGAAAGTTGTATAATGGACCTAACTCGGACCAATTATCATACCAGAAAGCAACCTTTCCACAGCCAATTTTCCATAGAATTTGCTTATCCACAAGCCTTTTAATTTTGCGCATTGCATTCCATGACTGGGACTGCCCAGAGTATTACTGTTTTATAAGTGGATGAGCTCTCTGACAATATTTCACCATTAGGAACCTCTTCCATAATGATTGACCAGTTCTAAAGTTCCACCACTACTTTGCAGATGTCATTAAGTTTCCTGAAATTGGCACCCCCTTCCTCATATGGAAAACACAGGTTATCCCAGGAATCCCAGTGATGTCTTTTCTTCTCAGCCGACCCTCCCCCAATAAACTTGGTAAGCATCCTCTCTATTTGGTTGAGAACTCCATTTAGAGGATGAATAACAACTAGTAGATGTGTAGGCAATGCTAATAAGACATGCCTAATTAACGCCGCTCTACCCCCAGAGGACAGAAACTTGGAATGCTACCCTGAGATCATTTTCAGGATCCTGGAGATAATCTTAGAGAAAATAGAAATCTTCTTCCTTCCAACATACAAAGGGAAACCCAAGTATTTGATAGGAAGACTTTTGTTTTCCATCTCAGTAGTATTTTTCACCCTTGAAATTTCCTCCACATGTGCATTAGGGGCTAGAATAAAGCAAGACTTAGACTTGTTGACTAGTTGTCCTGAGACCTTTTCATACACTGATAATGGCTCAATCAACATCATCAAAGAGTTCCTGCAACCACTAGAAAAAAGAATGACATCATCATTAAATGCAAGATGATTTATTAAAGGACCATTTATGTTCATGTGAAAGCTTTTGAACTCCTCAAGGGTAGTTATATGATTTAATTTTTTTGAAAGAAAGTCGGCACAAATAACAAAAAGAGAAGGGGAGATAAGGTCTCCTTGTCTTAACCCTCTTTCAGACTTGAAGAATGCTTGTCTAGTACCATTGACAATAAGGGAATACCAATTACTGGAAATGTGTTTGAAGATTATGTCAATCCAAATTTCATAGAATCCAAGTTTTCTCATAAGGATACAAAGATATGGTCATGCCATCCTATCATATGCCTTGGCCATATCTAATTTTAAAGCAATATTTCCTTCCTCATTTGGCTTCCCTATGTCTTGAATGATTTCCTGGGTGAGTAAGATATTTTCACTGATAGATTTGCCCTTTACAAAACTACTTTGATTACAACTTATCAAGTCAAGTAAAATGAAACTTAGTCTAGAGTTAAGGAGTTTAGCAAATATCTTACTTATCACATTACAAAGACTAATAGGTCTAATATCATGAAAATGTTGGGGAGAAGGGACTTTAGGAAGCATAACTATGCAAGTATGAGTAAACCACTTAGGAATATTATGACCACAAAAAATAGATTTAAAAGACTGGATAATATCAGGGGCAACAATAGACCAACAAGATTGGAAGAATTTGGCTGTGAATCCATTAGGGCCAGGAGAACTATCTGAGTCCATAGAGAAAACACATGTTTTCAGCTCTTCCTCAATAGGAAAAGCAATCAATTTTTTATCAATATCCTCTGAAACAACTGGGTCAATAATATTCAATTCAGAGTAGTCATTATACTCAGGTTTCTGACTAAAATTTCCCTGGAAATATCTCGATGCAGCTTCATAGACTTCTTTAGTTCCTTCCACCCATTGGAAATGTTCATTCTGAATCTTGTTGATGCCCATTTCCCTTCTTTTATCCTTGATCACACTGTGATAGTAAGAAGTATTAGAATCACCTTCAGAGAGCCATTTAACTCTAGCTTTCTGTCTCAACATAGAATCCTGAATTTTGAGATATCTAATATATTTAGCCTTTGATTTGTACAGCTTGGTCCTATTGCTCTTGCTGCTATCATTCATTAGAACTATTTCAAGGTTAGAAATTTCTCTTTCGAGTCTTATAGGTTCTTCATGAATTTCTCCATAAACTTCTTTTGACCAGGAACTGAGTTTGGAGGCAGCCTTTTTAAGCTTCTGGTGTAAGGACTAGAGAGGATTACCTTGGATATCCTCTTTCCATATACTTTTGACGACATAAGAGAAATCCTCATGATCCGTCCAGAAATTAAGAAATTTAAAGTACCTTACATTAACCTCTTCAATAGAGCTGAATTGGATAAGAAGTGGCACATGATCAGAACATACATTAGCAAGGTGGGTAACAATAGTCCTACCATACAGTTCATACCATTATGAGCTATACACCATTACATCTAGTCTATTCCATATAGTATCAGGAGCTCCACTGTTATTACTTATTACACAATGTAATCACATTGCCAAGATACCGTGCATCCTGCATACCACATTCCCTTAGGCACTCTAGGAAGTCAAAACTCTTGTCGATCCTATAAGAATTGCCTGCTATTTTTCCCCCAGGAGTTGTGATAACATTAAAATCACCCATCATAGCCCAAAGACATGTAAGAGTGTTCGATGGATTGAGAAGGTCAGTCCAAAGATCCTTCCTCAAATTTGTCCTACATTTTGCATAAACAAAGGAACAATGGAATTGAGTATTTGTACAAATATGAGATATTTTTCAAGTCACTAGTTGATCAGTGTCTTTGACAATATCAACAACAAAATCACTAGACCAGAAGACCCAAAATTTATTGTTAACATTTGAGTATCATCCATTCATATTGAGTTGTGTCATGTAATAGTTCATATAACCCACTCTCACTTTAGGTTCTTGCAGGCAAATAAGGGGGATTTTATATTGGTCTTTGAGAGTTTTGAGTCCCTCAAATGTACTTTGAGTTCTAATACTCTTTATATTCCATGAAAGAGTGTCAATCATTGGAAACTTTTGTGCAAGGAACTATGTTTTGAGTTTTGGTAGAGATAGTCTTTTGAGAGTCGGACCAACCAGTCTTCCCTCTTTCTAGACCCCCAGGAGATAGATTGTTGACCTTAACAATTCTGTTATGCTCTTGAGTTAAATTCAAGTCAGCTCCAGGATCTACTTCCATGGAAATTTTGACTATGACATCGACTTCATTTTCAGATAAGGAAGCTTGCACCTTTTGGAACTGAGTCTCTTCCACATCTTCTTTCGATTCAGATTCAAAGTGGGAGTCACTTCATTGTCATCAAGCTGTGATCCAGACTTAATAGGGACATTCTCCATATTTACATCATTAAACTTATATTGCTCCTCAACTCTAATTCTAGAGGGAATCACTAGTGAGAATAATTGAATTGTAACCTTACGTGTTATTAGCTACACCTTGGTTCCCATCCGGATCTTCTGGAGGCCTCACAATCACGGAGGAAGCTTGTATAGGCAAATTTTTTGAACCATTCACTCTTGTCTTGACAATCTAGTATGTTTCAACATTCCATGTTTCTTCAACGTTGGGATTGATTATACTCGTGCACTTTCCACTTCGAGACTACTTCTTTTTCTTATAAGGAGGAACCACTTTCTCAAAGGAGGACTTCCTATGCCTTCTGACCTTCCTAGTAGAAGTGCATTTCATTTGATCATTCGGGCTCATTACTTCTTCCTTAGGTGCCTAGGGTTGCTCGCTTATATCAGTAGTCAAAATTTGTTCTTTCCCTTGGGATTATGGAATAGTAACATTATTTTCAGATGACCCTTTATGTATTTTTTTTTGGAGGATTTTGAATTTCTACTAACTGCTTTGAAGGAAGAAGATAGTTGTTGCTATTTCTGCCCTTCTTTCTCCCATTGTTTTTGCCTACAGTGGTCCATCCTTCTTTATCTGTGATCTCCACCTCCATAGTCGAGGCATCTTGCTCCTTGTTAATTCCATTCTGCCTTACTACCTACTATCAACTTACCAATATTTCCTCCACTTATAGAATCAATAGAAGTATTATTAGTAGCAGAGTTTATATTAGCCTTTTCTCTATTTTTTTCAGTAGATTGTCTTAATGCAGGATGCAATATACCACACTTGAGATCACTGTGTCCCTGCATCTTGCAATGGTTACAGAATTCTGGAATGGTTTCATATTCCACCTTCTAAACTATAGTCTCCTTTTGACCTGCTTCATTGAGGATATCAATCAACACTTCCTTGAGAAGAGTCTTTGTTATATCAATTTTGACTTTGACTTTAGCAGTGGTAGGCCTCGTTTTCGATAGAGTCGCCTTGTCACAAATAATGGGGATACCAATTGGTTCGACAATTCGACAAAGAGCTACCCATTCAAAGAAATGCCACCGTAAATTAGGAAGGTTAATCCAAACTGGTGCGATAGTAGTTTCAATCTCTGACCTGAAATCAGTTTTTCATTTTTGTAGCTTCATTTGCATACCACCAATTTGGATGAAGTCCCTAGCATAGACACATTTGTGATCCTTTTCTAAATCAAAATCGATGAAAACATTCTTTAGATTGTACGCACCTATTTTGACCGCACCTTTTAGCGGAATCGTTCTAATAAACTCAGAACAAATTCTTTCAATGGATGGTCTGGTTCTAGAGAATTTTCCCACAATAGTTAGACGACAAGTCTTTGCCAAAATCCCATGTTCTTCTTTTGTGAAACTGACCACCGCCTTTCTTGATACAATCTCATATGGCATGTGCTTGAAATGGACCTTCTTTTTCGAAATACTGACGACACCTCCAATAATAGATGTATACTTTAGTGGATTATCACCAAGATGTGTGTTTTCAGTAATCATGGGGCCTCCGATTTGGTGACGGAACATTTGCGGAGCAGGGGCATTTGGGTGAATCAGTGGGGAAAAAGCAACATATTGCCTGTTTGAGGGTTCCGGCGGTGCCGGTGGGGTCTGAGACCTTTCTCGGAGGTGGAATTGGAGAGCATTTACCCTAAGTGACCGTTTGTTACTGTTAGAATGCAAATGATTAGAAAATAAAAATTAGGGATTTAGCCATTTAGGGTTTCAATAGTACTTTATATACATAGGGGTAAAAGTATAAATATAAAAATTATTAGCGGGTTAATAATTTACCCGATAAGAAAATTGAGTAATCCGCCCCCAAACCATTAAGCCATTAATTATGAAATTTCAATCTGTTCACTATCCATTACCCCGCTAATCCGATACCAATAAGCCAATAAGCTATCGGTTCAGTTCGTTTAACGATTTCGGTTCGGTTTTGAATAGTCCTAGTCTGAATGGATTTTGTTTGTTTTTCCATAAATTCTCTTTACCAACTGAACAAGTATTAGACCACCCTCACAAATCTCATGAAGTAGTTGGTCTTTTTGACATTTCCATGTAATGTTTATTTGTTGAAACATTACATGAGACTATTAAGCTATAGTTGGTCTCCAAATATAGCTTGTGTACACGAGACTAGGTGGGTAGGAGATAAGGCGCGAGATGTAGACATGTTCAAACTATGGTATGCTTGGAGGGTGGGGGGCAGGAACGGGGTAGGTATCTTGGTTGATAAGGACCTTCGTGAACTAGTGGAGGAGGTTAAGAGGGTGAATGACAGGCTGATGACTATTAAGCTAGTTGTTGGAGGTTTTACTTTGAACATAATCAGTGCGTACGCACCCCAAGCAGGCTTGGATGAGCAAGTCAAGAGGCGTTTCTGGGAGGATTTGGATGAGATGGTGCGTGGTATCCCGCATACCGAGAAGATTTTCATAGGAGGAGATTTCAACGGGCATATTGGAGCGACGTCTGGGGGTATGATGATGTGCATGGTGGTTTTGGTTTTGGAGATAGAAACGGAGGAGGAACGTCTCTGCTGGACTTTGCTAGAGCATTTAATTTGGTGATAGCAAACTCGAGTTTCCCGAAGAAGAGGGAGCACATGGTCACCTTCCGGAGTTCGGTGGCCGAGACTCAGATTGATTATTTACTCTACAGGAAGTCCGATAGAGGTCTTTGCATGGATTGCAAGGTCATCCCGAGTGAGAACCTCTCGACCCTTCCTAGGCTCCTGGTAATGGATCTTGAGATCACGAGGAAGAGGAGGAAGAGAGGGATGTATAACCAACATATGATCAAGTGGGGAGCCTTGACGGAAGCTAACGCGCAGGAGTTGGGGGTCAAGCTGTTGACTATGGGGGCTTGGAGGAGTAGTGGGGACGCAAGAGTTATATGGATCACGACTACGCAGTGCATTAGGGAAGCCGCGAGAAAGGTATTAGGCGTCTCAAAGGGTTACTCTGGTGGTCCCAAGAGAGACTGGTGGTGGAATGGAGATGTCCAAAGAAAAGTGGAAATCAAGAAAGCAGTGTATCTGAAGCTAGTGGAAAGTGTAGACGACGAGGAGAAGAGGGCGAATAGGGACCATTATAAGTTGGCTAAGAAAGAGACGAAGCTAGCAACTACGGCAGCCAAGACTGCAGCTTTTAGTCATTTGTATGAGGAACTCGAGGGTCGAGGTGGAGATACGAGGTTGTTCAGGTTAGCCAAGGCGCGAGAAAGGAAGGCGCGCGACTTGGACCAAATGAATTGCATCAAGGACGAAAAAGGTAGAGTTTTGTTAGATGAAGGGCTTATCCGTCAGAGATGGCAGACTTACTTCCATAGTCTCTTGAATGAGGAGGGGACAAGAGCATTCACTACTAGAAATCTTGTAAAAACCGATCAAAGTTGGTCAGTAATGGCCAATAACCGACCAAAATGCGACCATTTACGTGTGGACGGTATTTTAGGGGTCGGAAAGGAATACCGACCAAAGTTGGTCGGAAATTACCGACCAACTTTGGTCAGTCAATTAAATTCAAAAAAAAAAAAATTGCAAAAAAAAACCCCGACCAAAGTTGGTCGATTTTTTCAGACCAAAGTTGGTCGGTATTTTAATTATGTAATCAAAAGATTTACCATCTAGGAATCGAACCGGGGTCTGTACTGTGGCAGGATACTATTCTACCACTAGACCATTGGTGCATTTTGTTTTAAGATTATCTTTTATTTGATTTATACTCTTTAATTGTATTTTCGCACGAAAATAACCGACCAAAGTTGGTCGGTTTTTTAATATTAATTTTTATTTATTTTGGTCGGTTTCTTGCAAAATAAATTTTGCGGGACTCAAAAATAGTTTTCCGCATTTTTGCGCCAAAGAAAACCGACCAAAGTTGGTCGGTTTCGTAAAAAAAAATTAAAAATTAAAATATTTTGAAAAACCGACCAACTTTGGTCGGTTTCGGTCTACCTTGGTCGGTTTTTGTCGAATTTCTAGTAGTGATTGTACTGGGTGATTTGGAACTCTTCGGGAGTCGTGACTTTGGGTATTGTAGGCGGATTAGAGTTGATGAAGTTGGGGGGGCTATGTGTAAGATGAGCAGGGGTAAAGCGACCGGGTCGGATGAAATCTTGGTGGAGTTTTGGAACAGTGCGGGCAAGGCAAGCTTGGAGTGGCTCACTAGGTTATTTTATGTCATTTTTAGAACGAAGAAGATGCCCGAAGAGTGGAGGTGGAGCATGATGGTTCTTGTATACAAGAATAATGGTGATATTCAAAATTGTAATAACTATCCGGGTATCAAGCTGCTTAGCCATACTATGAAAGTCTGGGAGAGAGTGATAGAGCTAAGGGTGAGGAGGAATGTGTCTATTTTCGAGAACCAGTTTGGGTTTATGTCGGGGCGTTCGACTACAGAAGCCATCCAACTTGTTAGGAGATTGATGGAGTATTATAGAGAGAGAAAGAATGACTTGCATATGGTGTTCATCGACTTAGAAAAGGCGTGCGATAAAGTTCTGAGGGAGGTTTTGTGGTGATGTTTGGAGGCTAGAGGTGTACCTGTTACCTACGTTAGGTTGATTAATGACATGTATGATGGAACAAAGACCCGAGTGAGGACGGTGGGTGGGACTCAGATCATTTTCCGGTTATGATGGGGTTGTATCAGGGGTCGACACTCAGCCCTTTTTTGTTTGCTCTGGCGATGGATGTACTGACGCGCCACATCCAAGGGGAGGTGCCATGGTGCATGCTATTTGCAGATGATATTGTATTGATTGACGAGACGCGAGATGGCGTGAACGCGCAATTAGAGGTATGAAGGTAGACCCTGGAGTCTAAAGGTTTCAAATTGAGCAGGATTAAGACAGAATATTTGGAGTGTAAGTTCAATGGCGAGACTCAAGGAGGGGAAGGGGAGGTGAGGTTGGACTCGCAGGTCATCCCTAGGAGAGGAAGTTTTAAGTACCTTGGGTCTATTATTCAGGGAGGTGGGGAGATTGATGAATATGTCACGCATCATATTAGGGCAGGATGGATGAAATGGAGACTTGCTTCCAGTGTTTTGTGTGATAAGAAGGTGTCACCGAAACATAAAGGTAAATTTTACAGAGTGGTGGTCAGACCAACGATGTTATATTGGGCTGAGTGTTGGCTAGTCAAGATCGCTCATGTCTAGAAGATGAAGGTAGCAGAGATGAGGATGTTGAGATAGATGTGCGGGCACACCAGATGAGATAGGATCAGAAATGAGGTTACTCGCGACAAGGTGGGTGTGGCCCTTGTTGAGGACAAGATGCGGGAAGCGCGACTTAGGTGGTTTGGTCATGTGAGGAGGAGGAGCACAGATGCCCCGGTGAGGAGGTGTGAGAGGTTGACATTGGAGGGCCTACTGAGAGGTAGATGTAGGAGAAAGAAGAGGTGGGGAGAGGTGATTAAACAAGATATGGTGCAACTTCAGCTGACCGAGGACGTGACCCTTGATAGAAAGGTATGGAGGTCGAGTATTATGGTAGTAGAGTAGGTAGTCTAGAGTGTTCATAACAGTAGTATTGGCATGCAGTCTCGCTTTCTGTTGGTAGTAGGTTTTTATGACTAACCGTTGTTTTCTTTCATTGATGATCACCTTACTATCTTGTTGTTTTTGTTCTGCTTATATATGACTTTTTGGTACTGTCCCTTTTTGTCTATATTTTCATTAATGTGGTGCTTGGTGCTTATGCTTTCCTGAGCCGAGGGTCTATTGGAAACAACATCTCTATCCTCACAAGGTAGGGGTAAAGTCTGCGTATACACTACCCTCTCCAAACCCCACGGTGTGGGATAATACTGGGTATGTTGTTGTTGTCTCTTTGCCAACTGAACCATACTAACTCGGAACGAGAGAACCAAATATTTGACGGAAAGTAAGCCAAAAGACAAGGCCAAAAGACAAGGAATCATAAACACCAATTCTCACCCATCGATTGTGGGTTATTCACTTGGTAGATATGATTCGTTTCTTATCAATTCCACTAATATAACGGATTTGCAGTAAGATATCCCCCAGTAATTCCTGCTGTTAATAAGCAAATGATTCTTAAGAAATTGATGACAGGTTTGCTGAGTATATGACATGTACTAATGCAAAATCAGAAACATGAACCTGTGAACCACGCCCTGCCCCAAAATCCAGAGCGACGAAAAGAGAGAAATGGGCGAAAACTGAGAGCTCAAACCTACGCGTTGCATACTCATTGTCAAAGGTATTGATATAAATAAAAGAACATTGCAATACTTGATAATCACCTACTTATTTTACATAATAATAGACTAAGAATCTAATATAAAATCCAAAAAATCTAGCCAATATATCCCCTGTTAAGACTCAAGGATGATAACCTTGCGCCATTAATGAAAACCTCAGAGGCATTGATTCTCGTTTCTTGACCAAGTATTTACGTAACTAATAGTGAATATCATACTTTTATTGTTACTATAGGAGAAGGAATATCATTACGCAACAATTTTTCTAAGCTCCGAACTTGGGGACTTTAGCAGTTGAAATCTGTGCGAGGAAGTGCTCTGCAACAAGTCGTCGTTGAATTTTTCCTGTTGCAGTCTTTGGTAGAGAGTCGGTCATGAAAACCTTCTTTGGTACTTTAAAGGCCGCGAGATTCTTCTTACAAAATCTCAGCACCTCTGCCTCATCAATGTTTGACCCTTCTCTTGGAATAACTGCACAGTTTATCTGTCAAACAAGAAAATATTTGATTTAGTCAGCATACAATGAGAATATCGATAAGTGAACTCTATGAAACGTTGATTCTTAATGCAGGGCCGGCACCACCATAAATATCGCGTTATAACAGCGGATGTAACCATGGGTTCCTGGGTTCATCCCCGTACTTTGGGGTTGATATATATGTGCAAATGGAGTAAAATTGATTTTTTTTTGTTACACGTGAGCTGTTGAATTCCCTTGGTATGAACAAAAATTCAAGTATAGTACTCCCTCCGTCTCATATTAATAGTCGTGGTTACTAAAACTAATGTCTCAAATTATTTGTTATTTTAGAAGTTCAAGACAAAATTGATTATTTTTTTTCTTTTTTACCCTTAGTAATAATTGTTCTTGACGATGGAGATAACACATAAATAGAATAAATATTCAATGACGAGAGATTATATCTTAAGACATAAATAAGGGTAGAATAGTCCAATCCCTTTCCTAATTAATACTCTCTCTTGTCCACAATAAATGATTTTTTGGCCCTTTTTTTTGTGGTCCAAAATATGTGATTTTTTCATATTTCAAGAATGAATTAATTATTTTTTTTTTTATTGTCCTTGGAGTAAATAGTGTTGGATTATTTATGTGAAGAGATAGTAAAAGTTAATATGGTCAATTTCATTGCTAATTAATGTTAAAAAGTGAATTTCTTAATCTGTGTGAAAACAGTCAAAAAATTACTTATTATGGACCTGGGGGAGTATTTCTTAAGGGGCGTGTAAAAAAGAAACACGACACAAAATATGAGACAGAGGGAGTAGTAAAGGGGGTTCAAATATGCTTTAAGTCATAGGTTCAAATTCCAACTATGACATCTTAGATTTTTTTCGAATCTCCTTGTATGAATTTCTAATTTCGCTACTGGTAAGATGTATATTTGGAGACCCACCTTCTTAACTCAGAATCAACAATGTCTATATTCTACATGCGCCATTGCTACTAAGGCTTTAGAGACCATACAAAGCATTTGGAAGGGACAGAGCTAGCTTATGTGTCACAAGGGTCGTTACTGATATAGCTAGCTTATGTGGTTACCAAAATGCAATTTAATAGCAAGCTCTCTACAGAACGGCACCAAAATAAAAAGAGGGGCTCACGTGGAATGAGATACATGCAAATTAAACAGAGAAATAGACGTCTAACTAATGAAATATATACATGTAACATGTACATATCACCCCCACGTGCAACCATTGCTATTGAAACAAACAAACAAATGGAGATCTCCATTTTTCATTAATGGAAGCCTACCAATTTGACAATATTGGAGTTTATCTCTTACCTCTTCACCATACTTGTCGTCAGGAACTCCGAAAGCAACTGCCTGAGCAACTTCCGGATGAGAAACCAGCACTGCGTCCACTTCAATAGGTGATATTTTCTCCCCTAAGATTATAAGCAGGGAAAAAAACTATCATTGACGAGTAATAGTTCATTCGTTGCTCCAAATATTTTAATACATTTATCCAATTAGCAAAGTTACTTCAACGCTCATAATATTCAACAGATGCTACAATTTTCATAAACTCGACTATCAATTATGACATGACAAGCAATCTCAGAATAAAAAGATTTTGGGTGTCTTCAACTATATTAAAATCCGCCTCCTATTGGACCTCATTAAATTGGAAATTAAGTCATACGCTAGAAACAAAATCACTCAGAAGATTAGGAAATAGTTAGATTAACACGACTTATGCTTTTTACCATTTTATAAATTTGAATTTTGAGTTGTCACATCTACAAGGCCTTAAAGTCTACTTGCTAAATTAATTACAAGACCATGGACGAGGGAATAACCAAGGATTTGCTTTGAAAAAAGAAGAGAAGAAGTCAATATCATGCACCTAAAAGTGGCCAAACTTACAGCAATAGCAACGGATGAAAAGTTCTACCAACTAAAAGTTACATCTTAACAACAAAATATTTAGGGCGGTGCAAGCCAAGTTTGATCTAATTTTCTCATACTGGGACCACCAAACTTGGCATTAGAGTAAAGATACTAACATGTCATACTTCAGGTCCATATTACATCATCCTACAAAAGCGTGTTCCACCCTTAACTAGCAACAATGAGCATAAATAAAATTGTTGAGCCAAATTTCTCCGTAAAGCTACTTTTCATGTGATTTGTCATTCTTCCAATGAGGAACAAGGAAAAGTTCCATGATTATTAGTACTTTCACTGTTCCACTTGACGTGATATTAAATTTTTTTAATCTGTTGAAATCTAATGATATAAATCATATTATCTTAACTTCTAATAATTTTATACTCACACAAATTTCTATCTTGAACTTTATGTTAAATCAAATATGTTCGCTTAAATAAAATAGGTTAACATAAAATATAAAAGATTGCGAAAGTGTAGAACCAAGTTACCTCCACGGTTGATCAACTCCTTAATTCTGCCAACCAAATGCAAATATCCATCAGAGTCCAAATACCCCACATCACCAGTGTGAAACCAACCAAACTGGAAAGCTGATTTATTAGCCTCAGGATTATTCTTATACCCTTTTGTAACATTTGGACCTCTAATGCAGACCTCTCCCTTAGCATTAGCACCTTGTACCACACCATTCTCATCCAATATAGCCATCTCTTGACCCACGGGTTTCCCAACAGACCCGGGAATATGCGGGCCATCTTCAGGTAACGGGTTCGAAGCCATCAAATGGGTCGCCTCTGTCATCGCATACGCCTCCAAAACAGGAGCCCCGAATGCTTCCTCTAACCGGGCCATCACTGATGGAGCCAGTGCTGCACTGCAACTCCGAATGAACCGGAGCTTCGGGTAATCGGGTTCGGGTTTGCTGAGGTGGCGATCCAAAAGAATCTGGTGAATTGTAGGTACAGCCGTGTACCACGTGGCGTTGTATTTTTTCATGTCTGGCCAGAAAGTTGAAGCAGAAAATCTCCCAGCGGAAGGAAGTGTCACAGATGCTCCGGCTCCGAGTGAACTCAGTAACCCGGCAATTAACCCGTGAACGTGAAATAACGGTAACACGATCACCGTTGAATCCGAGTCACTCAATTTATACACCGATTTGATATTATTCACTGAAGATGCTAAATTTATCTGAGTCAGAGGAACACCTTTTGGTCGGCTCGTGGTGCCTGACGTATGAAGGAAAAGTCCAACATCCGATGGGTCGTTAACGATTTTGGACACCGATTCAAGGTCCGACCCGGAAGGAGCAGGGGAAAAAGTGATATCAGAGTCGGCTTGAGGCAGAGTAGCAGTAATATGACGGATTTTCAGCTTGGAAGCTGCGGTTTGAGCCGCTTCATTTCCTTCATTTCCAGTTAATAAGAGTTTTGACTCTGAATCGGATAAATAGAACTCGAATTCTTCGGCCATGTACGCTGAATTCAGTGGCGCCGCCGTGGCTCGTACTCGAATTACAGCTAGAAACATGATCACGAACTGTAAAAACAAAATTTAAAAGACAATTAGTTTTTAATCGTCTGGTTTGAAAAATTAAATCCTGATTATATCACAAAAGAATTTACATCCTTAACGCTTCTTAAGTCTTTCTTCTGTTGTTCTTTTCAGATTCTGTAAATTTTGCTGAACGTAAAAAGGAAAACAAAGGAAATAGAAATTAGACCTCGACAGTGTTGGGGAATGTGAGGGCAACGACATCGCCGTGCTTAACGCCGGCAGATACAAGTTGAGAAGCAGTACGTTCGACGAGTTCTTGAAGCCGTGCATGAGTAATATCAAACTTTCCAGAAATGGAAATCGCACGATGAGAAGGGAATTTTTCGGCGACATGTTTCAACAATCCAGTGAGTGTCAAACTCGCCATAGCGAATATTTAACAGAATCAATAATATAGTACTATATCTTAGAAATCTGGTCACAGAATGAGGAAAACAATTTATAATAATAATCAAATTAAAGAATAGCGGAGAAGGTTGAAATGATTTGAGGAATGGAATGGGTGGTTAAGGTATATATAGAGTGGAGGCGGTGAAGGAAGTGATGTGAAGTATAGAAGTTAGAACGAAGAATCCAATTCCGATTACCAGAAAAACCTTATTTTTAGGTGTAGGTGAGACTCAGGGAGGTGGCATGCCACGTGGCAGTTAGTTTGCCCTTTTTGGGGGAGGACCGGCACACTCCTCAATCCTCTCATCTTAGATTACGTGGCATTTTTTACGCGCTTCCTTTCGTCACTTTCTTCTTGGAATTTATCCTCTAAAATGTGTGTGATTTTTGCTCCCATCAATATACCTTTGCTTCCTATGTAGTCTGGAATTATTAGCAAAAATAAAATAAAAATAAAAATGTAGTCTGGAATTTAGTGTGGGAAGAGAACAAATTGATAAGGAAATCTTTTTATTTTAAAAAAATGAGTATTATAATTGAGGAAAAATAGAGGAGATATGTCCCTTCGAAGTCATCGGATAAAATTGGAATGAGATGATAGAGGAGATCTAACTCGATAACATTGTGCAGTTCAAACGGTAGTAGTTGTCTTTTTGCCATTAAAATTATTCAGTTCTAGTGAATTTCGGAAAGTGTTATGTAACTCAAAACTTGAAATTATTCACAATATTCAATTCTTCACTCTAAAGCGGGTTTTCTTGATTTTCTTCTGCCAACGATATCTTTAGATACTAACTTAGCGATAGATTTTGTTGAAACTTGAAAACTAAAATTGAAGATAAGATAAAAAATTATTTTTGAAAGTTAAAATTGTGTTTGAATATGTCTTTACTTTAAAAGAATTTGAAATTTTGTGAGTAAGAAACTTGAAAAACTAGTCTAAATCACTTTTTGAACTTGAAAAATTCATCTACAAAAACTGCCCAAAAACTAATCAGTTTTTATAACCAAATAATGTTTTCAATTTTTTTTTTTAAAAAGAAAATAACTTATAGCCAAATGGGAGCTAAAAAATTCTATCGTATTCCTACTAATTAAGTTTCAATAAGTATATCATAGTCGAGTTTAAACTTGGAATGACAGAAGCACTAGAAAGAAATTAGTTTATATATAGATTAATTAATTTTTAAATAAACTAAAAATCCTCTACTCCTTCACTTACTAACTCTTAGAGGGGTCAACTTTTTCAAAAAGATTGCTACAAAGTTTATTAGTCGTGGTAAAAGAATAAGAGTTTTTGGTATAAATATAAATTTTATGGCAAAAAAAGTTCTACTAATATTGCTACAATACAAAAAACGTATAAAATTTGTAGTTAACTTTTACTTACGTTACTTTTTGCTACGGAAAAAATATCGTGGCTAAAGCAATATTTTTCATATTTAGCTACAATATATTTTGTAATTGTATATGCGTAAAGTTGTAGTGCCTCCTGGGCTATGTTAGGATATTAAGATACAATAATGGAGGTAAACAAAATATTAACAAATGAATAACTTCTCTCTTTCTCTTTTTAATTTTCTTCTTAATTAATTTTCATTGTTCGCTGTTAATAAAAGTTGGAAGTTGCCGCAGAGGATTGGACAATGTGGGGTCACGTAGGGAGGGGGCTGTGCAGCAATTTGCACCAAAGCAATTGGGTAAAAGGGATTGAAAATTAATAGAAGGTGTAAGGAGAAAAGTCGGTTCAAAGAAAGGCTCTTGTGAAGACCAACTCAAATTTGGCCTCTTACTTCCACCTGCAACTTGGCATTAGAGGAAGAATAGTAAGAAATGCATGCATGCATGCTAAAATCCACCTAAAAAGCCTATCGACTTTAAAGCGGCTTTTAACAAATCTTAAGGGTCATTTTCCTCTTCGTAAAACTATTGTGCCTTTGACTCACATACTAGTAATTGTAATGCAGGATTTGTATACGTGGTAATCAATAATAAAGGAATTGTTACACATAAATTACTTACTTTAAAGGAATTTTTTATTTTTAAATAGGTTAATCCTCGCATTAAGAATTACTTTTTGTAACATTTGATAAACAAATTGTATTTGGCCAATCTTTCTAAAAAGTATTTTTGAGTGTCAATTTACCAAAAAGGATAGTACCAAGGTCTTATAATTATTTTAAAGAGAAAAATAAACTTAAATATTTATCGCAAAAGACCTTTATTATTTTTTATTTAATTAAAATATAAAACATAAAGTAAACATATATATTAAAAATTTAAATTAATATAACATATATAGTTATACCAAAGCACATAATATTATCTATTATAATTACTTATTGTAATCATTCAGTATGAATTAGAAGTCTATTCCAAGAATTACTATATATTGATAATCCATCGTGAAATAATAAGCAAAGTCACTCACACATGATAATATTTCTCAACAATTTCATCTCATATTATCACACAATGCCTACATATTCGTAGAAGGCTTGCCTTATATTTCTAAAGGAATATTAGAAGACCCATCTCCTTCCTCAATCTTTGCAGTAATGTCTTCATTAGCATAATAGTTGAATTCCTTATCGGTAGAAGAATATCGTTGGATGAAATTACGTATAGCCATGGTAGTTATAACAAGATGATTCTGAATGTGAGAATTGAAAGATGACATTGAGCATAAAATAGAAATAATTTTAAATATATAAAAAAATATTATTTTCATTAAAAAAATAGTTAAGTATATTTAAATTCAAATTCAAATTCAAAAAAGTAACTAATTATTAACATCACATAATTCATGATTTAAATTTTTAAAATTTAAATTTAAAAAGAAATTAATTATTACCTAACCTAATTAATTTTCTCCTAAATTTTCAAGTGACCTATTGTGAGACTGTCACTTGGCTTAATGTGGAGTATATATATATATATATATATATATATATATATATATATATATATATATATATATATATATATATATATATATATATATATATATATATATATATATATATATATATATATATATATATATATATATATATATATATATATATATATATATATATATATATATATATATATATATATATATATATATATATATATATATATATATATATATATATATATATATATTAGATTTGATAATTATTTTAAAGATTCGGGAATTAATAGGCTATAACATAAGAAATTATAAATTATTTTTGTAGGAAGAGAATTAATAATCTAAAGAAGGATGTAGATAGTTTACTTTAGCGTGAAAAAAGAAAAAGATAATTTGAAAAGTTACAAGACATCACCCAAAGAAAAAAAAAATCAAAAACAAGAAAAGTCAAAAAAGAATTTGAAAAGTTAATATATATATATATATATATATATATATATATATATATATATATATATATATATATATATATATATATATATATATATATATATATATATATATATATGATTTATCTCTAATTTTAAAAGAATGGTAGAAACTAGAAACAAAAATGAAAATAAGAAACTTAAATTAGTAAGGGATAATTTGAAAAATATAAATTTACGGTGAGGATAGTTTTGTCTTGAATAAATTAATTTTCTACTTCTGCTTCTCAATAAAGTTCCTTCTACTGTTATGGACAATAAATCCACTTTAGAAGTTTTGTATGGTAGGCCTCCTATATTGGATCATCTGAGGGTTATTGGATGTTTGTGCTTCGCATCTACTCTACCTACACAGGACAAGTTTGGTACAAAAGTTCTTAAGTCAGTCTTGTTGGGGTATGGTACCTCTAAGTAGGGGTATTCGTCGGTCGGTAAGGTACGATATTTAGACATTTCGGTTCGGTATTTTCGGTATTCGGTTTCTTAAAATGTTATACTAATACCGTACCTAATTAAATTAGATATGGTTCAGTTTTTCTCCGTTCGGTTTATTCGGTTTGGTAACTTCGGTTTATTCGGTTTGAATACTAACTAGTGCATAAAGTCACAGACTGTAATATTCGTAATTAAGATACTCAAAAGTACAAAACTTAAAACATTTGTTGACAAAAGTTTTGTCTAAAACCAGCAAATATCAACTCAGAGAAAGAAAACTATACGTAAAGGAATAAATTTGATCGTTAGAAATGTCTTTCTACTTAGAGTTAATTAATGAATTTAGAGAATAAAAGAAAGTAAAATTTTAGATTTTTTATGTTTATATTATAATTAATAATATGTGTATTGTATAATATAATATATATTTCGGTACGGTATCGGTATTTCGATATTTTATTATAAAATACCAAATACCATACCTAATATCAATTTTTTTAAAAACTTAAACCAAATACCATACCGAATACCAAATACCAAAATTTTTGATTTCAGTACGGTAATTCGGTATTTACCAAATTATGCACAGCCTTACTGAGAAGAGGTATAAACTCTATGACTTGGATAACAAGAAGATTTTCATTAGCAAAGATGTAGTATTTCACAAGGCAATTTTTCCATTCAAGGAGTGCAAAGATATCTTTTCAAATCCTTTCATCCAGGTCCAGCATTCAGTTCCAACGATTGCTCATGTACAGTTTCTCTTTTGATCATTCTGCTGTTCAGGTTGCTACTACTGCTGATCCCTTGCATAGTCCAATGGATGAGGAGCCAAACTCAACTGCTTTACGTGTCCCTATTGCTCCTGTTCCTTATTCTCCAACAATTGCTCCAGCTGGGGATTTTGTACATACTAATACATTGACTAGATAGTCCACTAGGACTAGCAAGCCTCCCATTTGGCTTGCAGACTATGTGAGGCCTGACAAATCCAAGAAGGCAAGTTGCTGCACTTATCCCTTTTAGATGTATTAAGGTATGATAACTTGTCTCCTAAATACCACTGTCATATTACCAAGTTCTCCAGGGAAGTGGAGCCCAGAATTTACTTTGAGGTTGTGAAGGATAGCAGATGGAAAACTGCTATGAAGGAGGAAAGAAAAAAATCAGACATGGCATGTGATTTCATTGCTTGCTAAGAAGAAAGCTATTGGGTGCAAATGGGCGTATAAAATTAAATACAAAGCTAACGAAAAAGTAGAAAGATTTAAGGCACGGTTGGTGGCCAAGGGTAACAACCAGAGAGAGGGTCTTGACTATCAAGAGACCTTTTCTCCTGTGGTGAAAATGGTGACAATCAGGGTGGTCGTTTTCCTTAGTTGCTATAAAAAATTGAGACATTCGCCAGATGGATATCAATAATGCGTTCCTTTATGGAGACCTCAATAAGGAAGTATACATGGATTTGCCTCAATGTTTCAATACTGACAAAGGAAAGAATCAAGTTTGCAGATTAATCAAATATCTCTATAGATTGAAGCAAGCATCCAGGCAGTGGAATATTAAGCTTACTTTAGCCCTATTGGCAGCAGGTTTTGTACAAAGCCATTTAGATTACTCTTTGTTCACTATGCAATCAGCTGGAAAGATTGTGGTGGTCCTCATCTATGTAGATGACCTCTTGATTACTGGAAATGATGCACAACTCATTCAAGATACCAGAGATAGTTTGCAAAGGAACTTTCATATTAAAGACCTTGGTGAGCTCAAATATTTCCTTGGTATTAATTTTGCCAGGAAAAAAGGATGGGATTATGATGCATCAAAGAAAATATACCCTGGAGCTCATTTATGATATGGGCTTAGCTGGCTCTAAGCCTCAAGAAACACCACTAGAACATAATGTCAAGCTCACTTCACTGGATTATGATCAACACATAGGGAGGACATGTGATTAGTTGTTGCGAGATCTTGGTGCATATCAATAACTTATTGGCAGATTGCTATACCTGACTGTTACCCGACCTAATGTTGCCTTTGCAGTACAGAGCTTAAGCCAATTTATGCATTCACCTACATAATCTCATTTAGAGGCTGCCATCAGAATAGTAAAATACCTTAAGCAAGCTCCAGGGTTGGTGATTTCACGTCTGCCAAGAGTTCATATCAGTTTATTGCCTATTGTGATGCTGATTGGGCTGCTTGCCCTAATACGCGGAGGTTAATCACTGGGCATTTTGTCAAGTTTAGGGATTCTCTGGTCTCTTAGAAGTCTAAGAAACAACCAACTATCTTTCAAACTCCACTGAAGTTCAGTACATGAGTCTTGTTGCAACTGTGGCTGAAATTGTCTGGTTAATTAGTCTTTACAGAGATCTTAGTGTTCAGGTAGCTTTACCGGTCCCTCTACACTCCGATAGCAAATATGCTATTTAGATAGCTGCTAACCCTGTGTTTCACGAGCGTACCAAATATATTGATATTGATTGTCACTTTATACGTATAAAGTGAGAAGGTTCAACAAGAGTTGGTTTCCACCATTTATTCCGAAGAGCAAGCTGACCTCCTCACCAAAGGCCTTACTCGATTATGGGGTCTATGTGTAGAGTCAGCAGCATACATACTCAATAGAGTTCCATCTACTGATTTGGACAATAAATTCCCTTTTGCTTCTCGATTCTCGATTCTGCTTCTACTTCTTGGAAGAAGCTACAATTTTTCGTTTCTTCCCAAAAGCAGAAAAACTGCTTCTGTTGCTGGCTAAACGTACTTTTCCGTCTTGGTCAAATAACTTAATTTTTTTTTAAATGTACTTTTTTGGAGAAAAAAGTACTTTTAACTTCCCATAAACTTGGCCAAACAGACTCTTGATTGGTTAAATACGTCAACCAAACGACCCCTTAACGTATTAGCTATGAGTTTCACCAAAAGTGTTACTCTAACTTCTATTAAGTGATTCTAAAGTGACACTTCTAACAGAATTATTTGAAGCCTACCTAGTCCTTAAAGCTCAAATTATGTACTATCTTTCTGTTATAGCTTTCTTGAACTTTCTAAAAGAGAAAACTTTGAACGTTCTATCTTATGTACTCCATTTCTTTTGGTCGACAGCACTGAACAACTTGACTAGTATTTTAACGTAACTGAAAAAGATGGCGATCTAACATATATATATATATATATATATATATATATATATATATATATATATATATGATGATGATTTGGCCCACAATCGGATATAATAAATACTTAATACATCTCAAATCAACCGTTACTTTAGCTCAAACAATTTATCCCAAAATAATTACTATCACTTTAATAATTCAAGAATAAATTTGTTAATTATTTTTAATTATACACTTAATATTAAAGAAAAATACTCCTCAATTCCCAAAAAGAATATGACAAGGATAATTTAGTGTCACGACTTAATTTCTCCTAAAGGACGTGATGACGCCCAACATTGCCGCTACGCAAGCCAACGCGTGAACTAGCCATGTATTTATTATTTTTAATAATTTCAAAGTAGTTGATTTGTGTTTATTGAGCAAATGAGAAGTGAGAAATTTAATAAAGTAAGCGTAAGCTCATAAAGGAGCAAGTACAATGATATAAATACCCCAAAAAATCATCAAATGTCTACTAGCATGTTTCCAAGTCCTGGTGTCAAAAGTGTATGAGCGACTAGTAGAATATACAAAACACTAAGCTACTGTCTGAAATAGAGTAGACATAAAGTAAATACAAAAGAGAGACTCCGGGTGCTGCAGAACGGATTCAGAAAGCAGCTCACCACTAAGCCTCGGGGTAACGGGGGTGTACGCCTGACTGACTATTAGTGCAGAAGTATAGCGTGAGTACATATGTACCCAGTAAGTATCCAGTCTAACTTCGAATAACTAGTGACGAGGGACCGACATCGACACATACTACGGGCCAACAATAAAATATAAGAATTTTAAATAGGCATTAGATACAAGAACAATAAAAATAACACATTAGCAAGCAGTGAATAAATGATTCTAACTGATAATAAATCCCAAAAATCTTCAACTAACACATACTAACTCCAGATAAAATTCGGGCCAATAAATAAGTTATAACCCCTTAATTCATAAAAATAATATCAAGTGTATTCGGGCTCCAAGCATTAACACGAACGATTTATGTCGAGGTCGTACGGCCAGATCTAAAATAATGTGTACACTGCCGAGAGTCGAGCGGCACAAATCACAGATGCATCTATTCTACTGCCGAAGCATTCGGCCTGCTCCACAAGAAGAGAGAATATTCTATGAACATCAGATTTAAAAGCTATTACAAGACTAATACACACGGAAGCACAATTTACATTAACGGTCAAGTAAACCGCCAAAACTCAAAGTAAGTAAAATTCGGTCTTTATGAATCCTTTATCAAGTTTCAATATAATTTAGGCACTTAAATTAACAAGTAGAATGCAAACAATACAAGCATTTCATGATTTGGGGTCCTAAAACTAGCCGGACTTAAGCATAATTAGTATGTACGCACAGACTCTCATCACCTCATGCATGTGTATCCCTCACAATTAGAAGCAAATAGTAATTTAAAACACCTATGGGGTAAAATTCCTCTTACAAGGTTAGGCAAGAGACTTACCTCATCTCAAAGCTCACTTTCCAGCCCACGAATACACTCTAAGGCCTCAACTTGGTGCCGAACAATCCGAAGCTAGTCAAATATTATATAAATTAATTAATATACACTCAAATGTTAATAATTTAGCTATTAGAGTTATTACCCAACCCAAACTGAAAGATTCCTAAAATTCTCCTCGGGCCCAAGTGCACGGATTCCGGACATATTCAAAGATAAATATTACCCATAACTCACGAACTCATATATATAATTTTTACCTAATTCCATAATCATTTTCATGGTAAATTTTCATTTTTATCAAACCCTAGGTTTTTCTAGGTTTTACAACTAGAACCACAATTTCTACACTTTATGTGCTAAGAATCTACCCAAAATGCATAAATTATCATCATCCTATTTAGAAATTACTTATCTCAAACTGCTAGGTGAAAACCCCTCTTCAAAGAGATCCAAAATCGCCCAAGAGATGAAAAAAATAAGCTAAAATAGCCTAAGTCCCAATATAAATGCACTTCACTGCCTCCCAGCGGTTCTCGCACCTGCGGAAGAATCTCCGCTTCTGTGGGACTGTTCCTTTGGTCGATTGTCTGCATCTTCGGAACACACACGATCCATGACCAACCGCACCTGCGGTCAAGTCTTGTATCTACGCGCCCGCTTCTAGGCTCGCCTCGCGCACCTGCGACCATGGCCAGGCTGCCTCTCTCCGCATATGTGGACCCCTTCTTCGCAAAAGTGAGTTCGCTTCTGCGGAAATCTTTCGCTTCTGCGGTTTTGCTTCTGCGGAACTCGCTGACTCCCCTGCATTTCGATTTTGCAAACGATACACCGCACCTGCGGTGCAGTTCTTGCGGCCATTCCCACCGCAGGTGCGAACGCACCAGATGCCAGCCACCTTCAGCTCTTCTCCAAAGAGCTATCAAGCTCCGTCGACCCTCCGAATCCTACACGGGAGACATGGGACCTCAACCAAATATACCAACAAGTTTGTAAACATAAACCGGACTCGCTCGAGCCATCGGAACGCGTACAATAATATCAAAACAAAGAACCACACTCCAAAACCAAATCGAATCAATTTATGAACTTCAAGTTCTTTCAACTTGCTCCGAACATGCTGAATCATACTTAAACAACTCAGAATGATACCTGTAACACGCTGAAAAATTTCAAAGTATTTAAGTGTACAACCCCGTACAATTTCGCAAATGAATTTAAGCTTTCGTGGTGTCGGAGTAGGTATACGTGTTTGAGGATTTTAGAAATTCTTCACTGCGAGCTTGCTCACCTCGGCTCGGACTTTTTGGGTTGAACAATGAACTGGAAAGTAAAGGAAATTTTTTGGCGGAAAAACGCATTTCTGCGGTCCATTATGCGACCGCAGAACCACTCTGCGGGCCGCATAATGGCCGCAGAAGTGAGGCAGGAGAGGGTTAGTCTGGGAGCAATTATGAGGTCGACTATGCGACCGCATAACTGTTCTGTGGTGCATTATGCGACCGCATAATAGTTATACGGACCGCATAGTGATCGCAGACACAAACAAATTTTTGGTCGTTTTGGGCAGCAATTATGCGATCGATATGCAGTCCGCATATTGATTATGCGATCGCAGAACCTATTTCAGAGCTTCATTTTTGGGTTTTTGCAACCCGACCTAACTTTGTTAAATACACGCAAAGGGTCATTTTTGAGCAAAAATTCTGATGTTTTAGAGAGAAGGGAGAGTGCTTTAGAGAGAGAGGAAACCCTAGGCTAATTATTCATCAAACCTTGCTCAAATCTTGGAAGATTAATAGGGAAATCTCACAAGTTCTTCATCTAAGAGGTAAGGTTCTATACCCTAGTTTTTAATTTTGAATTTGGGAAGAAGATGGTTGATTAGGAGTATGATTCTTGGGTACGAGAGTATTATTTATACATGCATGTATCAATAAGATTTGTGGAAAGATTGTTGAGTTTAAATAAGTAAGGATTGGGTTGTGGAGTGAAGGAAATCTTGTAGAAGAACCTTGTGGTTAAATTTGCACACCTAGTGTTTGATAAAATGCTCAAATGAACTGAGACCATGAATATCTTCCTAATAATGGTTCAATTTTGTTATGTCTCAAAATAGATTGGGATTGCTAGAATTTCCAGAACGTTGTAGTAATTTAAGGAAAGCTCAATTGAGGTATGTTGGTTAAACTTTTTCTCTTGGAATAGATATCCATAATGTTTCCGTAAGATCAAGTATGATTGGCTCAAGATTCCTAACTTCTTTATTCCGGGTTACTCCCTATACACTTGTTTATTCCGAATGAGCCTTATGTCGAAAGATAGATGTTCAAAGTATGGTTTGCGTATTAAAATGTTGTGGCTTTGAGTCGTGTTTTAAATGAGAACTAGTATACCAATTGGGTGAGAAAAACTCGATATGCTTAACACTCATAATTGCTCATATGGGTACCTAAAGACTTGATTGGAAGTGTCTTGTTGTTGATAATCTTTAAAGATGCTTGAAATTGAAATAAGCGGATTGAATAATTAGAGTATGGCCAACGTGCCAAGAATTTAAGTTATGTTGTGGCTAGTAGTGCTTATGATTTTAGAGGATGCGATAAACAATATGAAATGAGCCTCGACTCCACCGTTTTAAAAGTGCTTTGGAAATATAGAATTTGCCTAAGAACTTTTATACTCAATTCATGCCCATTAGTGGCTCCTTTAACTAATGCTTTATTTTATAAATATATTCAGTGTGATTCGAGTTCTATATACTCATGTGTTGAAATTGTACATTGTCATTTCTGGGGAAGAGTATTGCAAGAATAAATGGTGTATTGATTGTTTATGATTTTTCATGTATGTTTACATTGTTGGTTGGTATGCCTCATTCTTTGGGAAGAAAGCATTCGTGTTTGATGTTCCCATTTCAAATGGATTTGAAGTATATGATTTCTGAAATATTCTATATGTTCATATTTGATAGTGATCTTCGAAATTGAAAGAGGTGAAAGTGTGGAATATGAAATACGGCAATTGTGCCACGAATAAAGAATTTTGTAAATGGCCTAATGAGCCAAGGAAATATTGTCGTTGTGATCGACTGAAAATACTAATGAGAATTTATACAATGTGAAAGATGTTAAGGTGAGTACAATTGTATTTATGATATTTCTATTTTCAAATCAAATCAAAAAAATATTTTTGGGAGCATCATTAGCAAAACCGAGGAAAGGTGCGTCATAAGGCCCACACCTGAAACTACACATGCCGGTGTAGGGGCGTATATTGATTATTTCCCTTATTTGGGATTAAATTAGAACCTTTGGATAATTGTGATATTATTCCCCTTAATTAGGATGAAACTGGAACCTGTGTGGATTGGAAAAGTCAACCCACATGGCATATGTGGGAAGGCGGCCTAGCTGATCGGGTGGAGATCAGACGCCATGTTGCGCACATAGTGGTACTACTCTTGGTAACAACTTTCTTTTGCATCACCTGTCAAACCACATTGTCCTTGGGAAGATGACCTAGCCGATCGGGCGTTATTGGACTCCATGCTAACAAAGATGGTGGTATATCGGTGCTAATGATCTCCCAACCAAAATTATATATGAAGTTCGTAGTTTGAAAATTATTATGTTTTAACTGAACATTTTGATATTATTGATTGTGACTTGCTATTTCTATGTGTTGTCTTTTCTTATATGGGCATTCTATTTTGAAAGAGGATTTTTAGCTATACATACTAGTGCTATTCGATAGTACTAACGTCCCTTTTGCCGGGGGCGCTGCATCTTTAATGGATGCAGGTGGTTCTACAGCAGGCGACATTGATCAGTGATAGCAAGTACACTCTTTTCAGCTGATTTGGTAAGCTCCACTTCATTTCAGGGTCATGTATCTTTTGTTTCTCATGTACTGTATTTTGAGGTATAGTCGGGACCTTGTTGCCGACATTTCCATATTACTCTTCTATTGTACTTAGAGGCTCTATAGACAGACTGTGGGTTGTGGTTGATATTGGAAATTGAATTAGAAATGTTGGTATTTGAAAATCATATTTTTCATTAATTTTATAAACTCGTAATATTTTGGAATTTATAAATGAAGCTGCTAATGGGAATGAAATGGAAGTTGTTAATAAAATTTTTTTAGTGTTTGATTAAAGGAGTACATCTTCTCTTTATTCATGGATGAGTTTGGGTAGAAGAAAATCTAACAGGCTTTCTCGGCCGGGTTCTCTCGATTGAGTGCCGGGCGCGCTCCCCGAGTTTGGGGCGTGACAAACTTGGTATCAGAGCCTAAGGTTTTAAAGTGTCCTAGGATGTCTCAGAGCTGTTTCTAGTAGAGTCCTTCTTATCGGCGTGTTGTCGACCACATCTATAATGAGGAGGCTACTTGGACATTTAGGAATTTCACACTTCTTTGATACTCCAGATCGTGCGATAGAGCTCAAGATAGGAAGCTAATTTCCTCGTTATGTCTCATTTTGTTTTCCAGATGAGTAATCCACTAGTTCGAAACAGTGAGGAGGGAATGGCCGCGCCATTGAATCTGGGGAGATTACACAAGAGTTCGTTGGGAGAATGCGTTGAGCGGTGGAGGGGTTGGAAGAACTTATTGCTAAGGGAAGTGTCCTTGTTCCTACCAATATCACCGCACCACCGAATCGCGTGGTGAGGGAATCGGAGAAGCGAAAAAGGGTTGTTGGTACTAATGAGCTGAATTGTTTGGTTTGCAAGAAGCGTCACTTGGGGAGATGTTGGATGACTCTTGAAATATGTTATGGTTATGGAAAGAGGGGGCACAAGAAGAACAAATGCCCATGGTTGGGTACACCCATCCAGTTGTGTCCGTCATGCGGGAAGGAACATTTGTTGTCGTGTTGTGAGTATGCTTAGCAGCGCGTTAGGGGTGATGGCTTTGGGCAATACCAAAGGCCTGCACAGAAACCCGATGCTGGAATTATTACTCCCGCATTGGAAGTTTGGAGGAAGGATAAGGGGAATGCTTATGACGTATGCAGAAAGGGTAAATATCAGATCAGTGAGATAAATCAGTTTAGCATACCTCATCCCCGTTGTGTGAAGTGTGGGAGATGTCATCCGAGAGTATGTCACTATGGTACCAAAGTATGCTACAAGTGTGGTATGATGGATCACTTTCAAAGAGATTGTTATTTGTCTCGCCAGAGCTTGGGCATGGGTATGGCCAAGCCAGCCAGTTCTGTAGCTACTACATCCACAGCGCCTCCCCCAGCTAGAGGCACTATACCGCCCGCATGGCGTGGAGCAGCTAGGGGTGGTATTCAGAGCTCGGGAGGGCCTATCAGGTTTTATGCTATGAGGAGGCGTCAAAAGTTTGAGGCTTCTCCAGATGTGGTTACAGGTATATTGACTGTCCAATCTCATGATGTGTATGCTATTATTGATCCCGGTTCCACTTTGTCATATGTCACTCCTTATGTTACTATGGAAGTTGGGATAGAACCGGAACAACTTTATGAGCCGTTCTCTGCATCTACTCTTTGAATGAGACGCATTATTCGTGAAGCCACTCTACCACAAATTCTCTTGTTTACAACCTCTTGAGGAATTGAGATCTATAACTATGTCCTTAAATTGAGTTATAACTCTAGGATTAATACTTCCCACTTGCTTTCCTAACTTCCTAATAAGGGACTATATCTGATGAATTTCTTACGGAATCTTTTGATTCGAATGAATAACATCTGCGCATCTGTGCCTATGTGTGCATCATCGTAATAATTACCTAAGTGGTATCATATCCAATGTAAGGTAGCCTAGTGTTGAGATCCTTCTTAAGCCACTCTTTCTCTCTCCGGTGTACATAGCTCCTATGATTAGAACAATCATTTTACCCCTTTATGAATAGTATCATGAACCATTTTCACTGTCTAGTAACATGAGAGCATATCTCAACACCTATCATGTGCGTATATGTCAATTGAAATGGGGCTACTTGTCCGCATACAGTTTCTGAGAAATTTGAGATTTATCACAAATTTGTCACAGGGAGATCTTGTTGTTTACCCATCTTAGTGTGACTTTCATGTCCACCTAGATCATGCATCAGTAAGTAACTCACTTTGTACCTAGCATTGTAGTTGTACATGAAGTGGCCTAGTATTGCAGCTTGAGGGTTGTTATGGCAAAAACATGTCTAGCTCACAACAAAGTGTACATTCTCTCTAACTAATACATGATTTCATCCAAATATTAAGATGTCCTATCTACATGATTTCACTAGTGTGTAGTTGAAAGTTAAACAACCTTATGATGAGCATATTAATTTGAAAGACAAGTTTGTTGTATCTCTAGTCCTCTCATATAGGATCAACTATTGCGAAGGGTAAAGTTGTCAGAATGATAATAATATCACAAGTGTTCAACTTCTTTTTCATCCTCATGGGTTTGTGGCATAAATTTCTTGTGTCAAATACAGTTAAGATCATAATGCAACTTTGTGTATCTTGAAACCCATATCACATTCAGGGTGCTAGAATATCCTCATTTCGAGTTAAACTGATTTTCCCTACACTTCAGGAGGCGGCTAGTGTCACATAAGTGCTATCTCTCTTTGAGGCCTACTATTGCCAAACAAGGCATGTATGGAATGAAACAATTATTGATGTCCTCTTCATGACTCATCGCTTCCCAAGAATAACTGACGCTAATGTCTTTATCCTTCTGATTATGCCTCCCATATGTCACATGTCTAAAACGACTCACTTCTATTACATCTCAGAATCATGAACATAGTCCCTACATTATCAATGCCTACTAGGCAGCTCTATGCCTCATATGTCAAATCAATGATGTCATCACAATGATTAACAATGTCAGCACTATTGGTAGTAACCTTCATGTCTCTTAGGATATAACCTCTTGAAATGCCGTGCTCAACACATTGATGGATTCTTGAATAATTTTAGCCAATCTCAAATCTCGTTGTGCATCTTTATAGTAACTTATGGGGGTTGAAGGTTCAAACATGTCAAAGAAGAAGCATCATCCCGTGAGAAAATATATTGGATGTGAAATTTTATGGTAATGTTCAAGCTAGCACATCTTAAAGAAAAGTGTTGGAGGTTGCCAAAGGTTAAGTTTGGGTGTTCGGCGTGGAGATTTAGAGTTGAAGAAAGTGGATGTGTTATTATTAATATTTTATCCATAAGGATGCTATGTGAATTGTTAATAACGGTAAAGTATGTGAAGTCACATTAGGCCTTATGAAATCTTGAAGGAAATAGGCCAAACTATGAGTATGATATTTTCCTATTACTTTTCTTCATGTACCCGGAGTTTCATGTGTCCACTTCTAATAAGGTGAAGTTAATGGATATTGGGATTGTGAGGAGCAACTATTTGCTATACTTGTTAGAAATGTGTAGGAGTTTAGATTGTCTACGTTAATGTGTTATGGCGAAGCCTGTAAGTCGAGGAGGCCATATTGAGGGCCAAAAGTGTTAAGGAAATAAAATGTTCTCACTTGAGTGTATAGTTAAATGATTGTGGATCGAAAGGCACTCTCTTTATGTTACGATTTATATATGTGCGATTCTTGTCCAGATGCTGCTTGAGATAATGTAATGCATGTAATGTTGAGATTAGTGATGTTGATATACATAGAGATGCTTTGTTGAGTTGTGGATGTGTTGTTAGGAGTTGTTTTGGTGTTACTCTGACAAGTGGATAGGCCCAGTTACAGGGGAGACTCTAACAAAATTTTTGGAAATTTAGGGAGTTAGCCAAATTTTGAAACTACTAGTGAGTTGGGCCACATTTGATGCTAATAACGGATTTTTACCCTCATTCGAGGACGAATGATCCTAAGCGGGGGAGAATGTAACACCCCGGAAAATTTCGAAGTACTTAAGTGTACAACTCCGTAAAATTTCGCAAATGCATTTAAGGTTTCATGGTGCCAGAGTAGGTATACGTATTTAAGGATTTTAGAAATTCTTCGCGGTGAGCTTTCTCACCGCGACTCGGACTTTTTGGGTTGAACAATGCACTGAAAAGTAAAGGAAAATTATTGGCGAAAAAAGTGTTTCTACGATCCATTATGCGACCGCAGAACCACTCTGCGGGCCACATAATGACAGCAGAAGTGAGGCAGGAGAGGGTTAGTCTGGGAGCAATTATGTGGTCGACTATGCGACTGCATAACTGTTTTGCGGTGCATTATGCGACCGCATAACAGTTATGCAGACCACATAGTGATCGCAGACACAGACAAATTTTTGGTCGTTTTGGGCAGCAATTATGCGACCGATATGCGGTCCGCATATTGATTATACAATCGCAGAATCTATTTCGGAGCTTCATTTTTGGGTTTTTACAACCCGACCCAACTTCGTTAAATACACGTAAAGGGTCATTTTTGAGCAAACATTCTGATGTTTTAGAGAGAATGGAGAGTGCTTTAGAGAGAGAGAGAGAGGAAACCCTAGGTTAATTATTCATCAAGTCTTGCTCAGATCTTGGAAGATTAACAAGGAAATCTCACAAGTTCTTCATCTAAGAGGTAAGGTTCCATACCCTAGTTTTCAATTTCGAATTTGGGAAGAAGAAGGTTGGTTAGGAGTATGATTCTTGGGTATGAGTGTATTATTTATACATGCATGTATCAATAAGATTTGTGGAAAGATTGTTGAGTTTAAAAAACTAAGGATTGGGTTGTGGAGTGAAGGAAATCTTGTAGAAGAACCTTGTGGTTAAATTTGCACACCTAGTATTTGATAAAAATGCTCAAATGAGCTAAGACCATGAATATCTTCCAAATAATGGTTCAATTTTGTTATGTCTCAAAATAGATTGGGATTGCTAGAATTTCCGGAACGTTGTAGTAATTTCAGGAAAGCTCAATTGAGGTATGTTGCTAAATTTTTTCTCTTGGAATAGATATCCATAATGTTTCCATAAGATCAAATATGATTGGCTCAAGATTCCTAACTTCTATATTCTGGGTTAATCCTTATAAACTTGTTTATTCCGAATGAGCCTTATGTCGAAAGATAGATGTTCAAAGTATGGTTTGCGTATTAAAATGTTGTGGCTTTGAGTCGTGTTTTAAATGAGAACTAGTATACGATTTGGGTGAGAAAAACTCGATATGCTTAAGACTCATAATTGCTCATATGTGTACGTAAAGACTTGATTGGAAGTGTCTTGTTGTTGATAATCTTTAAAGATGCTTGAAAATGAAATAAGCGGATTGAAGAATTAGAGTATGGCCAACGTGCCAAGAATTTAAGTTATGTTGTGGCTAGTAGTGCATATGATTTTAGAAGATGCGATAAAGAATATGAAATGAGCCTCGTCTCCACCGTTTTGAAAGTGATTTGGAAAAATAAAATTTGCCTAAGAACTTTTATACTCAATTCATGCCCATTAGTGGCTCCTTTAACTAATGCTTTACTTTATAAATATATCCAGTGTGATTCGAGTTCTATATACTCATGTGTTGAAATTGTACATTGTCATTTCTGGGGAAGAGTATTGCAAGAATAAATGGTGTATTGATTGTTTATGATTTTTCATGTATGTTTACATTGTTGGTTGGTATGCCTCATTCTTTGGGAAGAAAGCATTCGTGTTTGATGTTCCCATTTCAAATGGATTTGAAGTATATGATTTCTGAAATATTCTATATGTTCATATTTGATAGTGATCTTCGAAATTGAAAGAGGCGAAAGTGTGAAATATGAAATATGGCCATCGTGTCAGGAATAAAGAATTTTGTGAATGGCCTAATGAGCCAAGGAAATATTGTCGTTATGAATGACTGGAAATACTAATGAGAATTTATACAATGTGAAAGATGTAGAGGTGTGTACAATTGTAATTATGATATTTCTGTTTGCAAATCAAATAAAAAAAAATGTTTTTGGGAGCATCATTAGCAAAACCGAGGAAGGGTGCGTCATAAGGCCCACACCTGAAACTACACGTGCAGGTGTAGGGGTGTATTGTGATTATTTCCTTTATTTGAGATGAAATTGGAACCTTTGGGAAATTTTGATTTTATTCCCCTTAATTGGGATGAAACCGGAACCTTTGTGGATTGGAAAAGTCAACCCACACGGCATATGTGGAAAGGTGGCCTAGCTGATCGGGTGGAGATCAGACGCCATGTTGCGCACATGGTGGTACTACTCTTGTTAACAACTTTCTTTCGCATCACCTGTCAAACCACATTGTCCGTGGGAAGATGGACTAGCCGATCGGGCGTGATCGGACTCCGTGCTAACAAAGATGGTGGTATATCGGTGCTAATGATCTCCCAACCAAAATTATATATGAAGTTCGTATTTTGAAAATTATTATGTTTTAACTGAACATTTGGATATTATTGATTGTGACTTACTGTTTCTATGTATTGTCTTTTCTTATATGGGCATTCTATTTTGAAAGAGAATTTTTAGCTATACATACTAGTGCTATTCGATAATACTAACGTCCCTTTTGCCGGGGGCGCTGCATCTTTAATGGATGCAGGTGGTTCTACAGCAGGCGACATTGATCAGTGATAGCAAGTACACTCTTTTCAACTGATTTGGTGAGCCTCACTTTATTTCGGGGTCATGTATCTTTTGTTTCTCATGTACTGTGTTTTGAGGTATAGCCTGGGCCTTGTTACTGACATTTTTATATTACTCTTCTATTGTACTTAGAGGCTCCGTAGACAGATTGTGGGTTGTGGTTGATGTTGGGAATTGAATTATAAATGTTGGTATTTGGAAATAACATTTTTCATTAATTCTATAAACTCGTGATATTTTGGAATTTATAAATGAAGCTGCTAATGGGAATGAAATGGATGTTGTTAATAAAATATTTTCAGTGTTTGATTAAAGGAGTACATCTCTTCTTTATTCATGGACGAGTTTGGGTAGAAGAAAATCTAACAAGCTTGCTCGGCCGGGTTCTCTCGGTTGAGCGCCGGTCGCGCTCCCCTAGTTTGGGGCGTGACAATACCAAATTTTGCTTGCAAGTCACAAATCACCATATGAAACTATTCTAAGGCTTGGAATCCCAATCGGACCTCGATAACATCATATCCTACGTCAAACCAAATTTAAAGAACTTGAAAACCTTCAATGCGCCAACTTCCAATAAAGTGTCGAAACGCTCCCGGGTTATTCGAAACCCGATCCGAACATACGCCCAAGTTCAAAATCATCATAGGAAGCTATTAGGACCATCAAATCTCGCTTCCAAGGCCGTTTATGAAAAATGTTGACCCAAGTAAAACTTAACCCTTTTAATCCAATTTTAAGGAACTAAGTCATAAAACAGTAAAAGCACATATGGGGAGTCTTATTTAGGGGAACGGGGATCTATAAAGAAAAATGAACGATCGTGTCGTTACATTCTCCACCTCTTAAACAAACGTTCATCCTCGAACGAGTCTAGAATCATACCTGGACTGCCGAATAAGTGTGGATATCTACTCCGAATTTTCTCCTCGGTCTCCCAAGTCTCCTCCGTGACTGGTTGACCCCTCCACTAAACCTTTACCACATAAATATTCTTGGATCTCAACTGGCGAACATGCCTATCAACAATGGATACTGGCTCCTCCTCATAACCCAGACTCTCATCTAGCTGAACCATGCTGTAGTCTAACACATGCGATCTGTCGACATGATACTTCTGGAGAATAGACATATGGAAAACCGGATGAATTCCCGATAGACTGGGAGGAAAAGCAAGCTCATAGGCAACCTCCCCAACTCGTCTCAACACCTCAAATGGACCTATAAACCTTGGGTTCAACTTGCCATTCTTCCCGAACCTCATGATTCCCTTCATCGGTGAGAATTTCAAGAGAACCTTCTTGCCCACCATAAATGATAAGTCACGCGCCTTCTCATCTACGTAACTCTTATGTATGGACTGTGCTGTGCGGAGTCGCTCCTGAATCAATTTTACCTTCTCCAAGGCATTCTCCACCAAATCAGTACCGTATAGCCTAGCCTCACCGGGCTCAAACCATCCGATGGGCGAACGACATCGCCGATCATACAAAACCTCAAATAGAGCCATATTAATACTGGACTGATAACTGTTGTTATAAGCAAACTCGGACAAAGGAAAGAATCGATATTACTGCCCTCTAAAGTCAATCACATATGCTCTGAGCATATCCTCCAAGATTTGAATCATCCGCTCTGACTGCCCGTCGGTATGTGGATGAATAACTGTGCTGAGCTCTAATCGGGTCCCCAACTCACTCTGTACTGCCCTCTAGAAATGCCAAGTAAACTGAGGCCCTCTATCTGATATGATTGAAACAAGCACACTATGCAACTAAACAATCTCGTGAATGTAAATTTGGGCCAATCTCTCTGAAGAATGCGTGGTCACAACCGCAATGAAGTGTGCCGACTTGGTCAATCTGTTGACAATGACCCAAACTGCATTAAACTTCCTCAAGGTCCGTGGCAACCCAACTACGAAGTCCATAATGATGCGCTCCCCTTTCCACTCAGGTATAACTATCTGTTGGAGTAGGCCACCTGGCCTATGATGCTCACACTTAAACTGTTGGCAATTTAGGCACCTCGCTAAATACGCAACTTGTCCTTCTTCATCCGCCGCCGCCAATAATGCTGCCTCCAATCACGATACATCTTCGTAGCACCTGGATGAATAGAATACCTAGAACTGTGTGCCTCTTCTAGAATCGTTTCCCTCAATCCATCAACATTAGGAACACATAGACGATCCTGGAGTCACAGAATACCATCCTTATCGATAGGAACCTCCTTGGCACCACCATGTAGTACATTCTCTCTGAGAAACAATAAGTGCGGATCGTCATACTGACGAGCCTTAATTTGCTCGAATAATGAAGATTGAGCGACAACGCTTGCAAGAACTCGGCTAGGCTCTGAGACATCCAACCTCACAAGTCTGTTAGCCAAGGACTGAATGTCTAATTCTAATTGCCTCTCATCTGCTGAAATGAATGCCAAACTACCCATACTCTCTAACTTTCTGTTCAAGGCATCCGCAACCACATTTGCCTTAACCGGATGATAAAGGATGGTAATATCATAATCTTTTAGTAACTCAAGCCACTCGCGCTGCCTCAAATTGAGATCCCTCTGCTTGAACAAATGCTACATATTGCAATGATCGGTGTAAACCTCACAGGACACCCCCTAATGATAATGCCCCCAGATCTTGAGAGCATGAACAATCGTGGCCAACTCCAAATCATGTATGGGATAATTCTTCTCGTGTGGATTTAGCTAACGTGAAGCATATACAATAACTCACCCCTCCTGTATCAATACACAACCCAAGTCAACGTGTGAAGTGTTTCAATACATAATATACATCCCTGAACCGGAAGGCAACACTAACTCCAGGGCTGAAGTCAAGGCAGTCTTGATCTTTTGAAAGCGTGCCTCGCAATCGTCGAACCATCAAAACGGAGCACCCTTCTGGGTGAACCTCGTCAAAGGTGCTGCAATAGATGAGAAGCCCTTCACAAACCAATGATAATAACCCGCTAACCCCAAGAAGCTCCTGATCTCGGTTGTTGTAGTGGGACAAGGCCAACTCTGAACTACCTCGATCTTCTTGGGATCTACCTTAATACCCTCTCCTAATACAACATGCCCCAAGAATAACACAGAATCTAACCAAAACTCACACTTGGAGAACTTAGCATATAACTTCTGCTCCCGCAAGGTCTGAAGCACCACTCTAAAATGTTGCTCGTGCTCCTCCATGCTATACGAGTAGATCAAAATGTCATCAATGAAGACAATGACAAATGAGTCAATATATGACCTGAACACCCGGTTCATCAAACCCATAAATTCCGCCAGGGCGTTAGTCAAACCGAAGGACATCACTAGGAACTCATAGTGGCCATATCTAGTCCGAAAAGCCGTCTTCGGAACATCTGAATTACGAATCTTCAACTGATGGTGCCCCGATCTCAAGTCGATCTTAGAGAACACCCTGGCACCCTGCAACTGGTCAAAAAAATCATTAATGCACGGCAATGAGTACTTGTTCTTAATTATAACTTTGCTCAACTGGCTGTAATCAATGCACATCCGCATAGTCCCATCTTTCCTTTTCACGAATAACACCGGTGCACCCCAAGGAGACATACTCGGTCTGACGAACCCCTTTGCTAGCAACTCCTCAAGCTGTTCTTTCAACTCTTTTGGAGCCATGTGGTACACTGGAATGGAGATAGGTTGGGTACCAGGAGCCAAATCAATACAGATATTGATATCACGATCTGGTGGGATGCCTGGAAGATCAGAAGGAAACACTTTGGAGAACTTCCAAACCACGGGCACTGAATCAATCGTCGGAGTCTCTATAGTAGTGTCCCGAACATAAGATAGATAATCCAAACAACCTTTCTCGACCATGGTTCGAGCCTTCAAAAAAGAGATAATCCGACTAGATGCACAGATAGACGAAATTCCACTCAAATCTAGGAAACTCTGGCATCGTCAAGGCAACAATCTTGGCATGGCAATCAAGGATGGCGTGATATGGAGACAACCAATCCATGCCCAGGATGACCACAAAGTCGGTCATATCAAGCAACAGAAGATTTTCTCTACTCTCATAACTATAGAAAGTCACAATACATGATCGATAGATCCGATTCACAATAACAGAATCGCCCATTGGCGTGGACACATATATAGGAGTACCCAAAGACTCACGAGGAACATCCAGAAAATGAGCAAACAAAGATGAAACATATGAATACGTAGACCCTGGATCAAATAGTACCGAAGCATCCCTACCATAGACAAAAATAATACATGTGATCACGATATTTGAGAGTAATACATCTGGTCTGCAAAGGCATAGAACCTGGCTGGAGCGCCACCTTCTTGACCTCCACCTCTAGGACAACGCCTCTACCAGTCTGCCCTCCACCTCTAGACGGCTGGGCAACTGGTGCTGAAATTATAGGCTACTGACCCTGCTATACTGCCTTGCCCCGAAGCCTGGGGTAGAACCTCCTCACATGACCAAGATCCTTGCACTCGAAACAACCTCTCAGTACGGTGGACAACTGACTTGATGTATGACCCTGATAGCCTGAAGGCCCACTGGAGGAACCCTGAATAGCTGGTGGAGTATCTTTTTGGAATGGCAATGAGATAGGGGCACACTGGAGTACCTCGAGGAGGCAGCAGTGCTGGATATATGGGCTTGCTAGATTGACCCCTCATAAACTAACCTTTGTGTAACGACCCGACCGGCCGTTTTGAGTATTACAACCTCATTCCCCCATTTACTGATCTATTTGTGCTTTATAGCTGTATTATGACCTATCAGATTAGTTAGTTCGGATCCGGAGAAATTTCGGAATGAATTGAGACACTTAGTCTCACAATGGAAAGCTTAAGTTGAAAAAGTCAATCGAATATTGATTTATGTGTAAAAGACCTCAGATTTGAATTATGATATTTACAGAGGACTCGAGGATAGATGATGCATGCTCCAGTTTCGCCGTCTACCATAATTCTGTTAACATCAGTATCAAGAATCCGTAAAGTAATAACAAATGCATCATTGTGAGGGAAAGTCAAATCGTTAGTATTTGACTCATCAAAGGTGATAATTTCTTCGAGGTCGTCATACCGTTCATAAGTGATTGATCTTTTGAGTTTGTGAGTGGCGGTGAACTTAATGCCATTGATGGAGGCGTCATCATTACCACTAATAATCATAATGATGGTGCGAGTGGGCGAAGACAGTTTTCGTGGGCCTGGGAGTTCATGAATTCTTTCCAAGGTGTTCCTGCATTTGTTGCTAAGTAACTCTTTGAGGTGTCCTTGATGCAGCAGGTTCGCTACCTATAATCTTAGAGCGTGGCAATATTCTGTTTTTTGTCCACGCTCTTGGTGGAACTCACATAAGGCGTCAGACTTCTTGGTGCTTAGGTCAGATCTCATATTTGGTTGCCACTTCACCTTTGTTCCGAGCTTCTGAAGTGGGTAGACCATCTATATAGGTGACACAAAAAAGTTATAAGCAGATAGTAAGGGGGCATACCTAGATCATTTCTGTGAATGTCTGATCTCGGCCTAGAGGGGCCGTCTTCGCGGCGGAAGTCGTGGACAGATGCCCTAATATAAGGTTGATATCGGTCTATGTTTGGTCGCGGTACCGAATGGTCTCTCCTTGCATTGTCTTTGCATTCCCTCATGGGTTTGGATTGCACTTAGGTGAGTTGTCGGGTTGGCCCATTGAGGTCTTCGTCATCTGCCCTGGCCTCGGCATAGTAGGAATTATGAATCTCATCACATGTTGCCGGTGGGTATTTCATCAACCGGCTTAGTAGCTTTCTGGTTGCCTTTGAGCCTTTTTTGTTCAACCCATTTTGAAAGGCTGCCACAGTCATTCCTTCGGAGCCATTTGGAAAAGTCATCCTCACCATATTGAATCAGGCTAGAAAGTCCCTTAGTCCTTCCCCTAATGACTGTCCAATAACAAAGATATCATTCGCCCTCGTTTTGGCTTTCTTGGCCTCAACATGCGTCGTCACGAACTTGTCTGCCATCTCTTCAAATGTTTCTATGGAATAGGCTGCAAACTGCGAAAACCATGTCAACACCCCTCATGTGAGGGTTTTGCCAAATTATTTCAACAAGATGAAGGACACCTGCTGTTTGGTATTGCCTTTTATGGCGATGATATAATGGGTTACATGGTCTTCGGGATCAGTTGTTCCATCATAGATTCGGAGGTACCGAGGCATCTTGAAAGTTTTTGGTATAGCATGGGGAGCCACTTCCTCCATGTATGGTTGTTCCACGAACCTGCAGATGACTCTTTTTGGTAGCAACTTGGGAGCACCTACTATTTTGTCTACCCGTTCCTGGTGCTCCTTCATCTGTTATTTGAGCGCCTTGTTCTCGTTTTCCTTTTTCTCCATTCTTTTTAACATCTCCCGAGGATGTCGTCACCTACACTATCAACAATTGTATGAGTGTTACCTGAAGTAGGAGGGTTTAGTTGGTCGTCTCGTTCATTCCTATGCTGTGTTGCATGGATTCGTGTGGTTTCCACGGTCATGCACGAGGCTTGCTTGATCATTACGCTAATCGAATTATCGGTTAGCCAAACTTCAAGGAGCTTTTTCATAGAGGGTGGTGCTCCCTCTCCAGGACGTGGAATCCCTCTTTCTATTCGGTTTAGTTATATTGCAGAAGGGTGTAGGCGACTTCCCTAATCTAGGGGACGTCGTGAGGGTCATCTCTTCATCTTGGGTGTCATACTCTTCGTCGATGGCACTCATAAGGTTGAACGGGACGTTGTCCGTTGCTTTTGTTCTGTTTTCTTGGTTACCTGCCATGTAATCCTTATATATACAGAGAAAACTGATAACTCTACGGCACGTTAGGTTAACAAATCACTAAAGTTGTAAATCTGGATGAGAACTAAAAGTTTGACTGAGAAATTCCCACGGACGACGCCAAATTGTATGACCCAAAATTCAGATCTAGATTTTTATACAATTAGATTTATAGAGAAAATGGGTTAATCTAAGTCAATATTAGTATCTAAATAACACATCTAGTGTGTTTATGAAGAGTACCAAACGTATGATGTTCAATAGTAATATCTTAGAGTAATAATAATTTAAGAATGTGAAAGATAGAAATAAATAACAATAAATGACATTTATGTAAATAATGAGACAAGGTTCATCCGACAAGGGTGAGATTTTTTACTGATTCCTCTAACAATGATGGATAATGATAAGCACTTGAATATTTCGATTCTTCTTGGACCGGGAGAGAAAGATAGAAGGGTGTAAAGGTAGGCTTTGTATGTATTTAATAAAGAGAGAATCTTTAGAGAATGTCAATGTTGTTCTTTAAAAAAAATGTTCAATCCAATTTCTAGAACTACATCTCTTCCTATTTATAAAGGTGCATGAGCTTCAAAACCCTAGATAGTATAACAGAGGGGAATATTCGCTAGGATATTCTCTTGGGAATCTAAATATTTAAACTATCTATTGCTGCACGTCGAGGACAGATGCTCATCCTCGTCTTATATTAATCTACCTCTACGACGATCTGCTTTCTTTGTATGACCTCGACCTTTTGATATGTTGTAATGCCAATATATAGTAGCCTTTGAAGGCTTTTATAACCGCTGACCAGGTCAAAATACGTGATGTGAAGTTTTTCGCCCATACACATAGGACAAGAGAGAAACACTATTTATTAAATTTGAATTATGTCCGGGAGGCAAGCGAGGACAAAAATTCAAGACTATCCACTTTGATGGCTATTTGTGTAGTTCACCCTATTAAAAAGTGGTCCTACAAAAACAGACCTTCAATTTACTTCATTGCAACTTCAATTTCAGTCAGGCTACACCGAATCCCCTGTTGGCCATCGGGATCGAGTGGTAAGTCCATGATATGTAGGGGAATAAATCACTCATTTTTCATTAGGGACACATACACGAACGACAACTCCAACCATCATATATTTGTTGCCATACACTACTAGAAATTCAGCAAAATCGACCAAGGTCGACCGACCAACTTTGGTCGGTCAAAAAACCGACCAAAAAACCGACCAAAGTTGGTCGGTTTTTCAAAATATTTTTTTTTTTTTTTTTTTACGAAACCGACCAACTTTTGTCGGTTTTCTTTGGCGCAAAAATGCGGGAAACTATTTTTGAGTCCCGCAAAATTTATGTTTTAAGAAACCGACCAACTTTGGTCGGTTTTTTAATTAAAATAAATATAAATAAATATTAAAAAAATCGACCAAAATTGATCGGTTAATTCGGCGGGCCAATAAAACCGACCAACTTTGGTCGTTTATTTTCGTGCGAAAATATAATTAAAGAGTATAAATCAAATAAAAGACAGTCTTAAAATAAAATGTACCAATGATCTAGTGGTAGAATAGTATCCTGCCATAGTACAGACCCCGGTTCGATTTCCAGATGGTGAATCTTTTTATTACACAATTAAAATACCTACCAACTTTGGTCAGTTTTTTTTGCAATTTTTTTTTTGAATTTAATTGACCGACCAAAGTTGGTCGGTAATTTCCGACCAACTTTGATCGGTATGCCTTTCCGACCACAAAATACCGTTCACACGTAAATGGTCGCGTTTTGGTCGGTTTTTGGTCATTACCGACTAACATTGGTCGATTATTTTGGTCGATTTTTACCGAATTTCTAGTAGTGATAGATAACGATTTTTTAAAAATTGGTATGCCGCTCCGCGATAAAGAGAAGGGACTTGTCCCTTGGGGACAATGGTAGTAGTTTTCTTTATAGCTTTCTTATTATAAGCTCTTTTATAACTTCACAAAATATCTTACACTAATGCTAGTTATATTTTAGGTCATTTTCTTTACATAAAAGCTTCGACACGCGATTGTATATTCTGAACTAGAGTGCTTTAGAACCCCATATTCAAGAGATATTATCCCTTTCTCAACATTAATTTGTCGAGCAAGAAAACAACATTTGATACAAAAGTCATGAAAAAAAATAAGGCGAAAAGAGACAAAAACTAACTGAGAAGAGGAATGGAAGAGAAATTGGTCTTCAAGTATCGAAGAGTTGGCTTGAAATTTCTGCCGTTAGCCGAGAAATCGAAGAAGAACAAAAGATATTGAGAGAGAGAGAGAAATAGAGGAAATAGAGCCGAAATTGGGCAAATAGGATTTTGGACTGAAATATTAAATTTATGTTTCTGACCACGGCGGTCCCAAAATCACTTAAATATTATTTTATCATTTTAATTTTGTTTTTGCGACCGATGCAGTAGCTTAGTTAATCAACTAATATTTTTGACTTTTTACTGGTCGACTTAATCAGTCGCAAAAGTTAAGACGGGAAATTGATACGCTATTTTTTCCTTACTTTTGTCGGAATAATAATCAAATTTCTTTTTTAATAAAAAGTTATTTTTTGCGTGTTGCGTTTCGGAGAACTTTTGTTGATCAACAAGCCTGATCATTAATTAGATTTTGCGTGTTGCTGCTGTAATATTATTTGACGGTGAAGTGATGTCCTGTCTGTTTTATCACAACCAGGCAAGTAACCATTAAGGCCTGTTTGTCCATAATTTGTTTCGATTGTTTTTTTCAAAATCGTATTTGTTCATAAAATTTTGTAAGTTCTTGGAGAGTTTTTGAAAATGAGCCACTTTTTCAAAAAAATTGGAATTTTTTTCCTCCACTAAAAAAACTACAATATTTTTCAAGTGAAATAAATGTCCAAATATAATTTTAAATTTCATATTCTATTTTTCAACTTCACCCCAAATGCTATATTTTGCTTATATCCAAACGCCTGCTAAGAATCATTCACTTTCCAAATTTAATGGCCCAATTTTCATGAGGTTCACGTCTAATTTAAACGTTAGATCAAGTGTATCAATCATATTTTTAACACTCAATTTTAGTGCACTAATTATTTCAATTTGAAACTACGTTTTATACAATATTCATGATTTATGAATATATTCCTTCGTAGAAAGAAAAGATATAAATAAATCGGAAGGTCATGGCTTAAGTTTGCTTCGATGAACTCTTTATGGTTTTTTCTTTTTCCTCTGTTTCTTTCTTTCCTTTATGCTTAAGTTATAAAATATACTGAATCATTTAAAAATCTTAATAAACAAAACGGAACACTTTTTTTTTTGCATAATTATTTAAGGTCTTTAATTTACACGTACATTCACTTGTGAATTTAATACTTTTATTTAGACAAACATCAGAATATCTTATTTTGATGGTAGACACAGAAACTGAAAGTTAGAACTTAGAACTTATCTATCCTGGTATTATGTTGTAACTGAATTACGTAAATTGGCTCGTTCAACAATTTAAACTTGTAATATGGCCATTATTTTGGCTTCCAAATGGGCTCCATCTCATACAGGCACAAGCCTATTTGCAAGTAGACTTTGCTCGCAATATTTTTACGTGGGTCAAAGTATTGCATTGTGTGGTGGATATTATTTGCAAAGATTTTATCTTTTCCTTTTGCAGATTCGTTCAGTTTCTACACAACCGAAAGCTTTCAAGAGCTTCTTTAATTCTCTTGTTGTTCTTCTCCTTTCATTATAGAGTATTTTGTAAGAGAGTAAGTGTTGGGAAACACTTGTGTGAACCTTTTTTTGGAGTGATCTTGTGAGGTTATTCTCTTGGGGTATTTGGACTAATTAGAGTATTTACTCTAATTTTGTACTCTTATTGGTATAGTAAAATTGCACATCCGCTTGTGGAGATAGGTCACCTCGACCGAATCACGTTAAATTTATGCCTTCTTTATCTACTTTAGTTACCGTTATTATAAACTTACAATGTCTTTGTTATTGTCATTATAATGTTGTTTGGCTAAATTACGCACTACCCGTGTTCTTGATCCGAATAAATTGGTATTAGAACAGGATCTAACCGGTTTAGTTTCATTAGCCAATATGACTCTAACAAAGACTTATGTTGAGAAATTTGATCGAAGTGCAAATTTCGGGATGTGACAATTATAGGTGGAAGCTATTCTGACTCAGGACAGCTTAGATTTGGCACTACAAGGAAAGGGGAAGAAGTTAAATAAAATAACAGACGAGGAGTTTGCTGTCATTGACAAAAAAACAAAAGCAGTTGTTATTTTAAATCTCTCAAATGAGGTTTCACGTGAAGTTGTTGCAGAGAGCTCAGCTAAAGGCATATGAGAAAAGTTGAAAATCATGTATACGAAAAGGACAGTAGAAAATAGGTTTCACCTAAAGAAAAAACTTTACACTTTTCGTATGGCTGAAGGTACCTCTATACTTACATATTTTGATACTTTTGATTCCCTTCTTATGGATTTAAGTAACATAGATGCTGAAATCAAAGATGAGGATCAAGCCGTTTTATTGCTTGTTTCCTTACCTCAGTTGTTTAAGCATATAAGAGATACAATGCTTTATGGAAAGGATAATATCCCTTATAAAGATATCAAATCTATTTTAAAATCAAAAGAATAAATAGATAGAGATATTACTGGGGAAACTAATGGGAACCAAGGGGAAGGCTTGTTTGTAAGAGGTAGATCGAGTAAGAAAGATTCAAGCAGTTAGAGACCTAAATCAAGGTCAAAACCCAGTTACAGAAATATCATGTGTAAATATTGTCATAAGAAAGGCCACATTATTTCTGAATGCTTTAAGTTGATTAAAAAAGAAAAGCATACAAAAAAGAAAAATGAGCACTAAAATACCGACACTGCCGAAGCAAGTGTAGCTGCTGATAAAACTGAGAAAAATATTTTTTTAGCAACTAATAATAGTTTCAAATCTAACAATGAGTGAATTTTATATTCCGGTTGTTCTTATTATACATGTCCAATCGAGATTTATTTACCACATATAAATCTATTAGAGGTGGAGTTATCTTGATGTGCAACAATGCTGCCTGCAAAGTTATTGGAAAAGGTATAGTCCAAATCAAAATGTATGATGGTGTGGTGAGAACTCTTACCGATGTTAGACATGTTCCTGACTTGAAAAAAAATGTCCTCTCTTTGGGCACTCTAAAATCTCTTGGGTGCAAGTACACAGGTAAAGATGGAGTTCTAGAAGTTTCTCATGGTGCTCTTGTGATCATGAAAGCACGCAGATCTGGTACGTTGTATACTTTATTGGGATATACTATTACAGGTGCTACTGCAGTTTCAACATCAGATAAATCAAATTTTGACATCACCAAATTGTGGCATATGCGATTAGAGTATATAAGTGAAAAATATCTTTCCATACTCCGCAAAAGCTGTCTCTTGTGTGGCCAAAGTACCGAAAATATAGAGTTCTATGAGCATTGTGTGTTCGGAAAGCAGAAAAGAGTCAACTTCAAATCTCCAGCAACTCATAGAACAAAAGGTACTTTAGATTACATTCATTCTAATCTTTGGAGTCCTTCACGTACCCCGTCAAAAGGTGGTGCCAGGTATATCTTAACTTTCATTGATGATTATTCAAGGAATGTTTGGGTTTATTTTCGAAAAAATAAAAGTGATGTTTCTTAACTTTCAAACAATGGAAATGTTTGATTGAGAAGCAAACAGGAAAACAAGTTAAGCGGCTTAGAACAATTAATGGCTTGGGATTTTGTAATGATGAATTCAATGAATTTTGCAAGAATGAAGGAATTGTTCGATACCCTACCGTGAGAATGACACCTCACCAATATGGTGTGGCAAAAATGATGAATAGAACTCTTTTGGAAAGAGCTCGTTGCATGATTTCAAATGCTGGGTTGACAAATGCCTTTTTGGGAAGAAGTTATCTCTATAGCTTGTTATATCGTCAATCGTGCTCCTTATGCACCTTTGAACTTTAAGACTTCAGAGAAAATGTGGTCAAGTACTCCTGCTAATTATTCTGATTTAAAAATATTTGGTTTCCCTACATACATGCATGTAAATGATGGAAAATTAGAGTCAAGGGATAAAAAGTGTATTTTTCTTGGGTATTCATCTAGGGTGAAAGGATACCGACTATGGTATCTTGATCTCATGGCACCAAAATTTATAACTAGCAGGGATGTAACCTTTGATGAATCCTTTATGTTACATTCCAGAAAAATATCTTCTATTTATTGTCATACAGATAAAGGGAAGAGTATACAGAAGCAGGTGGAGGTTGATATTGACATTCCTTCTGAGCTAAACTCATCAACTTTGGAGCAAAATACAGTTTAAACTCCTAAAGATGAGTTAGAAGCTGAAATTCCTGAAGTTGAGACTCCTGAAGTTGAAGCAGAAGAGGAGGAGTATTCTATAGTCAAACATAAACCAAGAAGAGAAAGTAAACGACCATTAAGGTTTGGAGATTATGTAGTATTTATTTTTTCAATTGCACAGGAAACTGAAGAAATTGAAGAACCATCAAAATATTCAGAAGCAGTTTCTAGTGCTGATTCAACCAAGTGATTGAATGCAATGAATAAAGAAATTGAGTCTCTCCATAAGGATTGTACTTGGTCTCTTGTTATGCCGCCATCAGGAAAGAGAATTGTTGGCTGCAAATGGGTCTTTAATAATAAAGATGACATTTCAGAGGTTGAAGATGCAAGGTATGAAGCACGATTAAATGCAAAAGGATATAGTCATGTACAAGGAGTTGATTTTAGTGATATTTTATCACATGTTATTAAACATAACTCTATTCGTGTCTTGCTTGCCTTAGTTGCCATGTATGATTTGGAATTAGAACAACTTGATGTTAAGACAAGTTTCTTACATGGCGAACTTGAGGAAAAAATATATATGCATCAACCCGAAGGATTTGAAATTAAAGGAAAATAAGATCATGTTTACTTGTTCAAGAAATCCGTGTACAGTTTAAAGCAGTCTCCAAGACAAAGGTACTAGAGGTTTGATTCCTTTATATTGGGTCATGATTATTCGAGGAGCATATATGATAGTTGCTTTTACTTCCGAAAGTTAAATTATGGTTCATTTATATACCTATTATTATATGTTGATGACATGCTCATTGCAGCTAAGGATTTGACAAAAATTCACAATTTGAAAAGTCAGCTGAAAAGTGAATATGAGATGAACAGCGAAGAAAATCCATGGCATGGAGGTCAAATTCTACATGATCAAACCTATGGGACTTAAGGAATTATATATGAAAAAAAAAAGAGATCAAAAGAGATCGAGGAGCCAACTGGATATTCCTGACCTAGAAGAAGCATTTGGAGAAAGTCTTGGAGAGGTTTGACATGAAAGATGCTACACCAATTATTACCCCTCTTGCCACTCATTTTAAGTTATCAGTTGCCCAGTCACCGCAGTCAGAGGAAGAAGAGAGGTATATGGCACAAGTGACTTATTCCAGTGCAGTCGACAGTATTATGTATGCAATGATGTGCACACGTCCAGATATTTCACAGGCAATTAGTGTGGTGAGCCGATATATGGCTTCCCCTGATAAAGCATATTGGCAGGCTGTGAAATGAATTCTCAGATACTTGCGAGGTACTTCAAACATATGTTTGGCGTCCGAAAGAAATACTAATACTTTGATTGATTTTGTAGACACAGATTATGCAGGTTGACAAAAGAAGATCACTAACAAGCTACGTATTTTGCATCGGTGGTTGCACTATTAGTTAAAAAGTTATATTACAACACGTAGTAGCTTTATCTACTACCAAAGCAGAATATATGACAGTGATCGATGCTATCAAAGAACCTTTATGGTTGAAGGGCCTCTTTGCTAAACGCAATTTACACCAAAGTGGTATTATCATTTTCTGTGATAGTCAACGTACCATTTACTTGACTAAAGACTAAATGTATCATGACAGGACGAAGTATATTGATATCAGGTACTATTTTATCCGGGAAATTATTGCTGATAAAAAAGTCTTTGTTCAAAAGATCAATACTAGAGACAATCTTGCTGACATGTTTACAAAGCTTCTTTCAGTTGGCAAGTTCAAGTTGTGCTTGAACTTGATTTTCATTTATGAAGAATAATTTAGCCCATATAGGCTTTTGCGGGAAATGTGGAGTAAATTTAACTATATCACTCAAAAATTAGGCTAATGTGGAGATTTGTAATATGGTCATTATTTTGGCTTCAAAATGGGCCCCATCTCATATAGGCATAAGCCTATTTGCAAGTAGACTTTACTGACAATATTTTTACTTGGGGCAAAGTATTGCATTATGTGGTGGATATTATTTGCAAAGGTTTTATCTTTTTATTTTGTAGCTTGGAGGCCAAGGCTTTTTGCCTATAAAAGAAAGGCCACTCGTTCAGTTTCTACACAACCAAAAGCTTTCAAGAGTTTCTTTAATTATCTTGTTCTTTTCCTTTCATTATAGAGTGTTTTGTAAGAGAGTGAGTGTTGGAAAATACTTGTGTGAACTTTTCTTTTGGAGTGATCTTGTGAGGTTATTCTCTTGGAGTATTTGGGACTAATTAGAGTATTTACTCTAAATTTATACTCTTGTTGGTATAGTAAAATTGCTCCTCTCCGCTTGTGGACGTATGTCACCTTGACCGAACCATGTTAAATTTGTGCCTTCTTTATCTGCTTTAGTTACCGTTATTATCAACTTGTACTGTTTTTGTTATTATCAAATTATAATATTATTTGGCTAAATTACGTCCTACCCGTGTTCTCCATCCTAATAAAATTGTTCAAGAGAAAGCACATGATTCTTTTTTGTTTTTTAGACTGTAACAAAATTTGCACAATTATCAGATTTATGCATCCTCTGACTGCTTGACACAGGCAAAATGAGTGAAAATGACACTAGGTAATCACTTTTAAGCATGCTGTTTAAAATATATCAACAATTTATAATGTATTTAAAGATTAGCCAATTTCGCTCAAATTTCAGGACACGACGTCCTAGGGTTTAAACCTCGAAGTACAAACTTCAGGACATCGTGTCCTAAAGTTCGGATCTTATGTCCTGAATTTTACATTAGTAGTTCGGAAATTCAGGACACTTAGTCCTGAATTTCCAAATTCAGAATACTTAGTCCTGAAGTTTGGATGAATTGGTTAATCTTTAAATACAATGTAAATTATAAATATATTTTAAATAACGAGTTTAAAAGTGACTATACCTGCACTTCGCCGAACAAAGTAGTCCAAAATTAAAAGAAGCAGCCGGCCCGAGTATTATTATGGCATACTATATTTTCATGAGGCAGCAACTGTAATCAGGGCACATATAAATTTTTTATTAAATATATATAATTATTTAATTACAAACTAGAAATTAAAATGAGATGTAGATCGAATGGCAGCTTGAGAACCCATAAAATTTAGATTTTAGTTTGCAACGTGTCATCTATTAGTGATTAAACAACTCGAAAGATTACTACGGAGTAGCTAGTATCAATCATCATGGGCCCCATCTAGACACTTGTAATTCAGATGCCCGCTAAACATCAAAGCAGTGGTTTTGTGTCAAAGTTGGTTCTTTTCTTTCATCATTTTCAACATTATTTAGATGTCTCTTTATTATATGTAAGAAAGAACTAAGAAATAATCACCTTGTCAGTCCATCACGACTGTCGTTGGCGCTTGCTTTAGTTGTGCATCCATTGCTTTTGATTCAAATTACATGTTATAACATTAAAACTTTTTAAAATATGTAAATATATTGTATGAAATTAACATTTATTATCACAAAAGATCAGCAAGTGCCTTTTATATCACTAAATCAAGATTCTAAATGCTGTAACTGGTGTTGTGTATGTGTGTGCACTTTCAAAGCAGAGGTACAAGATTTGATAATAAACAATTCACCAAACATGCTATTCATGCTATTATTGTTAAGAAATTTTCAATGAAAACGTGTAGGTAGCAAACGAAATCGACATACAAATATTTGAAGATACCGTTTCTTCTTCAGAGGAGAAAAAGTCTGAAATCCAAATGGTAAGTTGTCACGCACCGGTTAACTATCTATGAGTCTCCAAATTTTGAGATCAATTGCTTAAATCAGAAGGCAAACATTAAATTTTTGGTCGACATAATTTTTAGGACCGAGTGAATGAAAGTTAAATTATAACACTTACTTACACTCCACACATGCACTTTAATATAGATGCATGACAACTGCCAAGTGTCTTTTGCATAAAGTTTACTTTAAAAAATTTATTATTTAATCATTTACAAATTACGTAACATTAGTTGTTGCATGCACAAAATGGAATAAATTTGTTATCGTTATCATAATGTCAGGCAGAAATGGTGGGGTTTTTCTGCTTAAAGGTAAGTAGGTAGACTAGTTGGCAGCTTGGATTTATTAAGTGAATCAAATCTGGTGTGTTTTAAGGCCTTAAATTGAGGAGGAAAATAGGGTTGGATGCACGAGATATAAGAGGCTTGCGTGTAGCAATTCCCTGATAATACAGTGTTTATGTCTGCATATATATGATTAAGACTGTAATTTATGCCTTTGGCTTGGACGGTTGAATACATGAAGTAGAAACAGAAAGAAAAAATGTGATGTTATTATGAAGACGTGTCCTGCCACACGCAACTCTATCAGAACCAGGGACTTTATATTATTTGTGAAGAAAGATACGGGACACATTTATAAAGAACTCCATATTTGATTTGGGCCCATATTTTGGTGTCAAATGGTTATTTGATATGAGTTAAAAAAACACTCACACGAGGTGTGAGTCACCACTAGTGGTTACACTAAAGCCAATGGCAGATCTATATGGAGAGTAGATCAAGCACCTATTGTTTTTACCCAGATTTAATATATTTACAAAGACAATTAGCAAAAAAATTTAGATAAGTACTGATTGAACACCTCAATTAAATTCTTTCACTGGTTTCTTTTTGAACTCTTTTCGACAAATACTTATGACTTTAAAATCTTAGATCGGCCAAACTCATCAGTTTTTTAAAGTTAAGAATAAAAGTTAGGTAAAAATTTGTATCCATTAGCTAAGTGATACGGTATTGTACATCAGTTTATTAAAGTTAAGAATAAAAGTTAGGTAAAAATTTGTATCCTTTAGCTAAGTGATACGGTATTGTAATATTGAATCTAACTTAAACATTGGGTATGAACAATTTACATTGTACTTTGTACCCTTCCTCTTTCGCGACACATATAAAAATGGAAAACAAAAATCCTTTACTGATGTCTGTCGTGGATAACAGGCAAATCTTATCAAGGTCCACATAGCACAAAATCTATATTTAACTCCACATACCTTGTTTTCAATGGAATGGGGATTATAATAATGCTTGAAAGTTTTAAAAAAACAGCTAATCTTTTTAGAGAAATCTGCTCACTTTGACGACCACAACAATTATATTCGCTGGATATTCTTTTACCTTTTAATATAATCTCCCTCCCAGTTTTATAACCTATTTCTTTTTTGATTCGTTCAAAAAATAATGATTCCTTTCTAAATTTGGAAATAATTTAGTTTAAACTTACAATTTTACCCTTAATGAGAAACTTTTATAACCACACAAATATTCTGGGACTTATTGATTTGTTTAGAACCACAAATTCCAAAAATCTTTATTTTTTTCTTAAACTTCGTGCCCAGTCAAACATGTTCACATAAATTGAAACGGAGGGAGCAACACTTAAGAAAATAATTACTCCTACGCCTTAAGCTGAGGCCGCTATTATTTTTCTTTGACAAGAAATTTTTATAATTTCTACATGCATAACTCGTCATCTTCGATTCTGTTTGTAAATAATAAGAAATTCGCCCCCTCTTTCAAAATATTTGCAAATTGTAGAAGTTTCACTTGTCACTTTAAAAAATAGAAACATTTTGGTCAGCAAGAAACAGACCTGTAAACTCTGGAAGGTAACGAGGGAGTATAAATTAGTGGATTAGTAATTGTTTAAATAATTTTGCAGTTGTAAAAAACAAGGGATGGCCAAATTAACGAGATCAAAGTTCATATCTTAGTGTTACGAGTTTGAGTTCTAATAGAACCACAGATACTATCAGTTAGGTGTTCCTACTCACCATTAACTAGTGGAAAGCGAAAAAAAGATGTGAAAATGTTAAGAGAGAATTTTCTTATGATAATAATAAAAAAAAGAATTAATCATAATCGCCTACCGAACAGCTTAAATTAAAATTAACTTGCGAATATCATATATATATATATATATAATCGCTTATAATTAATATTTAATTTATGTATACCAACGGTAAAAGTAAACTGACTCGACTATTTGTGTAAAGATGACAATAGAAAGCGCTTACATTTGGAATCCCAAAGGCTATTTCCATAACTTCCACCACTAGAGGCTTGACAAATGACACCTACCATTTTGTTGGTGAGGAAATGGGATATGGATTCACCCCAAAAGCGTTCAATTATTCCGACGTCTATTACTATTACCCAGTCAAGCAGTGGGAATGTTAGCTTTCTTGATTGTTTTGTAGCAGAGATAGATTTGGATCTTCTGTCATGTACTAGTGGGACTAGCCTCTTAATTAAGAACGATGTTTAACCGGTTAGAGTAGTCGTTAATCTGCCTTAAAGATGCACAACACTTATACTTCTTTTCAAGAGAAAATACACAGTATGATCCAAGGACTAATGGCTTCAAGATTAATTTTCAAGCAAAATTTAGCACAACAAGATCAAGTTTTTGAACATCAAGAAATAAAATAGATATTAAGCATATTAATACTCCATTACAAAAATAGTGGAAAATGGGCTGGGTAGGGGGAATGCCATTGTATTGTATCTGTGAGGCATTTCTCCCCTACCTTATGAATATTGTATATGCTACTGAAATGTAACAACTAACAAACCATACCAAGATTCAAATGTAATATTAACTGGGCCTACCCAGAGTCCTTATTCTCATACTACAATACAACTAAAGACCATTGTATACTTATAGTGCTGAATTTAATCTTTATCGAATTTAGAAAGGAGGCATTGCCGGAGCAATCATGAAATTGCTGGCCTTGACTTCTGATTCCGGAGCTGGCGCCACCAATCCCGAGCTTCTGATCTCCGCTATTTCTCGCCTTGCACTTTTCCCTTGCTCTGCACACAACTTGGGAAGATATACACCTATTGGCCAATCAAAGACACACCCATTAATAACAGGCAAAGGCAAAACTAAGTTCGACAACAGAATAAAATAGAGATGAGATTTTTCAAAAGAAGCACTTGTCATTATAATAAAAAAGAACTTTCATAATAGCTTATGTTCAATTCACTAAGGGGTAGTTTGGCAGGAGGTATTAGAAAAAATAATGCAAGCATTAACTCTATGCATTACTAATATCTTGTTTGATGTATTTTTTCAATCATACTTGGTATTATCCTATGTATAAATAATGCATAGTAAACCATGGCATTAGTAATACCAAGGCTATTAATGCATGCATTATGTTGGTTAAAGACAAAATTATCCTTAAAGTCCCTTAAAGCTTGAGAATATGGAGGACATTTTTGTAAACAACTGTTTTTCTTAAAAATTATGCAATTCATTATAATTTTAATACACCACACAAAACAGTAGATAAGAAATAATATCTGCATAACTAATGCTTGCATTACTAACCCATGCATTACTAATACACCTTATTCTGCACTATTCTTATACACCCTACCAAGAGACCCCGAAAGGTGTATAAAATATTCACACAATCAAACCATATATATATATATATATATATATGGTTCAATTACATATAAACTTTTATAATAATTAAGTATTAGCTTGTCACCCGATAAAAATGATACTCTATCGAACTTGCTATTACTTTTATTGATAGTACAAAAGATCATATCGAATATTACCTTCACCAGCGGCAAGGTTGAAGTAGAGGTCAACAATATTGGGGCAGTGTTTGTAGCAGGCAAGGGAGCAAAGCTTGTTAGTAAAGCGAGATTCTAGGAGTGCGTCCGAAGAAATGCCGAGGGCATTTCTATCGACGCCGCATGCCTCAATGCATTCATTGGTTTCAATCCAATCTTTGAGCTTATCAGCCTCTATTTCTGATGTGCGGCATGTATATACTTCTTCACCACTCCTTCGCAGATGTTTCTCTAGCACGCAACGCTTCCCATTGCTTGATATGGCGAAGGCACACGAGTCTTCGTTTAGGTTCTCGCATGCTATATCCCCTGCATGGATCAAGAAAAAAAATAATAAGTTCAGTTGAACCTACAGAAATATTACTCTTTTGTACTTATAAATTTAATAGAAGCCCATTATCTAGTGCAAAGATAAATACACGGAACGAAGTTTATACCATGTGTTACTAAATTAATAAGAAAAGGAAGACTGACCTAAGGTGACTTGCACGAAGGAGGAAATTGCAAGAGCAACAATGGCCAAAGTCTTCAAGCTATGGAATGAAGCCATGTCGAGAACTTGTTATGTAATAAGTAATAGATGGGAATCAACTCTATTGCGTTTCAAGTGTTTTTGGTTTTGTGTTTCCCTACTTAATGCAAGTGATCAGAAACGCTATTTATAGAGGCATATTTACATGCACTTTGAGCAATTAAACAACTATGTGTAGAATTACTATGTGTACACTTCCAACACTTTGGGGATTTGATGAATCTATTGTGGGACCCTAGGTGGAAGCTTATAGGTGTGTTGACCTCCATTGTGATTAATTAGAGAAGAAAGCAATAGTGGAATTTGTTACCAGTCAAGAGACTCCGCCATCAGTGGCGGCTTTGGTTAATAAAGTCCACATATTCTGGCTTGTGGAAAGTTTTGAAGTTTTTGTACTCATAGTTTTCCAATTTTCGGGTTTTCTAGGGAAATTTTTTTTTGTGAAAAGGATTTAAGTTTCATAAATTGACTGAGCAATGATTTTTGATACTGTCTATATAACTTATGATAGGCTAAGATTATAGTTATAATTTTTAAACGTTACCAATTAGATAGAGATTTATCTATAATTGCTTTAATTATCATGACCTGATTGTGTTTTGACCAAAATTAATAATGTTAATAATAATAAGTGTGTAAATATTTTTTACACAGTTATTACATACAGCTTAAACTTTAAAAAGAATTGAAGTAACAGATCCAAAAAATTGGAACGCGTTAAGAACAGTCTCTTGCTCTTCCTTTGGCTGTTTGCTTTGTATTGTAGAAGTGAAAGTTCGTCTACATGATTGTGATTAATCGTGAAAAGTCAATATTTCCGTAAACACTTGGTCTCCAATACGTAATCTAGCTAGAAATTTTTCTGTTAGAAATTTATTTAGGCATATGTAGAGTTTGGTACAATGGACTTGTATTGGATGAAAATTGACGTGGATTGAAAGAAGAGACTGATTTTATATTAGCTCAATTAGCAAACTTAATTAATCTTAGGATACATATGTTGTTAAACTAGAAAAAAATGAGAAAGTATAAAATTTAATTTAAGATACATGTACAAAACTATGTACATGTTAGATGAATATCTACCAATACCTATGAATTACAACCATTTTATGTGTAAGCTAAATTTGATGAAGTAAAGAAAAATATTTTCTTTCAGTTGTCCTCAAGAGAAAACGACTCCTTGAGAGAGTTCCTTTTCTCTAAATAGAATGCGGAGCTGCACAAACACATTAACGTATTGAAGTTATGTAGATGAGGCGCATAAATAATTTCAGCTTTAGTGCTTTAATGATTTATGTGCAAAAATATGGTCGGATATAAGTTCGACAGAATTTGATAATTTTTACTCAAATTTTATACTATATATATTGAAAAATCTATTAAATATGTACACAATACTATAAACTGCTAACCTAATAATATAATAAATGGTTCAGTGAACCGTGGGTTCGATGGCAAGTGAGGAATTGCAAAAATTATACGATACTTTTAAAATGAGAAAATAGCTTTTCATTCAAGTGGATGTGACACAGAACGATCAATAGTCAATAAAAACTAACGGACTAGTCGTGTCTCTCAGTAATTAGTCAAGAGCACTTTCGCCATTTAGAAGACCTTAGAAAATGCTCTTCCTCGCGTAGTTCATGCGTTAACACAAACTTCTGCCCGTCATTTACGGGGCATACTTAAATCTCTAGTCCTACTTTATGATCTTTCAATTTAAGAATTAGTTGTTAGTTTTGTATACGGTCGAAATAGATTTTAGCTTCCGTACGTTTGATCGAGTTCAAATGATAAGCAATCGACGTGAGAGCTCGAGACGAGTTCCGAGTAGAGTACAAACAAGCCTCGAGCTCCAAGACCGATTGAGGAATCGGCTCGGTATCATTATCAAGCCCATAACCAAATCGAACCACAAGGCAAAGAGAAGGTTGTCGGAGATGCACATACCGATTGACACTCACCCCGAATATCGAACTCGAACTCAAGGCCGAGGGCTCGACCCAATACCGAGCTCGAGCCAGTATCGAGCTCGTAGACAAGAGCCGTTGCAACTGCACTAGGGGAGAGAATCTTGGCAGAAATCGAGGAAGAGACAATTCATCATGGGTTCTCCACTACATATTTTTTATTATAAATAAAGTAAGATCCCTCTACTATAAAGAGGAGAATCCTTGTAAGCACAAGCAGGTTCACACATTGTAAGAAAAGACTACTTATATTTATTGAACAATAAATCTCTTAAACTTATTTTGCTCAGCATACTCACTCTTCTAGTTCAACAATTTATATCCCATTTCTATAGCCAAGAATCTAAATATTTTCACTTCTACGTACAATTTATGTCAAGCTATATCACATATCCTTAGAACTACTTATAAATTCAACTATATCCGATTTTCCGGGTAAACAGTTTGGCGCCCACCGTAGGGCTAAGGATAACTGTGGCTGTTTGATACAAATCCGCAATACGCACCAGTTTACAACTCCGGATCAGCAATGGCAAACCCTCGATTCATTGCTTTACCTATCGACCACGAAGCCGACCTTCAGGATGAAACCAACAACTTGATATCCAGGACCGGAAGGCCACTTAATGATGTCACTGAAGCTCAAATCGAAGTACCTGAAATACGGGTCGAAGTACCACTAGATGTCAATTCAAAAGTGGTTCTTGAGGCGAACCAACGTTCCGAACCGAAAAAAATATTTAGGGCGGTACTCGATCCGTAGCTCGAGACGCCCATAACGTGGATGAGATCGGAGTCAGCTTACGGATGATCTTCGAGATGTTACAAGCCCAGCAAATAGCGATAGCTCAGTTGCAGAGCCAAACTCAGGTACAAAGCAGGCTGGAGCCTGATCTGCTTCGGAAAATCACCCACAGAACGGAGCCAGCCATAGTGAAGTCAAACGAGCAAGAATCGGGGACTACTCCCAAAATTACTAAATTGCTCGAGGAACTCACAAAACGAGTTGAAACCAACAATAAAAAATTAAAAATATATAATTCCAGGGTCGATCAGATCCCGGGAGCACCACCAATGATAAAAGGGCTGGATTCGAAGAAATTCATCCAAAAGCCTTTTCCCTCGAGTGCAGCCCCAAAATCAATCCCCAAAAAATTCCGTATGCCCGAAATTCCCAAATATAACAGTACTACCGATCCCAATGAACACGTCACCTCTTACACGTGTGCCATCAAGGGTAATGATTTGGTAGACGATGAGATCGAATCCATGTTATTGAAAATATTCGGAGAGACCCTCTCGAAGAGAGCGATGATTTGGTATCATAGTTTGCCCCCAAATTCCATCGATGCTTTTGTCATGTTAGCGGATTCGTTTGTAAAGGCACATGCTGGTGCCATAAAGGTTGCAATAAGGAAATCGGACCTCTTCAAAGTAAAGCAAAGTGACAATGAAATGTTGAGGGAGTTCGTGTCCCGATTTCAAATAGAACGCATGGAATTGCCACTGTCACAGACGACTGGGCCGTACAGGCTTTCACCCAAGGGTTGAACGAGAAAAGTTCAATAGCATCACGTCGGTTGAAGAAAAATTTGATCGAGTATCCATCAATAACTTGGGAGGATGTACACAACCGATATCAGTCAAAAATTAGGGTCGAAGACGACCAGTTGGGAGCTCCTTCCGGATCCATGCACCAAAACAGGGCAACTATTAAAAACCAGAGGGATATCGATAGAGAACGAAGGTCGAACAGATACCGATATCAACCATATGTCGCAGATCGAATGAACAACGACACAATGCGCAATTCCGCTCGAAACAATCGAAGGAGTGATCGAGGAAAATATTCTCGGGTGCTTATGAGCAAGAGTGGCTTCGATAAATATGGCGATCCTATAGAGGCACCTCGGCTATCGGAGTACAATTTCAACGTCGATGCATCGGGCATTGTATCGGCGATTGGAAGAATCAAAGATACTAGGTGGCCCAGACCCATGCAAACCGACCTTTCCCGAAGAAACCCGAATTCGATATGCAAGTATTATGGCATTCATGGCCACATGACCGAGGATTGCAGATAATTAAGAGAAGAGGTAGCCCGCCTATTCGATGAGGGCCACCTTCGAGAGTTCCTCAGTGACCGAGCCAAGAATCACTTAAGAGAAAGAGATGCCAGCAAAAAGGGTAAACAAGAGGAACCTCTGCATAACATTTATATGATCATCAGTGGGGTCGATACTCCACAAGGAGCTGTGCTCAAGTACGGCAAGATACCAGCCATAGGGAAAAAACAAACTCGAGGTTATGTACCCGAGGGCACTTTATCATACAGAATTGAAGAAGCCGAGAGCATCTCTCAACCTCACAACGACGCTCTGGTAATTTCTATCCTGTTAAATAAAGCTAAAGTTAAGCGTGTTTTAGGGGATCCAGGTAGCTCTACGAATATCATCCGATCTTGGGTAATGGAGCAGCTCGGTTTGTAGAATCAAGTCGTGCCCGCAGCTCGGGTCTTGAACGGTTTCAATATGGCCAGTGAAACGACTAAAGGGGATATTACTCTACCAGTGAATGTAGATGGAACCATCCAAAATACCAAATTCCACGTAATTAAAGGGGATATGAGGTACAATGCCCTACTCGGAAGACCTTGGATCCACAATATGAAGGCATTGCCTTCGACCCTCCACCAAGTAATGAAATTTCCTACGTCGGACGGCGTGAAAACAGTATACGGGGAGCAACATGCTGCAAAGGAAATGTTTGCGGTCGATGAGGTAACACCGATACCAACGCTATCGATCTCGAAAACATCAAGCACTAAAGATAAACGAGAAACTAAATAACAATCACAGCCACAAGTCTCGACCGAACCGGTAGAATAGGAAATACAGGATGACAAGGAAGAGTTTCTGACACCTCGAGCTTTCATCATCCCCGACGACTCCGACGCCACCAAATCTACGATCGAAGAACTAGAGCAGGTTATATTAATTGAATATCTTCTCGAGAGAAAGGTATACCTGGGAACGAGATTGACCCCTAAACTCAGGGAAAAACTCATTCAGTTTCTTATCGATAACATAGGCTATTTTACTTGGTCCCATTTAGACATGACAGGGATCCTATAACACCCCGAAAAATTTTAAAGTACTTAAGTGTAAAGCCCGGTAAAGTTTGCAAAGAAAATAATATTTCATGGTGCTGGACTAGGCTTACGTGTTCCGCGGCTCGGACGTTTTGGGCTGAACAATGTATCGGAAAGTAAAGGAAAAGTTTTGACGGAAAAGTGCATTTCTGCGGTCCATTATGCGACCGCAGAACCACTCTGCGGACAGTATAATAGCCGTAGAGTGAGGCAGTTAATTGGGTCAGTTGGAAGCAACTATGCGATCGCATAATGACCGCATACACAGACAGTTCTTTTGGCTATTTTGTAACCAATTATTCGACCAATATGCGGTCCGCATATCGGTTATGCGATCACATATGCGATCGCATACCTTGTTCCGGAGCTCCATTTTTGAGTTTTTAAAACTCGACCCTATTTTGTTAAATACACTCTTTGGGCCATTTTTGATACATAATCTGATATTCATGAGTGAGAGAGAGTGTCCTAGAGTGAGAAGGTGTTCTTCAATAATTTATCTTCAATTCTTGCTCAAGTTTTGGAAGATTAAGAAGGGAAGCTCACTAGGTCTTCATCCTAGAGGTAAGATTCTACATCCTGAACCCTAATTTCGAAATTTTCTAGAAATGGGTAACTAACAAGATAATTTTTGGGCATGAGGGTTGTTTATTTTACATGCATGTGTTATCAAAGGGTGTAGGAAGATTGTTGAGCTAAAAATGGTAAAGATTAGGTTGTGAGATGATGGAATTCTCCATAAAAGGACCTTGGGACCTTAATGCACACTTAGTGTTTGATAAAATGCTCAAATGAGCTCAAACCATGAACATCTTCGTAATTTTGATTCAATTTGTTATATTTCTACAATAGATTGAAGTTGCTAAGAATTCTGGAATATTTAGAGTGTAAGGAATCTCAAGTGAGGTATGTTGGATAAACTCTTCTCTTAGAATTGAATCCCTCGATATTCATATAAATTATGTATGTCCCGAGTGATTCATTATGAGACTGGCCATTCCGAGTAAGATTGGGTTGAAAGATATATATATTCAACAAGCATCTTAAATGCTTTATTCATGTTATGTTACCAATTGAGGATGCGTTAAAATACAGGTTGTGCATTAATAATGTTTCGACTTTAAGTCAAGTTCAAATTAAGGCTATTATGCCAAATTTTGTGAAATATCTCCATGTGCCTTAGACTCTAAATTGCTCACATGTGTACTACACACCTTGATTTGAGTTGTATTTGTTGTTGATGATGATAATGATATTTGAAATTGATAAGGTGAGCATGAAATACTGAATATGGCCAACGTGCCAAGAATGATCTTATAATTATGGCCATTAGTGCCAATGAAATAAAAAGATGTGAAAGTATTATGAAATGCGATGATTGATATAAAAAGGTTGATGTCTCAAATAAGACAACTTAGCCGATCGGGTCATGATCGGACACCATGCTCCACACATGGTGGTGATTGTGCTGGAAATTATAATTGAAATTGTGATTGTGGTCGATGTCCCTAATGGATAGCCTAGCCGATCAGGTCGTGATCGGACTCCGTGTTAAAGACGGTGGTATTGATATTGAGAGAAATTGTGGTTGATGTCTCTATTGAGATAGCCAAGCCGATCGGGTCGTAATCAGACTCCGTGCTAAGAGTACAGCGGTACTGGTTTGGTGAATAATGGTATTGTGAATAGTGGTATTGGTATGGTGAATAATGGCACTGGTATTGTGGACAATGGTATATCGATACTAAAAATCTCCCAATGTGAGATATAAAAATTAATTTGAACACTGTCTTGATCCTAAATTGAGGTTTGATGTTGATTAAGGCTTTCATTGATATTATGATAATCTTGTTTGTATTATTTGTCATTCTATTGAGAGGGTGTTTAGTTATACATACTAGTGCTATTCGACGGTACTAACGTCCCTTTTTCTGGGGGAGCTGCATTTTTAAATGGATGCAGGTGGTTCGACAACAGGAGATATTGATCAGTGATAGCAGTACACCTTCTTCCCAGCTGACTTGGTGAGCCTCCCTTCATCCCGGGGTCAAGAATCTTTTGTACTTTGTGTATTCTGTTTGAGGTATAGCCGAGGCCTTGTTGTCGGCATTATCATTGTACTCTTATTTATCTATAGAGGCTCCGTAGACATAGTGTGGGTTGTGTATTTGTGTTGGGGAAAGACAAAAAATGTTATGTTGTGGTTGTATTAATTGTCCATTTGAGACTTTAAAAATGATGAAACTATTGGAAATGAATTGGTATTGTAGACATGAACACATTTTCGTCTAATTAATAAAAATATGTATTATCTCTATTCGTGGATGAGTTAGGGTAGAATGAAATATAACAGGATTGCTCGATCGGGTTCCCTCGGTTGAGCGCCGGTCGCACTCCTCGGTTTTAGGGCGTGACAGATCCCACCGTCGATAACAACGCACCAGTTGGACCCTAGGTTCAAACCGGTGAAGCAAAAAAGAAGACCTCAGTCTGAGGTAAAACACATATTTGTAAAGGATGAGGTAACTAAACTTCTCAAAATAGGGTCAATTCGGGAAGTAAAATATGTTGAGTGGTTCGCCAACGTAGTTGCAGTCCCTAAAAAGGGGAACAAACTTATAATGTGCGTAGATTATAAAGATCTAAAAAAAGCATGCCCCAAAGATTCTTTTCCATTGCCTAGCATCGATCGCATGATCAATGCCACAACCGGCCATGAGATCCTTACTTTTCTCGACGCCTACTCCGGGTACAATCAAATTCGAATAAACCCGGAGGACCAGGAAAAGACTTCATTTATCACCAAGTACGGAACCTATTGCTATAATGTAATTCCATTCAGGCGAAAAAACGCATGAGCTACTTACCAACGCCTAGTGAATAAAATGTTCGAAGAAAAAATAGGTAAGTCGATGGAAGTTTACATTGATGACATGCTAGTTAAGTCCTTGCGCGCAGAGGACCATTTGACTCATTTGCAGGAAACGTTCAAGATATTAAGGAAATACAACATGGAGCTCAACCCCGAGAAATGTGCTTTCGGGGTTGGATCGGGCAAGTTCCTTGGTTTCATGGTATCGAATCGAGGAATCAAGATCAACCCCGACAAAATTAATTCCATCGAATACATCACCATCGCGGATAGCGTGAAAGAAGTGGAAAGGCTGACCGGGCGGATAGTTGCCTTAGGCCGATTCATTTCGAGGTCATCAGATCGAAGCCACAAATTTTTCTCTCTACTCAAAAGGAAGAATGATTTTGCCTGGACCCCGGAATGCCAACAGGCACTAGAATAATTAAAGCGGTACCTATCGAGCCACCACTACTTCACACCCCGAGGACAGATGAGAAGTTTTACTTATACTTGGCGGTATCGAAAATCGCGCTAAGTGGCATCCTAATTCGAGGAGAGCAAGGTGCACAGTTTCCTATTTATTATTTAAGTCGGAACTTAGGGGAAGCAAATGCTAGATACCTTAACTTAGAGAAATTAGCACTTGCATTAATAAGCGCCTCTAGAAAGTTAAGACCATACTTTCAATGTCACCCCTTATGCGTTTTGACCATTTACCCACTTCGCAATATTTTGCACAAGCCCGAACTATCGGGTCGATTAGCCAAATGGGCCGTTGAACTCAGTGGGTACGGTATTTAATATCAACCCCATACGACCATCAAGTCCCAAAATTTAGCGGATTTCGTGGCCAATTTCACGCCAACCCTCATACCCGAAGTTTAAAAGGAACTCTTATTAAAATCGGGTACGTCGCCGGGGGTTTGGACCCTCTACACAGATGGTGCTTCAAATGTGAAGGGGTTCGGGCTTGGCATCGTACTGAAACCTCCCATAGGTGGCATTATTAGACAATCCATCAAAACCACTAGATTAACAAACAATGAGGCAGAGTGCGAGGCCATGATTGTAGGTCTCGAGCTAGCTAAAATCTTGGGAGCAGAAGTCATTAAAGCCAAATTTTACTAGTGGTGAACCAAGTAAACAAAACTTTCGAGGTTCGAGAAGATAGGATGCAAAGGTATTTGGACAAATTACAGGTAACTCTACATCGTTTCAAAGAATGGACCCTTCAACATATGCCTCGAGAACAAAACTGTGAGGCCGACGCACTCTAAAATTTGGGGTCATCGGTCGAGGAAGATAAGATCAACTCGGGGACTATCGTACAACTCTCGAGATCTGTAATCAAGGATGGACATGCCAAAATAAATTCCACGAGCTTAACCTGGGATTAGAGGAATAAGTATATTGAATATTTAATGAATGAAATATTCCCATCGAACCCTAAAGAATCAAGGGTTCTACGAACCAAGGCTGCTCGATTCACGCTGGTTGAATATGGTACATTATACATAAAGACGTTCGACGGACCACTGGCGGTATGTTTGGGACCAGGAGACACCGATTATGTTTTACGAGAGGTCCATGAAGGCACTTGTGGAAACCACTCCAGCGCCGAACCATTAATTCGCAAAATCATCAGAGCAGGGTATTATTGGGATAGCATGGAGAAGGACGCTAAGAAGTTCATTCAAAAATGTGATAAATATCAAAGGTTTGCACCGATGATCCATCAACCCGGAGATCAGCTTCATTCGGTCATTTCTCCATGGCCATTCATGAAATGGGGAATGGATATCGTCGGCCCTCTACCATCGGCCCCAGGTGAAGCTAATTTCGTTTTGTTTATGACTGACTATTTCTCTAAATGGGTTGAAGCACATGCGTTTGAAAAAGTGAGAGAAAAAGAGGTTATAGATTTCATCTAGGACCACATTGTGTGTCGATTTGGGATACCAGCAGAAATAACATGCAACAATGGTAGACATTTTATCGGCGGTAAAGTGATGAAATTCCTCGAAGACCATAAAATAAAAAGAATATTGTCTACACCATATCAACCTAGCGGGAACGGACAGGCCGAATCAACGAACAAGATTATTGTCCAAAACAAAAGGAAAAGATTGAACAAAGCTAACGAAAAGTGGAGAGAAATTTTGCCTGAAGTCCTTTGGGCATATCGGACAATATCTAAATCCAGTACAGGAGCAACCCCATATTCCCTAGTGTATGGATCCGAAGCTCTAATTTCGGTTGAAGTCGGGGAACCAAGCGCAAGGTTCCGACTTACATCGGAAGAATCTAACTACGAGCCCATGAATACTAGCCTCGAATTATTAGATGAAAAATGATAGGCGACACTGGTTCGAATGGCTGCACAAAAACAATGAATTGAAAGGTACTACAATAGAAGAACCAACCTCCGCCATTTCAAGGCCGGGGACTTGGTCCTCAGGAAGGTCACCGTCAACACTCGAGATCCTAATGAAGAGAAGCTCGGCCCAAATTGGGAAGGACCCTATCAAGTCCTCGATATAGTCGGGAAAGGGTCGTATAAACTTGGAGGAATGGATGGAAAACCATTACCAAACAATTGGAACATATCACTTCTCAAACGATATTACTGTTAAGGTATGATTTTCTCCTCTATTGTCTATATACGTATATTCGACACTAATTCATTGCAAGAATTCGACGAAAAATATCAAGACCTCTGGTTTCAAAGCACGCGTTGTACTCCTTTTCCCTTAAGTTCGGCTTTTATCCCAAATGGATTTTTTCGGCAAGGTTTTTAACGAGACAACAACTATATGCTACCCGGGGACAAATCAATCGTATCCGAGGCTCCTTCATAATAAACCTCAAAGAGGGGGGCTACCAAGCGAATAAATCAAGTTCGGCACAAGAAAGTTGCTCCATATCAAATTCATGACAAACATGGTTAAAACGAACCATGCCCTCGTAGTTTTGCTCGAACTCTGGCACAAGATACAAACACATGTGTAATGACTTATAAAGGAGAACTTCTTTTTCATATATCTCACACTTTGAAAAGTTTTTCCTGTTTCATGATTCAAACAGGCTTAAAGGCCAACCACCATCAAAGGGATATTTTATACAAGTTATCATAAAATGCCTACGGGCTAAGATATTTTGAGTTCGAATTCGAAACAATCACTCACTCAATTATTAAAGCCTAAGGGCTATATTACTTCGAGTTCGAGCAATCACTCACTCGGTCATAAAAAGAATATGGGCTAAGATATCCTGAGTTCGAGTTCGAAACAATCACTCACTCAATTATTAAAGCCTAAGGACTATCTTACTTCGAGTTTGAAACAATCACTCACTCAATTATTAAAGCCTAAGGGCTATCTTACTTTGAGTTCGAGCAATCACTCACTCGGTCATAAAAAGCCTACGGGCTAAGATATTCTGAGTTCGAGTTTGAAACAATCACTCACTCAATTATTAAAGCCTAAAGGCTATCATACTTCGAGTTCGAGCAATCACTCTCTCAATTATTAAAACCTAAGGGTTATTTTACTTCGAGTTCGAGCAATCACTTACTCGATCATAAAAGTCTACGGGCTAATATACTTTGAGTTCGAGTTCGAAACAATCACTCACTCAATTATCAAAACCTAAGGGCTATCTTACTTCGAGTTCAAACGTTCACTCGGCTACTAAGCCTGTGGGCTACTTTTATTTTTCGAGTTCGGGCAAGCGCCCACTCAACCACTAAGCCTGTGGGCTACTTTTATTCCGAGCTCGAGCGAACACACTCGGCCATAAAGACTACGAACTCCGAATTCGATGAAATCACCTATATCCTCATGAAAACATCTGCAAGGCATGAATGAAATCTTCATAAAGCAAGTCAGTAAAAGAAAAAGATATTTGTATAAATATACAAGTATGGTTTACATAAATAAATGCAACATAGAAGAAGCTAAGGGTTAAGCTTCTGGGTTATCATCGAGAGCGGTCTCTTCTCCACCGAGCTCCCCCTATATTCGGACCCGCTCTTGCTACCACCACCACAATCATCATCATCATCGCCATCAGAAGCCAAAGCCTCAGCTTTAGCTTCGAGTTTTTTAGCCCCTTTTATCTCTTCAACAAGGTCGAAGCCTCGAGCGTGTATCTCCTCGAGGGTCTCCCTCCAAGACCAACACTTAGCAAGTTTGGCAACCCAATGTGCTCGAGTGTCGATATTATCCGCTGCCTCTCTTGCCTCCATTTGAGCAGCCTCAGCATCGGTCCGATACACAACAATGGACTTGTCCGCCATGACTTTCGACGACTCAACCTCCGCCTTGGCCTCAGCAAGCCGTGTTTCAAGCTCCTCGATCCTCTTGGCCTGAGCCAAACCCTTTTGCTTGACACTTTGAAGCTGAACATCAGTCGATTATAATTTGGCCAAGATTGTTTCTATTTCTGTAGCCAGGCAGTCGATAATCTCCTTCCACCGGTCACATTCGGCCTTGATTTGATCGACTTCTTCCCGAAGCAACCCAATCTTTTCAACTTTTTGATACGGCTTAGATAACGAAGGGTTAGCTTCCACAGTTGGGTCAAACCCATACTCTAACAGAACGAGGCTCACCTGCTTATCTAGTTTGTCCTCTTCTTCACGAGCCTTAGCCAAATCTGCTTGGAGGTCCTTTATAGCCTATTCCTTTTGGCTGCAAAGAAGCCGTAGAGCATCTCTCCCGAGACCTTATGAAGCTCGACCTCACAGTGGCTGAGGTCGACTCAAAACCTGCTAATGGCCTGCACAGTAAGGAAAATACACAAGTCAAGTTTAGAAAAGAACAAAGAAACCAAGCACAATACAATCATTACCCGAGAAATGAAACGTTGGGCCTCTTCTAGGAGAAGAGAAGCGTCACTAATGTCGGAGGCATCATCGACTCCAATAAAGCAATCCCAAAAAGGGTCCCCTACACTAGAGCCTCCGCCCATATCGGGGGTCTTCAATTCTCGAGCTTCCTTTAACGCCTCCTCAGAAAAGGTCAGAAGAGAAGGCAAATGACCCACTATCATAGTCCCAAGCGAATCACTCGAGACGCTCTGATCGAGATTCATTGTATCGGAAATGACCCCGACTGGTATAGCCGTCATCGGCTCAGAAGGTCTGGTGACCTTGATAGCTTTCGCAAATCAGATCACCAAAGCTGAGGCATCTTCTTCTTCTTCTTCTTCTTCTTCTTCTTCTTCTTCTTCTCTCAGTTGTTGGACAGAGTCCGTCGAAAGCGCGATTTCCTTCCTCCTCACCCTTCGAGTTTTGGGCTTGGGGTCCTCTGACCGAGAGACAAATTTTTGCTTCTTATCTTTCCCCGGTTCCGGGATCAAGGACTTGGTTCCTTCCTCGCCACTCGAAGGACTCAAAACGGAATCCTTGGTTACACCTACATGAAAGGAAATTGGTAATGAATGGAGCGTAAAAAAACATTTTGAAGAACATGACAAGTGACCCTTACCATGATTCTTGGCCTCCCATCTATCTTTTGCCAAATCACGCCAAGCGTGTTAGGCATAAGAGGAAGTCGAGGTTAACTTCCGAACCCAATCCTCGAGGTCGGGTACCTCTTGTGGCATCCAAGGGGCAGCTGTATATCGGAAAAAGATATTAGATAGAATCAGAAAGATACAAAAAAAGCAACGCCTTATGAAAACCACTTACGGTCGAAATTCCATTCCTCGGGGAACGACATCTTCTCTTCAAGAATGAGGTCACGGGTCCTCACCCGAATATAATGGCCCATCCAACCCTAATCCTTGTTTTTGTCGATGCTCGACATTAAAGTTTTCGATGCCCGATGATGAAGCCTGATTAGTCCTCGAAAGGTTTGAGGCCGATACAATCGTATGAGGTGATTTAGGCTGAAATACAGCCCCCCGGCCTTGTTGGAGAAAAAGTGAAGTACGGTCACTATGCGCCATAGAGAAGGATGAATTTGACCGAGGGTGACCTGATATCTTTTACAAAAATCAATGATCACTGGGTCGACGGGACCCAACATGAAGGGGTAATTATAAACACTTAAAAATTCCTCCACATGAGTGATGACGCTCTCTTTGGGAGAGGGAATTTGCAACACAACCTCGGGACCCTAGTTGCAGTTTTTCCTCAAAGCCTCGAGATGGCCCTCTATTATCGAGCACATGTACATCGACATATACTCACATCGACCCGGAACCGACGAAGGATTTTCAACCTTAAAATCAATCTTCAGAGTACACGGGCCAGGAACATACTCATGGGGAGGCGGCTCCATCGGCGCCTTTTCGCCGGACGGACGTGAAGAGGAATCTTTCTCCTTCTGAGGTACGGTTTTTGAAGTTTTTGCCATTGATATAAGAGAAAGAAAAGCAAAGGAATATGAAAGGTTGATGGTGCCAAACGCTGATGAAGGTGGCTCTGCAAGCGGCGAAATAGAGGCAGAAAGAGTAAGAAAATTTGGGAGATTGAAGATGTAAAAGTGGTAAGTGATAAATGGAAGGGCTATTTATTGGTTTATACCATGGCGGTTCAGTATCAGGGGTGGCGACCACCGTCTGACGTGCATTAAATATCTATAAATTCTAAATCGATGGGACAACTATCACATACGTCACTATCGAGCCCAGTGAAAACGTCAGCTTATAATCCGATCTGGCCGTCGAAAATCATATCGCTTCTCACCACATTCTTTCTGAGAAACTAGGGAACTATCTGTATACGGTCAAAATAAATTTCTACCTCCGTACATTTTATCGAGCTCAAATGGTAAGCAATCGAAGTGAGAGCTCGAGATGGGTTTTGAGGATAGTACAAATAAGCCTCGAGCTCTAAAACCGATCGAGGAATAGGCTCGGTATCATTATCAAGCCCGTGACCAAATCGAACCACAAGGCAAAGAGAAGGTTGTTGGAGATGCACAGACTGATTGACACTCACCCCAAATGTCGAACTCGAACTCAAGGTCGAGGGCTCGACCCAATACCGAGCTCGAGCCAGTATCGAGCTCACAGACAGGAGTCGTTGCAACCGAACTAGGGGAGAGAATCTTGGCAGGAATCGAGGAAGAGACAATTCATCATGAGTTCTCCACTATATATTTTTTATTATAAATATAGTAAGATACATCTACTATAAATGGAGGAATCCTTGTAAGCACAAGCAGGTTTACACATTGTAAGAAAAGACTACTTCTATTTATTGAAGACTAAATCTCTTAAGTTTGTTTTACTCAGCATACTCATTCTTCTAGTTCAATAATTTATATCCCATTTCTATAGCCAAGAATCTAAATATTTCTACTTCTACGTACGATTTATGTCAAGCTATATCACATATCCTTAGAACTACTTATAAATTCAACTATATCAGATTTTCTGGGTAAACAAGTTTGTTATTAATTGTTGGGACACAAACCATAGAAGCGTGACAACTAATAGTTTAGTAAGTTTAGTAATGATGAGGCTTACTGAACTTGACAATACCTTTAACTAGGGTCATTCAAAATTGAATCGTAACCGATAAACGAATCACAAAATTGACATATTGGTATTGGGTTATCGGATTAATAGTTGGTGAATATATTAAAATTTTATAATTAACGGTTTATCGGTTTGGAGGAGGATTACTCAAATTTCTTATCGGATAAATAGTTAAACCGTTAAGAATTATTATATTTATATTTGTACCCCTAAGTATATACTTGTAATTGGATCTTCTAAGTTATTGAGCTTACATATACAAGTGGTGAGCTCGACAAAGAGATGATTCAAGCCAACTAGTAGGGGTGTTCAAAACCGAACTAAAACCGAAGCTTAATGGCTTATTGGTATCGGGTTAACGGTTTAACGGATGGCGAACGGATTGAAATATTTTTATTAACGGCTTATCGGCTTGGGGCGGATTATTCAATTTTCATAACGGATAATCCGTTAACCCGTTAAGAATATATATATATATATATATATATATATATATATATATATATATATATCTATTTTTATCCATATATGTATTAAATAATCAAAAACCCTTCTTCCACTTCCAGTAATCTATCTCTATTCTCTATTACTAATTTACTATTAGACATTTAGAAACCCTAACGCCTAAATTTTAACCAGAAGCCACCATCACTCTATCTCGTCGACTTCCAGTACTCTATCTCGTCGACCCACCGTCTCCCTCTCGCGGTCTCGTCGACTCGTCGTCTCTCTCTCGCAATCTTGCCGACTCACCATCTCCCTCTCACCGTCTCGCCTCTCCCTCTCTCCATAGCCAGAGCAGCAGATGGTAAGTTTATTTTCTTGTTGATGTCTTAAAAATCAAAGAGCATCTCAATTCTCAAAGTATTCAGATGCTTGCTTCAATATACATAAACAAGAACTCATCTGTTTTAAAACATAAACACAAGTTTTGTGAAGAATCAGAAACTTCTCACTTTAAAAGTATACAAAATTTAGGATGTTTGATTGCGTTCTCAGTATACAAAATTTAAAAGCAACAGTAATCAGCAGGATGTTTTAAAGTTCACAAAACTCATATGTTTTGAGATCGATTTTGACAGTACCTGTATAAATATCTGTTAAGCAACTTGTTATTCTCATTCCTTTTCTTTTCTTGTTGCAGTGACTCATAGCATAGCTGAAAATATACAAAATGATAAGGTGATGGGTGAAAGTGGGGCTTCTAATTCAAATGCAATAAGTCAAGCTCAAACAACGGAGTCAAATATAACCAAAAAAAAAGGAAAAAAGGTATGTTGTGTGGGATCATTTTACACAAATTATTACTTCTGAAGGGAGTACAAAAGCAAAATGTGACTATTACTTTATTGAGTATTGTTTTAAGACCAAAGACGGTACGTCGACACTTCTTACTCATATGAATAAGTGTCCTAAACGCCCTGCTATTGTTGATAAAAAAAAAATCAAATTTAGGCTTTCAATCTGTTCCGAGGGGTAGTCAGGGTGACGTAATTGTTGTTACTTAGAAATTTGATCAAGAAGAGTGTAGGAAGGCATTAGGTCGTATGGTAATAGTTGGTGAACTTTCTTTTAGCTTTGTTGAGAAAGAAAGTTTTAGAGACTTTATGAAAGTGGTGCAACCTTATTTTCGGATCCCTTCCCGTAATACTGTAACTAGGGATTGTTTTGATCTTTTTAAATAAGAAAAACAAAAGTTGAAGAGGTCTTTTATAGAGTATGTATTACCACTGATACCTGGACTTCTATACAAAGAATCAATTATATGTGTATCACTTCCCATTGGATTAATAAAGAATGGAATATGCATAAGAGAATAATAAAATTTTGTCCTATTGTTAGTCATAAAGGCGAAGATATGGCAAATGGTATTGGTAGGTGCTTACGTGAGTGGGGAATAAATAATATCTTCACTGTCACAGTTGATAATGCAAGCTCAAATGATGTGACAGTAAAAAATTTTGTCTAAGAAATTAACAAAAATAGGAACTAATTTGATGAATGGTACTCACCTTCACGTGAGATGTATGGCTCACATCATGAATCTTGTGGTCCAGGATGGTTTAAAAGAATCTTCAGTGTCTATTGAACGCGTTAGTCATGCTGTAAGATATGTTAGGCAGTCTCCTGCGAGGTTGAAAAGGTTTCAAGAATGTTTTGATGATGAACAACTCAATTGTAAAAAAACTTTAGGCTTGGATGTTCCAACTAGGTGGAATTCCACCTACTTAATATTGCGTAGGGCTGTTGAATTTGAAAGTGCATTTTCACATTATGCTTCTAGTGAAATTGGCTTATGACATTATCTTGAGCATTCTTATGTTGAAGTTAGAATTCCTACAGGAGAACTTTTGAGTAGTGATTGGGAGAATGTAAAAAGAATTATAAAGTTTCTTGAAATCTTCTATCTTCTTACTTTGAAGATATCTGGATCACGTTATGTTACATCGAATATTCATTTTCTTGAAATTTGCGCAGTTGCTATTTATTTGAAGCAATTGATAGCAAATGAAGATACAGTTTTAAGTGAAATGGAAAAGAAGAAGAAAGAAAAGTTTGATAAGTATTGGGATGATCCAGGGAAAATGATCAAGATAATTTTTATCTCATGTATTTTGGATCCACGCTACAAGCTCGAATCAGTTGGCTATGCACTTGTAAAGATGTTTGGTGTAGATCCGGGGGCAACTATACAAGCAAAAGTGACGAAGTACATGACTTCATTATTTAGTGAGCATGTAAAGTCCAGCTCAAAAGTTGTCGTGCTTGCTTCATCTTCAGATTGTTCTTCATTGGACACTTCTACTTTCGGGCTTTCTGGCACTCAAGCAAGCACCCAAAATATAGGACTTTTAGAATCACTCATGCAAGATATAAAAAATATAAAAGTGGGAGTGGAGGTGTTGATACTAGAACAGAGTTAGATAAATATTTAGGTGAAGAAACTGAGGATGACACTAAGGAATTTGATGTTCTTCTTTGGTGGAAATTGAACTCAGCTAGATTTCCTATTCTTGCGCAGATGGCTCGTGATGTATTAGCTGTTCCGGTTTCAAGTGTAGCATCCGAATGTGCGTTTAGTACGGGAGGACGTCTTCTTGATTCATTTAGGAGTTCATTAACTCCTAAATTGGTGCAAGCTCTAGTGTGTCTTCAAGATTGGCTTCGAAATGAAAAATTAAAACAACCTGTTAGTGTTGAGGAAGATCTTGAAAAAATCGAGCAACTTGAACAAGGTAATAATATTGTTACTATATTTGTTGTATATAAGTATTGTTGATATGCTTATATTTATCGCACGACTCATTATTTTAATTTTTTTCTTCATATTTAGCCAGCAATGGAAAAGACCCTTCCGTAATTGACGTGTAGTGTTAATATATCTGGTAAGAATTCAAATTTAACCCATCAAGGCTTCAAGTATTGAATCTGTTCTTGCAACTGCTATGATTAGTCATCATCAGTAGTTATCAGTAGACATCATATCTTCTATTATCATTAATAAGTAGTTGATAGTTTCCTTATGATAAAGAGAACTTAAGTTATACTATTGTACTTAATAAGCAAAAATGCTTCACCAAGCTAATGGTTGTGAAAACTGTGAATTTTATATCTCGCCATCCCTTGATTTGGAAATTATAAATTAATTTTGGCTGCTTTTTCCTTTTTCATCATCTTGGGTTATGGTGATTAGAATTTAGAAACATATGATGAGAGGAAAGAATATTTTGTTTTCTAATTGCATGTATTTAGGAAGGGAAGATATATTGGTTTGCTAACCATGAGGCAAAGTAGCCTATTCCAAAGGAGTAGTCATTAATCAATAGGTTTCTAATTGCATATATTTCCTTTTCAGAACCTACTAATCAGAGTTGAATACAAATAATTTTGATGTCATGTATTGTACCAAGTGTTCTCTTCTATTTCTTCTGATAGTTATAAGTTGTTAATAGGCTCATCCGTAGAGATGATTCTACTGGAAAATATGCTGCAAAAAAAATATTGAGTACTTAATGATCTATTCGGAAAGAATATGTATGAGAAAAGTCATCTAAACATCAAACAAGAATCAAGACAGTAGTATTTATCACAGTCTCTACTTCGTTGCCTAATGCTGAAATTTGGTGAATGCATATTTTTTACCGGGATCTACTCACTTATGAATTAAACTGTTGTTTGAACTTTGAAGCTGCAGAAATTCAAGCACTGTTAGGCGTTAGCTGCAGGCCAAACATTTCTGTGTATTTTGCTCACTTATGGATTAATCATTTTGAAATATGTATTTTGGACTCACTTTGAATATAGACTGGAATTTTATCATTTCAGAATTAATCAGGGAGCATTGACTCGTCTGTAATGTAGTCTTCTTTGGGATGTAATGGACTCATCTATTGTATTCTATATACTGGAATATAGTCTGCTGAGCATCGGAATTATTTTGAGTCACATCGGTCAGCAAACAATTAATGCACGCAATATAGATTAAATTAGGCCGATAAATCGCCCGATAAGAGCTAAACCGATACCAATTCGCCCGATATTTTATCGGGTGGCTAGAGGATTAATACATTTAAAAGCCGATAACCGATAAGCCAAACCGTTAAGAGTAAATAACCGCCAAATTCGCCCGATAAACAGCCTTATTTGTGAGTGCTATAATCTTTTACTTTTTATTTTGAGACAATTGTTTAAATGTTTAGTTCTTTAGAGTTATATATAGTCCATATACTTACAGACAGATTCAGGTTACACAAGAGTCTATGAATTTGGAATATATATTAAGTTTCCCCTTGTCTTCATTGAGTTGTATTAGTCCATGTACTTTTCATTTTCATTGTCTATTTGATTTAGTCAATACACTGCTCAATAATTGTTCGATAATCGCTAACCCGATACTAATCTACCTGATATCTTATTGGTTGGCTAGCGGATTAGCACATTTATTAATTGATAATCGATAACCAAACCGTTAAACGTAAATATCCGCCCGATAAATAGCCCTACCTTTAACTTAACCCATTATTCCAATTTATGCTCGTTGCCTATTTGTATTTAAGCTCTTCTGATTGATGAAACTGAGAATATTTCGTTAAAGAAAGCTCGATGTACAAAGTATCATATGTTTATGCAGGGCGGGGGAAAGGTCGCATTTCAAAGAATGTGATGCATATATTCTATCCAAATATAAGCATGAGTGGTTGATTCCACGGTTCGAACACATGACCTATAGGTCACACAAAAACAACTATACTGACGCTCCAAAGCTTACCTTCATAATTGTTCGCGTAAGAAAAGAACAAATAAGGAGTGGAGAAACAAAATTTGACCGTGATAATTAGATTATAAGGAAAAGAGAATGATAATCAGCCGCAAAGAAAAGAGAAGCTAGAGTGCATTATTAGTTTTCAATTTTTCTTTTACTTCTTTTAAATGAAAAAAAGAAAAATATGTATTCCTCTCCTTTTCCGTTCACTTTACCAATCCTCTTTATCATCTCGACGGAACATAAGATAATCTATAATAATGCTATCTGTTTGGATAAGTTTTTGATTGGTATAGATAATGACTATTACATACGTATAATAATATTTGACGTTTAAATCTTACTAATTTTAAAATATGCGTGTTGCACGTGAACCCTTATCTATGAAAATAAATTTAAAAAATTACATGAATAATATAATTTGACTTCCTATATTACTTAAATAAGCATAGATTTTTAAAAATAATGTAGAAAGTTATAATTTAAACGATCTTAAATTTCTTATAAATTAGAGTAAATTTACTGCTAATTTTAATATATATATATTTAAGTATCTTATTTATGTTTCACTTGTCAAATATTGTAATTGATTTTGTGATTTAATATGGCCATATATTACAATATGTAAATAGAAATTAAAGTATATTATATATTATTAACATGAATTATTATTATTTTTTAACGTAAGCATGTCGTTTATTTAAAGAATTTTCTTACACGTCCTATTGTGCTTATGTGTATTTTACATTATATAGTAAACTTTAATGTTTAGAAATTTAAGAAATAAATTTATATAACCTAAATATTAGGAGTTTTACATAGTTCAAATAAGAAAAGATTTAATACCAAAATTTTAGTATATTTCACATGAATATTAGAAAAATTATTAATCTATATTAATCTTATTTAGCATTCCTAGAGGGCAAGGAAATTCCAGTTACTAAGTTGACTAAGGTTGTTGAAGGATTTTTGTCGAGCAATTGGAGGAAAGAGATTGGATGATATAGCAGCTGATTATTTGATGCATATAACGACCCGGCCAGTCGTTTTACTTCTTAGATCCCCGTTCCCATAAATAAGACTCACCTTATGTATTTTTACTATTTTATGACTTACGCGGAAAGTTAGTTCGGGATTTGAAAGGGTTCGGGCTGAAATCGGAATACTTAGTTCCTTAATATTGGCTTGAAATGGGTAGGTTTGACTTTGGTCAATATTTCTAGTAAACTACCTCGGAACCAGGATTTGATGGTCCCAATAGGTTCGTATGATGATTTTGGACTTGGGCGTGTGTTCAGAACGTGTTTTGGATAACCCGAGAGCGTTTTGGTGCCTAAAGTTGGAAGTTGGCTTATTGAAGGCTTAAAGGTTCTTTAAATTTGGTTTGGAGTAGGTTTTGGTGTTCTCGAGGGACATTTTGGATTTTGAGCCTGGAAAACGTTCTGTATGGTAATTTAAGACTTGCACGCAAAATTTGGTGTCATTCCAAGTAGTTTAGGTATGATTCGGCGCGTTTGGAACAAGTTGGAAGAACTTAAAGTTCATAAATTGATTCTATTTAGTTTGGGGTGTGATTCTTAGTTTTGGTATTGTTTTACGCATTCTGAGGGTTTGAACAAGTTCGTCTCATGATTTTAAACTTGTTGGTATATTTGGGCGGGATCCTCGGGGGCCCCGGATGCCATTCGAACGATGCGCGGAAGTTGTTTGGCCTTGGATGAATAGCTGAAGCACCCAGCTTCTGGTGCAGTCGCACCTGTGGAGGACCAGCCGCAGGTGCGAGCTCGCAGAAGTGAGCCAGCAACCGCACAAGAGGCCCAGCGTAGGCATCCCATAAACCGCAGATGCGGACGAGGTGGGCGCAGATGCGCAACCGCAGAAGCGGGCTCGCAAAAGCGAGCCACTCTTCCGCAGATGCAGATTTAGGCCGGCTAAGGGGATACTGCATCTACGATGAATCTTCCATAGATGCGAAGCCGTATATGCGTCCAAGGAACCGCAGAAGCGGAAAAACCAGTAGGTAGAACCTTCATTTAAGTCGGGACATAAGACATTTTGGGTTCATTTATTGCATTCCTTGGGCGATTTTGGAGCTTTTTAGAGAGGGGTTTTCACCAAGCTGTTGGAGGTAAGTAATTTCTATCCAATGTAAGTTAAATATATAAATTATGGGTGGATTTTAAGATGTAAAATTGTGAAAATTATGGGTTTAGATTAACAAACCTAGGTTTTGATAAAAATGAGATTTAACCACAAAAATGGTTGTGGATTTTAGTGAAAATTTTATATTTACGTTCGTGAGGTTATGGGTAACATTTATCTTCGAAAACTTTCGAAATCCAAGCCCGGGGGTGAATTTTTGGAATATTCTAATTTTGGTTGGGTAATTACTCTAATAGTTAAATTGCGAACTTTTGAACATGTATTAATTAATTTATATAATATTTGACTAGTCTCGAGTCGTTTGGCATCGAGTTGAGGATTTAAAGCATATTTTGTGGATTGGAGAAGTGAGCTTGAGAACGAGGTAAGTCTCTTGCCTAACCGTGTAAGAGGAAACTCATCCCCTTAGGAGTATTTGTTGTGAATTACTTATTTGGGGAGCTACGTACGCACTAGGTGACGAGAGTCCGTGCATAGCTAAATTTCATGTGATGACTGGGTAGTCTTAGATTTACATCATGCTTTGTTTGCACTATATGTTGATTTTGCATATTAATTGTCTTTAATAGAGCTGAGATTAAGGATTTTAAGATTTAAAGTCTCCGATTTGGATTTCTTATGTTTGGAAAGAATTGAAGAATTTTATAATAACTCTGATATTGAAGAATTGAACAAAGTTACCATTAAGAATAAGTACATGTTGCTGCATATTGATGATTTGTTTGACCAGTTGCAGAGTGCTAGGGTGTTCTCTAAGATCTTGAGATCGGGGTACCATCAGTTGAGGATTCGGGATTTGGATGTTCCGAAGACGGCCTTCTGGATTAGATATGGCCATTATGAGTTCCTAGTGTTGTCCTTCGGGTTAACTAACGCCCCGGCAACGTTTATGGATTTGATTAATCGGGTGTTCATTCCATATATTGATTCATTTGTCATTGTCATAATTGATGACATTTTTATCTACTCACGTAGCATGGAGGAGCACGAGCAACATTTGAGAGTGGTGCTTTAGACCTTGCGGGAACAGAATCTGTATGCTAAGTTCTCCCAGTGTGAGTTCTGGTTAGATTCAGTGGCATTCTTGGGACATGTTGTATCAGGCGAGGGTATTAAGGTTAGATCCCAAGAAGATCGAGGCAGTTCAGAGTTGGCATCGTCTTACCACAACGATAGAGATCAGGAGCTTCTTGGGTTAGCAGGTTATTATCGTCATTTTATGGAGGGTTTTTCATCTATTGCAGCACCTCTGACTAGGTTGACCCAGAAGGGTGCTCCCTTCTGATGGTCCGATGATTGTGAGGTGAGCTTTCAGAAGCTCAAAACCGCATTGACTTCAGCATCGGTGTTAGTTTTACCTTCCAATTCAGGGATGTATACTATGTATTGTGATGCTTCACAGGTTGGTTTGGGTTGTGTATTGATTCAAGAGGGGCGAGTTATTGCATACACTTCACAAGAGCTGAAACCCCACGAGAAGAATTACCCTGTACGCAATTTGGAGTTGGCTGCGATTGTTCATGCTCTTAAGATCTAGAGGCATTATCTTTATGGGTTGTCCTATGAGGTTTACACCAATCATCGCAGCTTGTAGCATATGTTCAAGCAGAGGTATCTCAATTTGAGGCAGCGCAAGTGGCTTGAATTACTAAAAGATTATGATATTACCATCCTTTATCATCAATTATCATATTGATAGTTTGCCATTCATTTCAGCAGAGGAGAGACCACTAGCTTTGGACATTCAGTCCTTAGCTAACAAACTTATGAGGTTGGATATTTCGGAGCCCAACCGAGTTCTTACATGCGTCGTCGCCTAGTCTTCACTATTCGAGAAGATCAAGGCTCGCCAGTACGACGATCCGCACTTATTGGTTCTCAGAGAGACGGTACTACATGGTAGTGCCAAAGAGGTTACTATCGGTGATGATGGTGTTCTACGACTCCAAGGTCATCTATGTGTCCCTAATGTTCATGGATTGAGGGAAAAGATTCTATAGGAGGCACACAGTTCTCGATATTCTATTCATCCAGGTTCTACGAAGATGTATCGCGACCTGAGACAGCATTATTGGTAGAGGCGAATGAAGAAAGACATAGTTGAGTATGTAGCGAGGTGCCTTAATTGCCAGCAGGTTAAGTACGAGCATCAGAGGCCAGGTGGCCTACTCCAGTAGATGGTTATACCTAAGTGGAAATGGGAGCGCAATACTTTGGATTTTGTAGTTGGGTTGCCGCGGACCTTGCGAAAGTTTGATGCAATTTGGGTCATTGTTTACAGGTTGACTAAGTCAACATACTTCATTCCGGTGGTGACCATATATTCTTCAGAGATATTGGCTTAGATTTACATACAGGGGATTGTTCGGTTGCATGGTGTGCCTGTTTCCATCATATCAGATAGAGGCCCTTAGTTTACTAGTGAATTTTTGTAGGGCAATACAGAGTGAGTTAGGGACCCGGGTAGAGCTCAGCACAACCTTATATCCATAGACCGACGGACAGTTCAGATCTAGGAGGATATGCTCAGAACATGTGTGATTGACTTCGGAGGGCAGTGGGACCGATTCTTACCTTTGGCCGAGTTTGCTTACAACAACAGTTATCAGTCCAACATCGAGATGGTACCATTTGAGGCTTTATATGGTCAGATATGTCGTTTTCCCATCAGATTATTTTAGCCAAGCGAGGCTAAGTTATATGGTACTGATTTAGTGAAGGATGCCTTGAAAAAGGTAAAGTTGATTCAGGAGCGACTTCGCATAGTATAGTCCAGACATAAGAGTTAGGTAGATCAGAAGGCGCGTGATTTATCATTTATGGTGGGTGAGAAGGTTCTCTTGAAGGTCTTGTCGATGAAGGGAATTATGAGGTTCAGAAAGAAGGGCAGGTTGAGCCCAAGGTTTATAGGTCCATTTGAGGTGTTGAGGCAAGTTGGGAAGGTTGTTTAATAGTTTGCTTTTCCTCTCAGTCTATCGGAAGTTCATCCGATTTTCTACATGTCTATGCTCCGGAGGTATGATGCCGACAGGTCGCATGTGTTAGACTTCAGCATGGTTCAACTATATGAGAGCCTGGGTTATGAGGAGCAGCCAATTGCCATTGTTGACAGGCAGGTTCGCCAGTTGAGGTCCAAGAAGATTTCTGCCATAAAAGTTCAGTAGAGGGGCCAACCATTCCAGGAGGCGACTTGGGAGGCCGAGGAGGACATGCAGAGCATATATCTACACTTATTCGGCACTCCATGTACGATTCTAGACCTGTTCGAGGACGAACGTTTGTTTAAGAGGTGGAGAATGTAACGATCCGACCGGTCGTTTTGCTTCCTAGATAATTATTCCCCTAAATAAGACTCCTCGTATGTGCTTTTACTGTTTTATGACTTGCGGGGTGTCACGACCCAAAATCCTAACCTGTCGTGATGGTACCTATCTCAGTACTAGGCAAGCCGACAACATCAATAACCCATGATTTCCTTTAAATTTAAAAATATAACGTTTAATACAATACCAAATATCTAGCAATTTTCGATACAACACTCCTAAAACCTGGTGTCACTAAGTACATGAGCATTTAATATGAGTACAAGTCTGAAAAATATGGTCAATAATAGTCTGAGACCAAATACAGTAAACAAGGAGATATAGGAGGAGAGACAAGGTCTGCGGAACACGGCAGCTACCTCAAAATCTCCTAAAAATTAACTGCGCGAAATGATCAACACCCGCTAAGTTGAGGAACACTTGGATCTGTACACGAAGTGCAGGGTGTAGTATGAATACAACCAACTCAGCAAGTGACAATAATAACTAAGGAACTAAAGATAATGACGAGCTACACAGTCATAGTTCACTTTCAGTAGTTCCAGCAAAGAATAGACATGCTTTCAATTTCGACAGTTTAAGTCAAATCAATTTTATACAGTTCAATTTCAAGTAATCGGGATATAAATTCTTTCAGAGATTTCACAACAATGGCAGATAGCAACCAAGTGCAACAACAAATGTAAAGCAAGTACAGCCTCTCAGGCAACAGTCACTCAGCTCATCACAACAACTCAACCACTCGGCTCTCATCCCTCAGCACTCACATTCAATGGATACTCGCGCTCACTGGGGGTGTGTACAGACTACGGAGGGGCTCCTATAGCCCAAATTCCATAATCTGCACGGACAACTCACGTGCTATAATATCCTTACCTCACCGACAGGCCCTTGGCCTTACTCAGTCCTCAACCTCTCAAGTCTTTCGGGCTCTCAGAAATCACAAAGGCCAGCCCAAACAAAGATAATATAGTATATCAACAAATATCCAGAAAGACTGAGGTATAATACGCAAGAAAAATCATGACTGAGTACAAGACATCAATTAGCAAATAATTCAACAAGTACGCGACCTCTACGGGTCTCAACTGTACTATAACATAGCATAAGCATGATTTCTAACATGATTTATAGTCAAATTTCTTCAACACATAGAGATCATATAGCTAAAAATAAATTATTCAACTTTTACAGTTTTCCGGGACTAAGGCTGCTTATCGGGCGGATTTGGCGGTTATTTACTCTTAACGGTTTGGCTTATCGGTTATCGGCTTTTAAATATATTAATCCGCTAGCCACCCGATAAAATATCGGGCAGATTGGTATCGGTTTAGCTCTTATCGGACGATTATCGAGCGGTTTATCGGCCTAATTTAATCTATATTGCGTGCATTAATTGTTTGCTGACCGTTGTGACTCAAAATAATTCCGATGCTCAGCAGACTACATTCCAGTATATAGAATACAATAGATGAGTCGATTACATCACAAAGAAGACTACATTACAGATGAGTCCAGAATACATATGTCTTTCCTCCACCCACAACTGCAAAGGAAAAGTCAATGCTCCTTGATTAATTCTGAAATGATAAAATTCCAGTCTATATTCAAAGTGAGTGCAAAATACATATTTCAAAATGATTAATTCATAAGTGAGCAAACTACACAGAAATGTTTGGCCTGCACCTAATGCCTCACAGTGCTTGAATTTCTGCAGCTTCAAAGTTCAAACAACAGTTTAATCCATAAGTGAGTAGATCCCGGTAAAAAATATGCATTCACCAAATTTCAGCATTAGGCAACGAAGTTGAGACTGTGATAAATACTACTGTCTTGATTCTTATTTGATGTTTAGATGACTTTTCTCATACATGTTCTTTCTGAATAGATCATTAAGTGCTCAATATATTTTTCGTAGCGTATTTCCCAGTAGAATCATCTCTGGGGATGAGCCTATTAACAATATATAACTATCAGAAGAAATAGAAGAGAACGCTTGGTATAATACATGACATCAAAATTATCTGTATTCTACTCTGATTAGTAGGTTCTGAAAAGGAAATACATGCAATTAGAAAACAAAATATTCTTTCCTCTCATCATATGTTTCTAAATTCTAATCACCATAACCCAAGATGATGAAAAAGGAAAAAGCAGTTAAAATTAATTTATAATTTCCAAATCAAGGGATGGCGAGATACAAAATTCACAGTTTTCATAACCATTAGCTTGGTGAAGCATTTCTGCTTATTAAGTACAACAGTATAACTTAAGTTCTCTTTATCATAAGGAAACTATCAACTACTTATTAATGATAATAGAAGATAGGATGTCTACTGATAACTACTGATGAGAACTAATCATAGAAGTTGCAAGAACATATTCAATACTTGAAGCCTTGATGGGTTAAATTCGAATTCTTACCAGATATATTAACACTACACGTCAATTACGGAAGGGTCTTTTCCATTGCTGGCTAAATATGAAGAAAAAAATTAAAATAATGAGTCGTGCGATAAATATAAGCATATCAACAATACTTATATAAAAAAAATATAGTAACAATATTATTACCTTGTTCAAGCTTCTCGATTTTATCAAGATCTTCCTCAACACTAACATGTTGTTTTAATTTTTCATTTCGAAGTCAATCTTGAAGACACACTAGAGCTTGCACCAATTTAGGAGTTAATGAACTCCTAAATGAATCAAGAAGACGTCTTCCCGTACTAAATGCACATTCGGATGCTACACTTGAAACCAGAACAGCTAATACATCACGAGCCATCTTCGCAAGAATAGGAAATCTAGCTGAGTTCAATTTCCACCAAAGAAGAACATCAAATTCTTTAGTGTCATCCTCAGTTTCTTCACCTAAATATTTATCTAACTCTGTTCTAGTATCAACACCTCCACTCCCACTTTTATATTTTTTTATATCTTGCATGAGTGATTCTAAAAGTCCTATATTTTGGGTGCTTGCTTGACTTCCAGAAAGCCCGGAAGTCGAAGTGTCCAATGAAGAACAATCTGAAGATGAAGCAAGCACAACACCTTTTGAGCTGGACTTTATATACTCACTAAATAATGAAGTCATGTACTTCGTCAATTCTGCTTGTATAGTTGTCCCTGGATCTACACCAAACATCTTTACAAGTGCATAGCCAATTGATTCGAGCTTGTAACGTGGATCCAAAATACATGAGATAAAAATTATCTTGTTCATTTTTCCTGGATCACCCCAATATTTATCAAACTTTTCTTTCATCTTCTTTGCCATTTCACTTAAAACTGTATCTTCATTTGCTATCAATTGCTTTAAATAAACAGCAACTGCGCAAATTTCAAGAAAATGAATATTCGATGTAACATAACGTGATCTAGATATCTTCAAAGTAAGAAGACATAATATTTCAAGAAACTTTGTAATTCTTTTTAAATTCTCCCAATCACTACTCAAAAGTTTACCTATAGGAATTTCAACTTCAACATAAGAATGCTCAAGATAATGTCTCAAGCCAATTTCCCTAGAAGCATAATGTGCAAATGCACTTTCAAATTTAACAGCCCTACGCAACATTAAGTAGGTGGAATTCCACCTAGTTGGAACATCCAAGAATAAAGTTTTTTTACAATTGAGTTGTTCATCATCAAAACATTCTTGAAACCTCTTCAACCTCGCAGGAGACTGCCTAACATATCTCACTGCATTCCTAACGCGTTCAATTGACACTGAAGATTCTTTTAAACCATCCTGGACCACAAGATTCATGATGTGAGCCATATATCTCACGTGAAGGTGAGTACCATTCATCAAATTAGTTCCCATTTTTGTTAATTGCTTAGATAATTCTTTTATTGTCACATCATTTGAGCTTGAATTATCAACTGTGACAGTGAAGATCTTATTTATCCCCCACTCACGTAAACACCTACCAATACCATTTGCCATATCTTCGCCTTTATGACTAACAATAGGACAAAAATTAATTATTCTCTTATGCATATTCTATTCACTATCAATCCAATGGGCAGTGATACACATGTAATTGATTCTGTGTATAGAAGTCCAGGTATCAGTGGTAATACATACTCTATAAAAGACCTCTTCAACTTTTGTTTTTCTTCATTAAAAATATCAAAACAATCCCTAGTTACAGTACTACGGGAAGGGATCCGAAAATAAGTTTGCGCCACTTTCATAAAGTCTCTAAAACCTTCTTTATCAGCAAAGCTAAGAGGAAGTTCATCAACTATTACCATACGACCTAACGCCTTCCTACACTCTTCTTGATCAAATTTCTAAGTAACAACAATTACGTCACCTTGACTATACCCCCCCCTCCCCCGAAACAGATTGAAAGCCTAAATTTGATTATTTTTTTTATCAACAATAGCAGGGCGTTTAGGACACTTATTCACATAAGTAAGAAGTGTTGACGTACCATCTTTGGTCTTAAAACAATACTCAATAAAGCAATAGTCACATTTTGCTTTTGTACTCCCTTCAGAAGTAATAATTTCTGTAAAATGATCCCACACAACAGACCTTTTTTCCTTTTTCTTTTGTTATATTTGACTCCGTTGTTTGAGCTTGACTTATTGCATTTGAATTAGAATAATTAGAAGCCCTACTTTCACCCATCACCTTATCACTTTGTATATATTCAACCATGCTATGAGTCACTGCAACAAGAAAACAAAAGGAATGAGAATAACAAGTTCCTTAACAGATATTTATACAGGTACTGTCAAAATCGATCTAAAAACAGATGAGTTTTGTGAACTTTAAAACATCCTGCTGATTACTATTGCTTTTAAATTTTGTATACTCAGAACGCAGTCAAACATCCTAAATTTTGTATGCTTTTAAAGTGAGAAGTTTCTGATTCTTCACAAATCTTGTGTTTATGTTTCAAAACAGATGAGTTCCTGTTTATGTATATTGAAGCAAGAATCTGAATACTTTGAGAATTGAGATGCTCTTTGATTTTAAAGACATCAACAAGAAAAGAAACTTACCATCTGCTACTCTGGCTATGGCGAGAGGGAGAGGCGAGATGGCGAGATAGAGAGGCAAGCCGGCGAGAGGGAGACGGCGAGTCAGCGAGACTGCGAGTCAACGAGACCACGGGAGGGAGATGGTGGGTCGACGAGATAGAGTACTGGAAGTCGACGAGATAGAGTGCTGGTGGCTGCTGGTTGAAATTTAGGCGTTAGGGTCTCTAAATGTCTAATACTAAATTAGTAATAGATAATAGAGATAGAGTACTGGAAGTGGAAGAAGGATTTTTGATTGTTTAATACATATATGGATACTTTTTGGATTTTTATATATATATATATATATATATATATATATATATATATATATATATATATATATATATATATTCTTAACGGGTTAACGGATTATCCATTAAGAAAATTGAATAATCCGCCCCCAAACCGATAAGTCGTTAATAAAAATATTTCAATCCGTTCCCCATCCGTTAAACCGTTAACCCAATACCAATAAGCCATTAAGCTTCGGTTTCAGTTTGGTTTTCAGTTTCAGTTCGGTTTTGAACACCCCTACCCGGGATGGACCAAGTCACAATTCCCTCGGTGTACGCTAACACGCCTGTCACTTAGCATGTGCGCCACCTCCAAAATAATGACATGATACCAAAATCTGGGGTTTCATACCCTCATGACCAGATTTATAATTGTTACTTACCTCAACCCGTGTAATTATTTATTTAGCTATGCCCTTGCCACAAGAATTGGTCTCCGAAAGCCACGTATTTAGCTATAATTAATTCGAATCAGTCAATACAAATTATTATAATTAATTCCATAATGAAATACTAATTTTCCAAATAAAATCCGAAGTTAACTCAAAAATCGCCCGTAGGGCCCACGTCTTGGAACCCAACAAAAGTTATATAATATGAACGCCCATCCAACCACGAGTCCAACCATATAAATTTCACCAAAATCCGACATCAACTCGACCCTCAAATCTTCAATTAAAGTCTATGAAGATTTCTACAATTTTCGACTCAATCCTTACCCATTTGATCTTAACAATCCTTCCACAACCTTATTGGTATGTATACATAATACTCTTACACCCAAGAATCATACTATAAATTACCCATCTTTACTTTAAATACGAAATTGAAGAATTAGGAAAAGAAATTCTTACCTCTTTGAAGCCCTAGCAAGATTCTTGTGAAATCTTCAAACCTTGAACAAGAATTAATGGATAAATGACTAAGTCTTCACTTTCTCTCTCTAAAATGCTCTCACCTCTCTCTAAAATATCAGATTTTGGCTTTAAAAAAAGACCTTCAAGGGCTATAAATTGAAGTTGGGTCGGATAAAAAATTAAAAAGAATGGAATCTTCGATGCAGTTAAGCGGTCGCATAACAGGTATGCAGTCCGCATACCAACCGCATAATTTGGCCTCCAAAGCTGGGCGTTACTGACCCGGTCTGCGGTCATTATGCGTTCCACATACTTGCTCTGCGTCCGCATAATGCACCGCAAAACAGGTCTGCGGTCACATAGTGCACCGCAAATTTTCCTCAAATCTTGCCCCTCTCTTGAACCACTTTGCGACCATTATGCGGTCCGCAGAGTGATTCTGCGACTGCATAGTGGTCGCAGAAATGACCATTTTGCGACAAAATTTTCCTTCACACATCGGTGCATTATTCAACCCAAAAAGTTCGAGCCACCCAACCTTAATTTTCTTAGCAAAATTTCTCCGAGGTCGTTACACATATGGTTAGCATCCGGTCAACCTTTTCAACTTAAATTCTAAACCTTGGAACTAAGCACTCTAAGTCATTTCAAAGCCTCACCGAACCCAAACCAATTACCCCAGAAAGCCAAATAACAACTGTAATTCATAATTTGAGCAGTAAATGGAGAAACGAAATTATAATAATCAAAACGATCTGCCGAATCGTTACAGGGGGATGGTTAGTTCAGGATTTAAAAGGGTTCACGCTAAAATTGGAACACTTAGTTCCTTAATATTAGTTTTAAAGGGGTAAGTTTGACTTTGGTTAACATTTCTAGTAAACGACCTCGGAACTAGAATTTGATAATCACAATAGATTCCTATGATAATTTTAGACTTGGGCGTGTGCACGGAACGGGTTTTGGATAATCTGGGAGCGTTTCGATGCCTAAAGTTGGAAATTGGCTTATTGAAGGCTTAAAGGTTCGTTAATTTTATTTTGGAGTAGGTTTTGGTATTATCGAGGTCCGTTTGGGATTCTGAGCTTGGGACTAATTTTGTATGGTGATTTAAAACTTGAACGTAAAATTTGGTGCCATTCCGAGTAGTTTAGGTACGATTCAGCGCGTTCCGAGCAAGTTGGAAGAACTTTAAGTTCATAAGTTGATTTAATTTTGTTTGGGGGTGTGATTCTTAGTTTATTGTTGTTTTCTGCATTCCGAGGGTTCAATAAAGTCTGTCTCATGATTTTAAACTTGTTGGTATGTTTGGGCGGGGCTTCGGAGGACACATATGCTATTCAGATGATGCGCGGAAGTCATTTGGCCTTGGATGAATAGCTGAAGCACCCAGCTTCTAGTGCAATCACACCTGCGGAGGACCAGCCGCAGGTGCGAGCTCGCAGAAGTGATCCAGCAGCCGCAGAAGTGGCCCATCGTAGGCAGCTCAGAAATCGCATATGCAGACGAGATGGGCGCAGATGCGCGACCGCAGAAGCGGGAGGGGGGCACAGGTGCGGCTCGTACGCTGCAGGAGCAGGTTCGCAGAAGCGAGCCACTCTTCCGCAGATGCAGATTTAGGCCAGCTAAGGGGATACCGCATCTATGAGGAATCTTCCGTATATACGGAGCAGCAGATGCGGCTAAGGAGCCGTAAAAGTGGAAAAACCGCTGGACAGAACCTTCATTTAAGTCGGGACTTGAGACATTTTGGGTTCATTTACTGTATTCCTTGGGAGATTTTAGAGCTTCTTAGAGAGGGGTTTTCACCTAGCTATTGGAGATAAGTAATTTCTATCCAATGTAAGTTAAATACATAGATTATGGGTAGATTTTAACATGTAAAATTGCGAAAATTATGGGTTTAGATGAACAAACCAAAGTTTTTATAAAAATGAGATTTAACCACGAAAATATTTATGGGTTTGAGTGAAAATTATATATTTGAGTTTGTGAGGTTATGGGTAACATTTATCTTTGATAAGTTTCGGAATCCGTACACGTGGGCCCATGGGTGAATTTTAGAAATATTCTAATTTGGGTTGGGTAATTACTCTAATAGTTAAATTGTGAACTTTTGAATATGTATGGATTAATTTATATAACATTTGACTAGTTTCGGGTCGTTTGGCACCGAGTTGAAGATTTAAAGAATATTTGTGGATCGGAAGTGAGCTTGAGAATGAGGTAAGTCTCTTGCCTAACCTTGTAAGAGGGAACTCATCCCCTTAGGTTTATTTGTTGTGAATTACTTGTGTGGGGAGCTACGTACGCACTAGTTGATGAGAATCTGTGAGTAGCTAAATTTCATGTGATGTCCGAGAAGTCTTAGATTTACATCATACTTTATTTGTACTGTTATATTGATTTTGCATATTAATTGTCTCAAATAGAGTTGAGATTAAGGATTTTAAGATTTAAAGTCTCCGGTTTGGATTTCTTATGTTTGGGAAGAATTTAAGAATTTTATAATAACTCTGATAAATCCATGTTCACTCGCGTCGCAAGTATTTTCGCGAGTGAGGTAAATTTCCTCTTCTCTCATGGGAGTGGATCATTTGCCTCGGGAGGTTAATAGATGCATCTATGGTTCGTGTCGTTCGACCCTTGGCAGTGCACAAAGTATATTTTCTAGATCGACCTTTAATTAATACTAGGTGGCTCGTGCTTTGCACGGGCATATGCGTGAATTTGCTTTACAAAAGAGATTTGATACCGAGAAAGATAATTTCATAATATACAGGAAAAAATAACTATCGATCTGACTAAATATTAACATATCAGGCCTCAGACTATGTACATTTATTTGCGGAATGACGTTGTACATTTACATTCTTGGGCTTGTTCCCAACGAGAAAGACAAATAATTAGATTAATCATGTTCATATTGATAGTCCCAACTAATGCAAAAGCTGATGCTGCAATTGTGATAGCACATACTTTCACCTTGGTATCCACTAATGAAAGGAAAACTAAGAATTAGAATCAAAGGATAACATACCAAGCTAAATCTAGGATAATCAATGCAAAGCAAAGGAAAGAAAGGACAAACCTTCTGATATTGCTTTCCAAAAGGATAATAAAATAATAATCAAGAGAACTATGATCTATCAAACATGATAGAAAATTGTCTCTCTCGGCATTGCATCATCATGCTTTCGCTCATCGCGAGTGACATATCTACATATATAGAAAGGAAGGTACTCCAATTTTGAAAGATTTTGACTAAGCATTGATAAGTTTAGGGTACTTAAAACTGATTTAAACCTGCAATAAGATAATCCACCCAAAACTTATGATGGATAATAATTCTTTGAGTTATCATTAAGTTAAATAAAAAACTGAAATGACAAAAGAAGCAAAGTAGATGCAATATATCAGAGGTTATCATGAGAAGGGCCAATGGCCACTTGCATGTGAAAACGTTTCATATTTCGCGTTTAAGCATACTGAATTTTGTGCATGCCTCACCAACTAAAGCTAATCCCAATCCAACCCAAACTAAGAAGTTTATCTCATACCTTTAATTTTCAACACATACCTTGAAGGTTAACAATTGGTTCCAACTTCAAACTCTGTGACCCCATATCTATGTCATTGGAAGGTTGTGGCATAAAATGCTTTATTGAATAATTGATCCAATATATCCCATAGAATTGAATTCTCATATTGACATAAAATCATGCACATAAGAGAAAAAAATGGCTTTTTTGCTTGCTCAGGAGATACTAAAAGCGGTTCATCCTATTTTCCGACTCTTAAGAAAATAGAAAATAATATATTACATAGACTAATAAAAATTCATAAATAATTCCTTACCAAAATGAAAAAATAGAAATGCGAAGAGAAAGACAACGACAACCTACTATAAAATTCATATGATCTTTTGCAAATTAGATGACCTATTTGAATCAATACAATGTTTTAGATAATTGAAACTTCACTACTAAGGCACTTATCAAAAGAATTTTTCCTCGTAAGGATTGCATATGTTGTATAGCAGCCATAAATCCAGTTAGTTTAAAGGACAAAAAGAGGAGAAGTCTACCCTAAAACATTAGCATGAACTAAGAGGAGGAGAGAAAAGATCCAAACTTACTAAATCTATACGAAGACCTCCATCAAAGGAATTTTGAAACCAGTTGAATTTGGAGAACTACTTTGTTGTGTAAGATTTCTTCTTAGTAAACTATAGCTAGGAAGTAAACAAAATAATAACAGACTTGGAGGAAAAATAAGGTGGTTAAGACTTGCTGAAATTATCTATATTTTGTAGGATAGAAGCATGAAAATGACAAGTTAATTAAGAACCTCTGTAGTTTGACATGCATGGATCCTTATGAGACACCTCAAGCTGGAGTTTTGCCCTATATATAGAAATAATTGATCTTATGTAACCAAATAATATATTCATGTATGCTAAGACACCAATTTCTCAATACTTATGCAGCTCTGGACTATATGATGGAAGCTTAATTATGTCGGAATTTTGTGATTTTATTTTACCTGATAGTCTATTAATCCACCAGTACAACTGATCTATCTACTATAAAAAACAAACCTAAGTATTCATAAAGTGTATGAAACTTGGAAATTAGGTCTTCCACATCAAAAAAGGAGTAGACTTATAACATATCAAATAGCTATATCAGGACCACTCCAATTGCATTTACTGATAGCAGATACCACAAGTGGATTGTGCTACATTAAGGGAATCAAGAAGAAAGGGGCTCTAAAGCAATCTCGGAAGTTTGGTGTAAAAAAAAAAGGTATGGTATAAATATTTGAGTAAAAAAGATGTAGCCTATTCTTTATAATGTGGTTCAGAAAAATGATGAAACTGAAAAAGCAATCTAACTGCAACACAGAACCTTTAATGGTAAAAATGTTATCGAGACATGGTGAAACTGTCCCTAACAAAAGCAAAATTCATTCATGGCTACAACACCAAATCAAGAAAATCAAGTAATTGTTTGAAAAGAGATCCAATGCCAACCAATCCTCCATATCTGATGACACGTAAGTGTGCACACTAATATGCACTTGAACAAACATGAAAATAACTTGCACAAATATATTGATATTTAAATTATATTTCTCAAAGATGTATATCTTCTTCAAAAGGAGAATACTCACATATGTAATGAAACGAACAGAATAATGATACATCAATGGTGAACAAAATCCTATATCAATTGGGCCTGCCTCTCCAGTAAGCTTGAGAATTGTGCCAAAAAGAGACCTCTAGTAGAGAGATTGAAGTTAAGTGTTGGATCAGTATAACTTTTTCTTTCCAGCAGAAGTCAAAGCTATTGATACTATAACCAGAACTGAAACTTGGCTCTTAAATGGTCACAATGCATAGGCCTCCTCATAAGATAGAGAGAAGAACAGACCAAATAAATGAATCATATACCTATCATCAACTCTCATTGTTAATTCATTAGTCTACGTAAGCATATCGTAAAACAGACATCCTAAATCTAAAGAGTGCAGATAATACTTGTAAGTACCTCGATCAATGTGTTTATAAAAGCAAAAGCAAAACCTAAAGTAGTTGCACAGTTTCAATCATTTCTATCTTTTTCATTGAGCCACAATAGGAGATGGTAACTGTGTAAAGAAGAACCTGAACCGGCAATATTTTTGGCCTGTTAATTGCAGAATTCATGTAAATCACAGTTGATTGAGATTCACTGAGTGGGATGCATTTGCATTATAAGATTATAAAGTTAGATTTTGCATATAATGGGTATATATCTATTTATAATGAACATGATTTAGACTAAGGTAAGGCACGCTTCAACATTTCCTCAAGTTAATTTCAATTTTAGTCATTTCTTAAAATCCCATCTTTACTATACAGTTTCACTTTTTTACTACTTCAGAATATCCCCAACAAATTAGAGGTCAGCGATAGTGATTATGCACTGAACTTGAAAAGGCGCACAAGTAGGCAAACAGAAAGCTTACTTTGATGCATATGTTGGTTTTCTAGTTCGTTATCATAAATATTTTCTACTTCCTCTGATTATTTCGAGAGAAAACTCCAAACTCATTCACCAATATCACAGTTCTTTCATGAAGAAATAAAACTCAAACTAACTTTTCATTATGCAACAAACTTTTGAACATGCCTTGTGTCTCAGCTCTTTGGATGGTTTTGGCTCTCTTTTCAGCTTCTGAGAACTTCTTCTATGAGACTAATAAAAATTTCTTATCTGCTCAATTTCTTGTTTGAGAAAACAAATTTGTTGCTCTTTATTCAAGCTATTTGCATTTGTACCATCTAAAGCTAATGCCAACCTCTATTCTCTTCTTTACATTTTTGAAGTATATTTAGTGTAGTCACAACAAAGCTTATCATTTGTAGAGCAGAGATGTTTGACATCAATTTATCTTTTTTAGTTTTAACTAAATTTCTTCGTACATTTACATATATGTACTATATCATTACAACTAAGCATATACCATCAGAACAAAAAAGTGCGGAACTTACCTCTTACATTCGAACTGCTGTCCTATTTTCCCCACCTAGAGAAAATTCGAGCTTTAAAAACCTGTGAAATCGAAATTGTTCGACTATTATATTCTAACTAAATGGGTCACAAAGAACCCGTTGCATGTGATGGAGATGCCTCAATTCACATAAGTCAAGCCAACATGCGGGTTTGGTTATCTCTACACTCAAATGATTTTATAGCCCAGAAAAGCAAATATCATCACCGCCTTTTTGAGATTCATCTTTAAAAAAGCGGATGAGATTCAATATTAAAACTCATAGCCACATTGATAATTCACTGAGACACAATTACTTTTCAAGAAAATATGTTGATTAGAATGAACATTATCCACAAAAAATTGAACTCAACTTACTCTTCCAGAAAAAATCAACTGAAATTCATCTTTCAAAAGAAGCGCCAAAATAGTGATCGGTCGTTATACTTTTTAGATCCCCGTTCCCCTAATTAAGAATCCCCATATATGCTTTTATAATTTTATGACTTGCGGAGATAGTTAATTCGGGTTTGGAAGAGTTCGGGTTAAAATCAGGACACTTAGTTCCTTAACAGTAGCCTATAATGCTTAAGTTTGACTTTAGTCAACGCTTTGAGTAAACGACCTCGGAACTGAGATTTGACAATTCCAATAGGTTCGTATGATAATTTTCGACTTAGGCGTGTGTTCGGATCGGGTTTCGGATGACCCGGGAGCGTTTCGGCGCTTAATATTGAAAGTTGGCGCATTGAAGATTTTTCAAGTTCTTTAAGTTTGGTCTGGAGTAGACTTTGGTATTATCAAGGTCCGTTTAAAGTTATGAGTATGGGAATAGTTCCGTATGGTGATTTATGACTTGCACGCAAAATTTGGCGTCATTTCGAGTTGATTTGATAGGAATCGGATGCGCGGAAGTGTTTTTAGAAATTTTAGAGCTTCATGTCGAATTCATGTGTCTTGGCGTCCGATTCATAATTCTAGATGTTATTTTAGTTTTTCGATCATACGAGCGAGTCCGTAGTATTTTGTTGGATGTGTGAGTATATTTGGATAGGGCCCCGAGGGTCCCGGATGCGAAACAGATTGGGATTAGACTCGATTTGGGCATGGGGGAAACTGTTGCTGGCTTTAGTTCTGGTGATTTCTCACCTGCATGGGTTTAGCCGCAGGTGCGAGCTCGCAAAAGCGAGCTTCTGATCGCAGAAGCATCTAGGAGTGGGTTGGCCAGTGGTCCGCAGATGCAAAAGAGGGCTAGCAGGCTTGGGTTCGCAGGTGCGATAGACTTTCCGCAAAAGCGGGTCCACAAAAGCGAGAGCCCATCCGCAGAAGCAAAGAGAGATGGCCTGGGCAAGGACCGCACCTGCGATGATTCTTTTGTAGCAGCGAAGCCGTAGGTGCGAAATCGCTAGGGGCAGTGAGGGCTTTTATTGCGGGACTTAGACCTTTTTCCTCACATTTTCATTTAGTCTTGAGTGCTTTTGAGAGCACATTTGAGGGGGGATTCTCATCAATATCCTAAGTTAAGTAACTCCTACCTATTTTCAAGTTAATTATGCGGGTTTTAGATAGATTAAACATGAAAAGATTGTGAAAACTTGTGGGATTTGTGAAGAACCTAGGGTTTTGGTAAAAATAGGATTTGATAACGAAATCGGTTATGGAATTAAGTAAAAATTATATATTTGAGATCGTGAGGCTATGGATAATATTTATCTTCGAAAATTTCTGGAATCCGGGCACACGGGCCCTAGGGAGAATCTTAAGAATCTTCCAATTTGGGTTGGATAATTACTCTAATTGCTAAATTATGAACTTTTGAGTATATATTCATTAAATTATATAATATTTGATTAATTTCGGATTGTTCTACATCGACTTGGGGCTTTTAGAGCGGATTAGCGGACCGAAAGTGAGCATGGAAATGAGGTAAGTCTCTTGCCTAACTTTGCAAGAGGGAACCCATCCCCTTAGGTATATTTTGTTGTGTATTACTTGTGTGAGGAGCTACGTATGCACGAGGTGATGAGAGTCCGTGCGTAGTTATATTCCATGATATGTCCAGGTAGACTTAGAACCACATCATACTTTTAATTGTACTGTTGTGTTAATCTTGCGTATTAACTGTCTTAGATAGAGTTGAGACTAGGGATTTTAAAGTTGCAATTATCGACTTAGCCTTCTTATTTTGGAAAATTGAGAAATACTTAATAACTATGAAAAATCCATGTACTCTCACGTCGCAAGTACTTCTACGAGCGAGGTAACATTCTCTACTCTTATGGGATCTGGTCGTTCGACTCGGCAGTACGGTAATACCACTTTTATGGGATCGGGCAGTTCCCCTCGGCAATATGATGGTAACACTATTCTTATGGGATCGGGTCGTTCTCCTCGACAACATCGTTCTTAATAATCGAAACGGGTTCCAGTTTGGATATAATTGAGTTAGGGTCTTCACGGCCAGTTATGAGATGTTGGTGATGTGTTACGAATTTCTGTTGTATTTATTGTTGTTGTTTTTATTTGTCTCATTGATACCTATTATATGTTCACCATGTCTACTTTACGCATTTTCATTATTCTTATTGACCTCTAATAAGTGTCAAGACGACCCTCATCACTACTTCTTCGAGGTTATTCTAGATACTTACTGGGTACGCGTTGTTCTTCGTACGCACGCTACACTTCTACACTGACGTGCAGGTACTGAGACAGGTTCTAACAGTGGTCATGCGGGCGCGAAGCCGATCATCTACGGAGACTTAGGGGTGAGCTGCTTGCCTCGCTATGATCTGCAGCACCGGAGTCTCCTTCCATCTTATTTACTATTCTTGTCTATTACTTTCAGACAGTAGTTTTAGTGGTTTTGTATATTCTCTAGATTGCTCATGTACTTGTGACGCCGGGTTTTGGGGATTTGTAGCAATTATGTACTGTTGTACTTGTCATTTCTATTACCGCAGACTATGTACTTCTGATATTGATATTTTGTTCAAGAAAGACTTATCACAATTACATGAAATTTAGTGTAATTAAATATATGTTGAAAAAGGATAAATAAACAGTAGTTTCGCTTGTGGGCTTGCCTAACGGAGGTGTTAGGTGCAGTATCGACCTAGTATGGAATTGGGTCGTGACAGCTTGGTATCAGAGCTTTAGGTTCATATAGGTCTCACGAGTCATGAGCAGGCCTAGTAGAGTCTTATGGATCGGTGTGAAGACGTATGTTCTTATCTTCGAGAGGCTATAGGGTGTTAGTAAACTTCTCTTTCTTCATTTCCTATCGTGTAGTTGATATTATACTAAGTTTCTTTCGATTGATCTCTCACAGATGGTGAGAACGCACACGACGGATGTTTCAGGCGGTCGAGGGGCTGCTTCCCCCGTTGGTAATGGCCGAGGTAGAGGCCGGGGGATGGCTCTAGATCCAGTCAGAGGATGAGGGCACCCTAGGGTTACTCCTGTTGTGCACCTGTAGATCTAGTGGAGGATACTGTTATTTAGGAGCACGATGAGTCTCCTGCAGCTGTGCCAGCCCAGCAGATTTCATGACTGCACCGGGATTCCAGGAGGTCATGGGCCGTATGTTGCGGTTCAGGCGGGAGGGGAGCACAGACCCCTACCGCTCAGGCTCCAGTGCACGCCGCTGCCGTTTATCAAATGCCAGGTACACTACCTGCGGGTGGAGCCCAGCCTATTATAGCGGCTATGACGGAGCCTGTACCAGTCGCGATTGATGATCAGCATAAGGGCTGGACAGATGGACTACGCTTCGCCCCCTATCTTTGGGGGTGAGCAGTTAGAGAACCCCCAAGATTTCATTGACCGGTATAAGGATAGGCTCCAGAATATGGGGATATTGGAGTCCAATGAGGTAGACTTCACCACTTTTCAGTTTGAGGGGAAGGCCTGTAGATGGTGGCAAGCTTATCTTCTAAACTGGCTAGTAGGTTCACCTCATTTGACTTGGGATCCGTTTACACATCTGTTCTTGGAGAAATATATACAACCTTCGGAGAGAGAGGAGCTTCGGGGTTAGTTTGAGCGACTCCGCCAGGGTCACATGTCTCTCGCTGACTATGAGGCGAGATTCACTGACTTGTCTCGCCATGCAGCTATTATACTCCCCATAGATACAGAGAGGGTGTGGAGGTTCATTGCAAGTCTACACCCATAGATTCAAGTACCTACGTCTCGTGAGGCAGAGATGGGGATTTCTTTTCTTCAGGTGGTGGATATAGCTCAGAGGATCAAGCGTATTCGTAACCGCAGTTGAAAGTTTGCGCCGAGAGACAAGCGGCCCCGATAGTTTGGATGATTCAGTGGTGCCCCACCTGAGGGCATAGGTTAGTTCATGAGGGCTCGACCCATGCATTCAACACCACCGCTTGCTCGGAGTGCTCCAGCACGCCCTTGTTTCACTGCTATTCCAGATAGTACTTACTGCCCGCCAACTATTCAGGGTTCCTCCAGTGGGTATTCAGGCCAACAAGGTCAGGCTTCAGGTCAGCAGTCCACTATTTCGAGGGGTTGTTTCGAGTGTGGGGATCTTGGCCACGTGAAGAGGTTTTGTCCCAGACTTTGGGGCAAGGCTGAACAACAGGACTATCTGCCCTTGATTACCGCACAAGCTGTCACACCAGCTGTTTGGCCGCCCAGAGGCGGAGGGCAGGTGGGTAGGGGCAGTCCTAGAGGTAGAGGCCAGTCAGGTGGTGCTCTATCTAGGTTCTATGCCTTTCTAGCTAGACCAGAAGTAGTAGCCTTAGATGCCGTGATCACATGTATTATTTCTGTCAACGGTAGGGATGCTACGGTACTGTTTGATCCAAGGTCTACGTATTCATATGTTTCATCTTTGTTTGCTCATTTTTTGAGTGTTTCTCGCGAGTCCTTGGGTACTCCTTTATATGTATCCACGCTAGTGGGCGATTCTAATATTGTGGATCAGATTTATAGGTCTTGTATCGTGAATATTTATGGTTATGAGACTATAGCGGATCTTCTGTTGCTTGATATGACCGACTTTGAGGTCATCCTGGGCATGGAGTGGTTATCTCCATATCATGTCATCCTTGATTGTCATGTTAAGACTGTTACCTTGGCGATACTAGAGTTGGCTAGATTGGAGTGGAAGGGTTCATCTGTCAGTGCATCTAGTAATGTTATCCCTTTCCTGAAGGTTCCACACATAGTCAAGAAGGGTTGTTTGGCTTATCTAGCTTAAGCTCAGGATACTGCTGCAGAGACTATGATGATTGATTCAGTGCCCGTGGTGCGAGAGTTCTCCAATGTGTTTCCTTTTGATCTCCCAGGCATGCCACCAGATAGTGATATCAATTTTTGTATTGATTTGGCTCCAGGTAACCAGCCTATCTCTATTCCATCATACCGCATGTGTCACGTCCCGACCTCGGGGAGCACGACCGGCTCTCAACAGAGTTACCCTGTTCGAGCAAGCCTGCACAGTGCCGTCTACCCAACTCACCCATATATAAAGGGAAGAATACATTTCATTAAGTTCATTTCCATTAGTTACATCATTAACAAGCCTCCAAAACAGTACATTGTACAATCATAGTTAAAGTGGAAAAGATGATACGATTACAACATTTTTAGTTTAACCTTCCCAAAAATAGATACAACCCACACTATGTCTACGGAGCCTCTAACAAAAACAAATGAGTGTTATGACGGTGCCGGCAACAAGACCCCGGCTATACCTCAAAATTCTATGTACAAGGATAAGAGATAGAGGACCCTGAAATGAAGTGGGGCTCACCAAGTCAGCTGAGAAGAGGGTGTGTTGCTATCACTGATCAATACCACCTGCTATAGATTCACCTGCATCCATTAAAGATGCAGCGCCCCCGGCAAAAGGGACGTTAGTACATATGGAATAGTACTAGTATGTAAAACTGAACATCCCCTCAATAGAACGAGTAATAGTAAACGGAGAATAAAATATGAAATCAATAAGAGACTCAAATGGTATCAAAGTGTCAAATTAGAGGAAAAGTAAATTTCAAGTAAGTTTTAGTAATTTAAGTTGGGAGATCTTTAGCACCGATACACCACTGTGTTTTAGCACGGAGTCCGATCTCAGCCCGACCGGCTAAGCCGTCTCACCCTGAGACATATACTCACAATACCACCATGTGCACGGCATGGCGTCCAATCTCAGTCGGATCGGCTAAGCCGTCTCACCACGTTTCCGTGTGGATCGACATCACATCACATCTTGCTAGCAATAATCTTATCTCATTTAAGGGGAAACATCTCAACACATCAATCTCATCTCATATAAGGGGAAACAGTCTCCTCACATTAACACAGGGATTTACCCCTCCGTCATTCCTATACCGACACGTGTAGTTTCGGGGTTAGATTGTTCCGACCTACCCTTCATCGGTGGCTAAACGATACTCCCAAGGCATTTATTATAAAAAGGATTTACCACTCATTTCACATTCTTTTACATGTCATTCATTTTGTTGGCACCATTGGCCATAACACAATATCATTCCTGGCACGTTGGCCGTACTTCGTAATTCATGTTCACTATTTCACTTTCAAATGTCATCATGGATAATCAACAACAAGGCCTTTCAAATTAAGGCTTTAACACATGAGCAAATTAGGGTCTTAGGCATATGTGATTTCTTTTACACAATTTGACATGGTAACTTTCGTTAGAAACACATTTTAAAATCATAACACTATAACACACATCCCATGCTTAAACCACATTCTCAAACGGTAACTCAACATAACAAGAATCTTTGGAATACATATTGAACGCATATTTGTTTTGACACAAGGCTTATTTGGAATAATTCAATTTATAATAAGCATCATGGGACTTACAAGGGTATTGTGGGATTCAATTCTAAGAGAAGAGTTTAGCCAACATACCTCGCCTCGAGCTTTTTAAATTACTATAATATTCTGGAATTCTTAGCCTCGTCGATCTATGTAGAGATATAGCAAAATTGAACACAAATTAGGAAGGAGTTCATAGTTTCAGCTCACTTGAGCATTTTATCAAACATTAGGTGTGCATTAAGGTTTCAAGGTCCTCCTATGGTGAATTATTCCATCCCTCTATCCAAAGTTTACCAAAAAGAGCTCAACAATCTTCCCACTAACCTCGATGGTACATGCATGTAAAATAAAAAACTCTCATACGAAAGAATCATATTCCCAATTACATATCTTCCACCTAAACTCGAAATTGAAGACTAGGGTTAGAACATTACCTCTTGGATGAAGACCTTGTGAGTTTTCCTTGTGAATTCTCCAAGTCTTGAGCAAGAATTGTTGAATAATTTTACTAGGGTCTCCTTCTCTCTCTCTAGAACACTCTCCCTTCTTTCTAAAATATCAGATTTCTCTCTCAAAATGAGCCCCAAGGGCCTTTAATCAAAATAGGGTCGGGTAACATCACAGATCTGTGGACGCATATGCGACCGCATAATGCTTCTGCGGTCCGCAAAATGAGCCGCATAATGGCCCTTCAAAAATGGGCAAGTCTGCCCCACTCTACGACTAGTCTGCGGTCCGCAGACCTGTTCAGCGGTCGCATAATGCACCGCAAAATTTCCCTCCTAAAAATTTCATGTTGGGTATGCGATGGGTTATGCGGCCCGCAAAACAATTATGCGGCCTCATAATGGACCGCATAATGGTCCAAATGTTTTGCTAGTTCTCTATTTCATTTTGCGTCCGATATGCGGTCTGCAGACTAGTTATGCAATCGGAAAATGGGCCGCAGAATGCCCTATATTTCTAAAAATATTCTTCAACTACCCAACGCACTATTCAACCTAAAAAGTCCGAACCGCAATAAGTCTACCCCGACAGTTCGAAAACCCAAGTTTTAGGTGAAATATTTACGGGGCCTTACATCCTTCCTCACTTAGGATCATTCGTCCTCGAATGAGGGTCAAAATCTACCATTAGCGCACAATGTGATTCAGTTGCTACAACACACACCAACAGTTCCAATTTTTGACTAACTCCCTAAATTTCCAAATATTTTACCAGAGTCTCCCCTGTAATTGGGCCTATCCACCTACCAAAGAATCTCAAAACCAGTCCTAACAATAAATACAGGAACCATCGATGCAACGTAACATTAAAACAATGCCAATCGTGGCCTCACGAGCAGTATACTACCAAAAAGGAACACCTTTAGCATCAACTGTACCAATGATACATAATTTATAGAAGGTAACTCTTAGCATTTTCATAGAACACAACATTATAAATACATGGCTATTCAAACAAATGAGGATACTTCTTCTTCATTTCTTCCTCGGCCACCCAGGCGGCCTCTTCAACTTGTTGGTTCCGCCATAGTACTTTCACGGAGGCAATCTCATTGTTACTCAACTTCGAACTTGTCTATCAAGGATGGCAATTGGAATTTCTTTATAAGTCAATTCTTCATTAACCTCAATGGTCTCAACCGGAACAATAAGCGATGGATCTCCAACCACCTTCTTCAATATGGACAAGTGGAACACCGGGTGTACTAAAGACATTTCTGGAGGTAGTTCTAGCCTGTAAGCCACCTGACCAATCCTCTGAATGATTCTGTACGATCCGACATACCTCAGACTCAATTTTCCTTTCTTACCGAACCACATTATACCCTTCAAAGGGGAAACCTTCAAGAATACCCAATCATCTTCTTTGAACTCCAAATCCCTATGAAGAACATCTGTATAGGACTTCTGACGACTTTGAACAGTTTTTTAATCGCTCCTTAATGATCTTGACCTTTTCTATAGCATGATGCACGAGGTATGGCCCTATTAACTCTGCTTCCCCAATCTCGAACCATCCAATGGGAGATCTACATCTCCTACTATATAAAGCCTTGAACGGTGCCATCTGAATGTTGGCATAATAACTGTTGTTGTGGGCAAACTCTATGAGCGGAAAATGATCATCCCAGCTACCCCTGAAGTCAAGAACACAAGAGCGCAACATATCCTCGAGCGTCTGAATAGTCCGCTCTGCCTGCCCGCCAGTCTGTGGGTGAAAGGTTGTACTAAGATTCACTTGAGTACCCAAACCTTGCTAACATTTCTTCTAAAAATTAGCCATGAACTATACCACTCGATCTGAGATAATAGAAACTGGAGTGCAATATAACCTAACTATTACCTTGATATACAATTGAGCATACTGTTCTGCTATATCGGTAGCCTTAACAGGTAAAAAGTGTGATGATTTCTTGAGTCGATCCACAATCACCCAAATCAAGTCGAATTTGCGAGGAGTGCGAGGTAGCCCTACTACAAAGTCCATATTGATCATCTCCCACTTCCATATCGGAATCTCTATGTTCTGTTCCATCCCACCGGGCCTTTGGTATTCGGCCTTCACTTGCTGACAATTTGGACATCTTGCCATAAAGTCCGCCACATTCCTCTTCATATCATTCCACCAGTAAACTTCCCTAAGATCATGATACATCTTTGTGGAGCCCGAGTGCATGGAATACCTAAAAGTGTGAGCCTCAGTCATGATTCTTTTCCGGAGACCATCCACATGAGGAACACATAGTCACCCTTGGTACCTTAGTGTACCATCATCCATGCCAAGAGAAAAGGCTGATGTTTATGAATAACCTCTTTCAATTGCACCAACAATAGATCGTTGTATTGCTTCTCCTTGACTTCCACCACAAGTGACGATTCAGCCCTATTTTGCACAGTCACCCCTCCTTCACTAGAATCCACAAGACGAACTCCCAAACTAGCCACCCGATGAACCTCCTTGACCAACGACATTTGATATGCCTCCAAGTGAGCCAAACTACCCATAGATTTATGGCTAAGAGCATCTGCCACAACATTAGTCTTCCCCGGATGATACAGAATATCGATGTTGTAACCTTTTAGTAACTCAAGCCATCTTCTCTGCCTCAGATTCAATTCCTTCTATTTAAAAATGTATTGTAGGCTCTTATGGTCCATGAATATATCTGCATGAACCCCATACAGATAATGACGCCAAATATTCAATGCAAATACCACCAGCGCAAGCTCTAAGTCATGTGTTGGATAGTTCTTTTCATGATTCTTGAGTTGCCTAGAAGCATAAGCTCTCACCTTGCCATGTTGCATTAATACACACCCAAGACCGATCCTTGAAGCATCATAATATACCACAAATCTATCCGTACCTTCTGGTAGAGTCAACACTAGTGTCGTAGTTAATCTTTATTTCAACTCTTGGAAGCTCTTTTCACAAGAATCTGACCATTGGAACTTAACCGCCTTCTGTGTCAATTTAGTCAACGGAGAGGCAAGAGTGGAGAACCCCTACACAAACTTCATGTAATACCAGCTAAGCCCAAGTAACTGCAAATCTCTGTTGGGGTAGTAGGTCTAGGCCAATTCTTCACGGCTGAAATTTTCTGCGGGTCAACCTCAATTCCTTCTCTAGAGACAACATGACCCAAGAACGTGACAGATTCAAGCCAAAATTCACATTTCGAAAACTTTGCATATAACTGGTGCTGATACAGGGCCTGCAAAACTGCCCTGAGATGATCGATATGGTCTTCCCGACTCCCCGAATAAACAAGAATGGCGTCAATAAACACTATTACAAAGGAGTCGAGGAAAGTTTTGAAGACCCAATTCATAAGATCCATGAAAGTTGTGGGGGCATTTGTTAGCCCATAAGACATTACCAGAAATTCAAAGTTCCCATACCGGGTCCTGAAAGCTGTTCTCGGAAAGTCCTGCTCACTGATCTTCAACTGGTGATACCCAGATCTTAATCAATATTAGAGAAGTACTTATCACCTTGCAATTGATCAAACAAGTCATCTATCCTTGGCAATGGGTACTTATTTTTTATTGTAACCTTGTTGAGCTGTCGATAGTCAATACGCATTCTTAGCGACCCATCCTTCTTCCTTACAAATAGAACTGGTGTGCCCCAAGGCGACACACTCAGCCGGATGAAACCCTTCTCTAATAAATCTTTCAATTGTTCTTTAGCTCCTTCAATTCTGTTAGTGTCATTCTGTATGGTGGAATAGATATAGGCTACGTGCCTGGCATCACATCAATCCCAAAATTAATTTTCCTGTCTGGCGGGATCCTAGGGAGCTCATCCGAAAAGACCTCCAGAAATTCATACACAACAAGCACAGACTCAAGTATAGGTGTCTTCGCATTGGTGTCCGTAACCCGGACCAAATGGTAGATACACCCTTTGTTAATCATCTTTGTAGCCTTAAGGTAAGAAATAAACCTACCCTTCAGCACCATATCCTCCCCCTTCCATTCAATTACTGACTCATTTGGAAACTCAAACCTAACGATTCTGGTTCGACAGTCAAGCTTGGCAAAACATGAATAAAGCCAATTCATTCCCATTATTACATGACAATCCAATATCCCCAATTCAATGAGATCAGCCATGGTGTCCCGACCATGCACCGTGACAACACAATCCCTATAAACTCGTGCGGTCATAATAGACTCACCAACCAGAGTAGATACATAGAACGACTCATGGAGTTGTTCTGGTCTATCCCGAATTCCATAGCAACATAGGGAGTGACATAGGACAAAGTGGAACTGCGATTAATAAGAGCATACACATCATAATATTGGACAGTCAATATACCTGTGACAACATCTGGAGAAACCTATGAACTCTGGCGACCCCTCATAGCATAAAATTGGCTGGGTCCTCCCGAACTCTGTACGCCACCCCTAGTTGTACCTCGCCCTGCGAGTGTTGGGGTGCCTCGAGCTGGAGGAGGTGTTGCGGATGTAGTATCTACAAAACTGGTGGAGCTCGAGCAACATTTGAGAGTCTACCCCGGCATTTTGAAAACCCGAGATTTAGGTAAAATATTTACGGGGCCTTACAGCATGGCTTAGAAAGAGTTGAAGGAACAATTTGAGGAATTGCTAGCAAAGCGGTTCGTCATACGGAGTGTGTCACCTTGGGGTGCACTGGTGTTGTTCGTGAAGAAGAAGGATGGGACTATGTAGATATGCATTGATTACCGCCAGTTGAACAAAGTTACCATTAATAACAAGTACCCATTGCCGCGTATTGATGATTTGTTTGACTAGTTGTAGGGTGCCAGGGTGTTCTCTAAGACCGACTTGAGATCTGGGTATCATCAGCTAAAGATTCGTGCTTCGGATGTTTCGAATACGGCCTTCCGGACTAGATATGGTCACTATGAGGTTTTTGGTGATGTCCTTTGGCTTGACTAACAGCCTTGCGGCGTTTATGGATTTGATGAACCGAGTATTCAAGTCGTATCTTGATTCATTTGTCATTGTCTTCATTGATGGCATATTGATCTACTCGCGTAGCATGGAGGAGCATGAGCAGCATTTGAGAGTTGTGCTTCAGACTTTACGGGAATGGGAGCTATATGTTAAGTTCTCCAAGTGCAAGTTCTGGTTAGATTATGTGGCATTATTGGGGCATGTTGTATCAGGCGAGGTTATTAAGGTAGATCCGAGGAAGATCAAGGCAGTCCAGAGTTGGCCTCATCCTACCACAGCGACCGAGATCAGGAAATTCCTAGGGTTAGCAGGTTATTATCGCCGGTTTGTGGAGGGCTTCTCTCTATTGAAGCACTTTTGACTAGATTGACCTAGAAGGGTGCTCCGTTCAGATGGTTCAATGATTACGAGGCAAGCTTTCAGAAGCTCAAGGCCGCATTGACTACAACACCAGTGTTAGTGTTGCCTTCCGATTAGGAATGTATACTGTGTACTGCGATGCTTCACGCATTGGTCTGGGTTATGTGTTGATACAGGAGGGGCAAGTTATTGCATATGCTTCACGGCAGCTGAAGCCCCACAAGAAGAATTACCCCGTACATGATTTGGAGTTGGCTGCGAAAGTCCATGCTCTCAAGATTTGGAGGCATTATCTTTATGGGGTATTTTGTGAGGTTTACACCGATCATCGCAACTTGCAACATTTGTTCAAGTAGAGGGATCTCAATTTGAGGCAGCGCGGGTGGCTTGAGTTACTAAAGGATTATGATATTATTATCCTTTATCATCCGGGAAAGGCGAATGTGGTTGCATATGCCTTAAGCAGGAAGGCTGAGAGTATGGGTAGTTTGGCATTTATTTCAGTAGATGAGAGGCCATTGACTTTTGACATTCAGTCCTTAGCTAACAGACTTGTAAGATTGGATATTTCTGAGCCCCGTCGAGTTTTGCATGCGTAGTGGCTCAGTCCTCATTACTTGAGTGGATCAAGGCTTGTCAGTACGATGATCCGCACTTAATGGTTCTTAGAGAGACGGTACTACAGGGTGGTGCCAAGGAGGTTACTATCTGTGAGAATGGTGTTCTGCGACTCCAAGGTTATCTATGTGTTCCTAATGTGGATGGATCGAGGGAGAAGATTCTAGAGAAGGCACACAATGCTCGGTATTTTATTCATCCAGGTTCTACGAAGATGTATCGCGACCTGAGGAAGCATTATAGGTGGCAGCGGATGAAGACGGACATAGTTGAGTATGTAGCGAGGTGCCTAAATTGCCAGCAGGTTAAGTATGAGCACCAGAGGCCAGGTGGCCTACTTCAGCAGATGGTTATACCTGAGTGGAAATGGGAGCGCACTACTATGGACTTCGTAGTTGGGTTGCCCTGGACTTTGAGAAAGTTTGATGTAGTTTGGGTCATTGTCGACAGGTTGACCAAGTCGGCACACTTTATTTCAGTTGTGACTACATATTCTTCAGAGATTGGCTAGATTTACATTCAGGAGATTGTTCGGTTGCATGGTGTGCCTGTTTCCATCATTTCTGATAAAGGCCCTCAGTTCACTTCACACTTCTGGAGAGCAGTTCAGAGCGAGTTGGGTACTCGGGTAGAGCTCAGCATAGCCTTTCATCCGCAGAACAATGGGCAGTCAGAGCGAACAGTTCTGATTCTAAAGGATATGCTCATAGCAAGTGCCATTGACTTCGAAGGTTAGTGGGATAGATTCTTGCCCTTGGCCGAGTTTGCTTACAACAACAGTTATCAGTCCAGCATCGATATGGCTCCATTTGAGGCTTTATATGGTCTGCAATGTCATTCGCCCATTGGATGGTTTGAGCCCGGCGAGACTAAGTTATATGGTACTAATTTGGTGAGGGAGGCCTTGGAAAAGGTAAAGTTGATTCAGGAGCAACTTCGCACAGCAGTCCAGACAAAAGAGTTACATGGATCAGAAGGCACGTGATCTATCATTTATGGTGAACGAGAAGGTTCTCTTGAATGTTTCGTCGATGAAGGGGATCGTGAGATTTGTGAAGAAGGTCAATCTGATCCCAAGGTTTATTTGCTCATTTGAGGTGTTGTATGACCTTGCTTTGTGTCCCAGTCTATCGAGAGTTCATACTGTATTCCATGTGTCTATGTTCTGGAAGTATCATGCCGACAGGTCGCGCGTGCTACATTATAGCATGGTTCAGCTAGATGAGAGTTTGGGTTATGAAGAGGAGCCAATTGCCATTATTGGCAGGCAGGTTTGCCAGTTGAGGTCCAAGAAGATTGCTGTTGTGAAGGTCCAGTGGAGGGGACAACTAGTCGAGGAAGTGACTTGGGAGGCCGAGGAGGACATGAGCAGATATCCGCACTTTTTCAGCACTACAGGTATGATTCTAGACCCGTTCGAGGACGAACGCTTGTTTAAGAGGTAGAGAATGTAACGACCCGAACGGTTGTTTTGCTTTCTAGATCCTTGTTCCCTTAATGAAGACTCCCCGTATATGCTTCTACTATTTTATGACTTGCGGGGATGGTCAGTTTGGGTTTGGAAGGGTTCGGGTTGAAACCGGAACACTTAGTTCCTTAATAGTAGCCTATACTAGTTAAGTTTGACTTGAGTCAACGTTTTGAGTAAACGACCTCGGAACCAGAATTTGACGATCCCAATAGGTTCGTATGATAATTTTCGACTTAGGCGTGTGTTCGGATCGGGTTTTGGATGACCCGGGAGCATTTCGGCGCTTAATACTAAAAGTTGGCGCATTGAAGGTTTTTCGAGTTCTTTATGTTTGGTCTGGAGTAGACTTTAGTGTTATCGAGGTCTGTTTAGGATTCTGAGCCTGGGAATAGTTCTGTATGGTGATTTATGACTTACACACAAACTTTGGCGTCATTTCAAGTTGATTTGATAGGAATCGGACGCGCATAAGTGTATTTAGAAGTATTAGAGTTTCTTGTCGAATTCATGTGTTTTGGGGTTCGATTCGTAATTCTAGATGTTATTTGGTGTTTTGATCATGCCAGCGAGTCTGTAGTATGTTGATGGATGTGTGAGTATATTTTGATGGGGCCCCGGTGGTCCAGGATGCGAAACGGATTGGAATCAGACTCGATTTCGGCATGGGGGAAACTACTGGTGGCTTCGGTTCTGGTGCTTTCGCACCTACGTGGGTTTAGCCGTAGGTGAGAGCTCACATAAGCGAGCGTGTGATCGCGGGAGCGGCTGGGAGTGGGCCGGCTAGTGGTCCGCAAAAATGACATTTTTTCGCATAAGCGAAATCGATTCTGCGATGGAGGATCCGCAGATGCGAAGGAGGGCAAGCAGGCTTTGGTTCGCAAGTGCGACGTCCTTTCTGCAGAAGCGAGAGCCTGTCCGCAGAAGCGAAGAGAGGTGGCCTGAGCAAGGACTACACCTGCGATGATTCTTCCGCAGAAGAGGAGCTGCAGGTGCGACTGTTTTGGTCGCAGGTGCGATATCGTTGGGGGCAGTGAGGGCTTTTATTGCGGGACTTAAACCTTTTTTCTCACATTTTCATTTAGTCTTGGGAGATTTTGAGAGCACATTTGAGGGGGGATTCTCATCAATATCCTAAGGTAAGTAACTCCCACCCATTTTCAAGTTAATTATGCGGGTTTTAGGTAGATTAAACATAGAAAGATTGTGAAAACTTGTGGGATTTGTGAAGAACCTAGGATTTTGGTAAAAATAGGATTTGACCACAAAATTGGTTATGGAATTAAGTAAAAATTATACATTTGAGTTCCTGAGGTTATGGGTAATATTTATCTTCGAATTCTGGAATCTTGGCACGTGGGCTCGGGGGAGAATTTTAAGAATTTTTCAATTTGGGTTAGATAATTACTCTAATATCTAAATTATGAACTTTTGAGTATATATTGTTTAAATTATATAATATTTGACTAGTTTTGAATTGTTCGGCATCGAGTTGGGGCTTTTAGAGTGGATTAGTGGAACAAAAGTGATCTTGGAAACGAGGCAAGTCTTTTGCCTAACCTTGTAAGAGGGAACTCATCCCCTTAGGTTTATCTTGTTGTGTATTACTTATGTGGGGAGCTACGTACGCACGAGCTGACGAGATTCCGTGCGTAGCTATATTCCATGATATGTCCGGGTAGACTTAGATCCACATCATAATTTTATTGTACTGTTGTATTTATCATGCGTATTAACTGTCTTGAATAGAGCTGAGACTAGGGATTATAAAGTTTCAATTATCGACTTAGACTTCTTATTTTGGAAAATTTAGGAATACTTAATAACTATGAAAATTCCATGTCCTCTTGCGTCGCAAGTACTTCCGCGAGCGAGGTAAAATTCTCTACTCTTATGGGATCGGGTCGTTCGCCTCGGCAGTACGGTAACACCATTCTTATAGGATCGGGTCGTTCGCCTCGACAGTATGATGGTAACACTATTCTTATGGGATCGGGTTGTTCGCCTCAACAGTATTGAGTATCACTATTCTTATGGGATCGGGCCATTCGCCTCGGCAACGTCATGCTTAATAATTGAAACGGGTTCCAGTTTGGATATATTGAGATAGGGTCTTCAAGGCCAGGTATGATAATATCCACTATATTGGCGAGCGCAAAACACAACACAAAATTAATGTTGGCTAACCAAAGATAGTATAGTAAAATATCATCTCCACAGGAACTGGATTGAAATAATGTTTGAGTAATTTCTGGGTTAATTGCTATTCATGATGATTAACAATTGAGTTAAAGGATTATGAACTATATTTAACTACTAAAATAAAGCAATTGACAATTAACAGGAAAGAATTGGAATTCGCAGAGTTGGTTTCTTATCAATGTAACTAATAAGGGTTTGACAGGATAGGTGCAAGATAGCTATTTGGGATTTAGCTCTAGTTTAATTCACTCTAATGTTCTAAAAATTCTAATGAGTTCACTCGATAATTAGTTCAAACTTTTTGTCAAGACTCCTCTCTCGATTAAATCTTAATTCTATGAGGTGAACTAATATAAGCATTGTGAAGTATGCAAGCATGCGTTAATGGATTATTCCTAAGAAAAACGTCTCTCGAATAGTCTCCTAACTTGATTCAATAAACAATTCAACAAGCTCTTTCGATTACTTAAGAGAATTAATGAATTGAATCAAAGAAAATAATGCAAAGATAATCACCAAGATATTCCTCTTTCGATTAAATAAACGGATGAATAAAACTTCAACAATTCAAAACTCCATAAATGAATTCAAGCAGGAATTAGAGTTTAAATCCACAAATATTTATCAAAATACCATATCTGTCAAACCCTAAGGGAAATTACTCCATGATCATAGAGGAAGTCATCACAATTATAATTAAAGAATAAGAAAGAAACAATCTAACTTTACAATCCAAACTCTCGTCTTGAATTGATGGAAAGATGATGGAATCTCGTGTCTTGTAGCCTCTAATGCCCTCCCAAAGGTTTGAAGGTCAAAAGTTCCCTCAAAAATGTGTTTCTTGTGTATTTATACCAAGTAGGAATGAACCTGGACTAAACTACCCTCTTTGACCGAAGTGGAAAAACCTACAAACTTTTTATACTTCATGTGTCGCACTATGCCACGCAGGGTGCGTAACATTAGTGCAATTTGCTCGGTTGTAAACTCTTTGAACTTAGCTTATCTAACAAAATTTTGTACTGATGCTACGTACTATGCCATGCACTATGCCTAGCATTAGTGTATTTTTCTATTAGACCCAAAAACTCCATGTCTCTGAACTTCTCAAATTTCTAACGCACATTTGCACTGATGCGTCGCACTGTGCTACGCATGGTGTGAATTGTCACGCCTCGACCTCGGGAAGCGCAACCGTCGCTCAACTGAGATACTTCGGATGAGCAAGCATGTACACTACCTTCTACCCAACTCACTCATGAATAAAGAAAGAATACATATCATTAATTTGACAGTAAGAGGTCATGTGAATAACACCAGTTCATTTCGATTAGTTACGTCATTAACAAGTCTCCAAAATAGTACATTGTACAATCACAGTTAAAACGGGACAGATGATACAATTACAACAAGTTTAGTTCAACCTTCCCAAAATAGGATACAACCCACACTATGTATACGGAGCCTCTAACAGAAATAAAAGAGTACTATGATAGTGCCGGCAACAAGGCCCCGGCTATACCTTAAAACACTATGCACATGGATCAAAAGAATACATGACCCCAGAATAAAGTGGGGCTCATCAAGTCAGTTGGGGAGAGGGTGTGATGCTATTATTGATCAATACCACCTGCATCCATTAAAGATACATTGCCCCCAGCAAAAGGGACGTTAGTACATGTCTAATAGTACTAGTACGAAAACCAAACACCTATGTAAGGACTTGGAAGTAAAACATGGATATGATGAATCATGGTAACCATAAAAGGCTTAGTTAGTCGTTAAATCCATAGAAACTTTATTAAGAGCTTTCAATAACAATTATAAATTCATAAGTCGGGGATCCTCTGCAACTACCTTTACACAAAGCGGCCCTGCCGCCTCACCCCAACGTATGTGGGTGGAGTTGCAATCACAATACCAGAAACTCTACACAAAGAGGCCCTGCCGCCTCACCCCAATGTATGCGGGTGGAGGTGCATTCACCATGTCACAACTCTACACAAAGCGGCCCTGCTGCCTCATCCCAATGTATGCGAGTGGAGGTTTATTCACAATACCACAACTCTACACAAATCGGCCTTGCCGTCTTACCCTAATGTATGCGGGTGGAGGTATATTCGCAATGCCACACTTCGGATTCCCAAAACGATAATAGTTTGTACAAGTGAGTTCCATTTTTAAATCAACCATTTGGCACCTTTGGCCTTAGCAAGTGTAAGTTCACAAGGTCTCATCATATGAGAAATAAGTGTTTAATCACATTGATATCATATAAGATATCCTCCCAAAAGGGGGTATAACATAATTGAATCAATATTAGAGAATTATTAACACACGAGCGTTGTAACACGTTATGCCAATTGGGAATCAATTTTACTAGTTTGAATACCCCACAGTAATAGTATTTCAAGTTCAACTACACATGATAGAAGTTCACAAGGATTCAGGAATTCCGATACTAGAAGAAAGGTTTAGCCTTCATACCTCAAAAGCTCTTTTCGTAGTGCCACAATAATGTCCCAACACTCCTAACGATGTCAATATTTTTGAAGCCCTAGCAAGTTCCCTTTGATGGAATTCCAAGGTTTGATCAAAGTAGAGTAGTAAAATCCTTAGTCCTCCCTTCCCTCTCTCTATAATAACTCTTTCATCTCTCTAACGTGTCAGTTAATCCCCCAAAAATGAACCCATGGGCTAGATAAATAAAATGGGAGTCGGGTTATAAAATTGGAAAAATAAAGCCCCGACACAGATCTGCGACCGCATAATGCTTCTACGGTCCACAAAATGGACCGCATAATGGTCCTTCGGAAGTGAGCACTTATGCCTCACTCTGCGACCGATATGCGGTCCGTAGACCGATTCTTCGGTCGCATAATGCATCGCAGAACTGCCCTCCAGAATATTTGTGGTAGGTCTGCGATGGGTTATGTGGCTCGCAAAGCGATTATGCGGCCGTATAATGAATCGCATAATGGTCCAAACATTTGCCCAAATTTTTTGCCTAAGTCTGCGGTAGATCTGCAGTCCGCAGATTAGTTCTACGACCGCAGAATGAGCCGCAGAAATGCCCTTCACTTTCAAAAATTTTCTTCAACTCCCCAACAAACTGTTAAACCCAAAAACTCCGGGTTTTTGGTAAAAGTTTACGGGGCCTTACACGAAGCATTAGTACAAATGTCATAACCCTTGTGCTTTCTTCCAACTTTTGTATGCAACGCCGGTCCACGAGCCCCAGACACGATCCCAGTTGAATTCCTTGCCTTTTACTCAAACTTCAAAGCTCCAGATTATTCTATTTAGCTCCAATTTATTTTTTTAACTTGGAATCATCTCCTACAAAGCATAAAACACGTAATAAGTATAAATCATTATTATTTAAGGTCAAACACACTCAAAGTGTAGTAATTAGAGTGCAGAATTTGGCTAAAACATGTGTTCCTAGCCTACCATCAACACCCCACCCTTAAACCATTGCCCGTCCTCGAGCAATCAAACTACACTTCATATAGAAACGAGCTTCCCATCAGACAACTTCCCTAACGCATCATGCCAAGAATATTTAAAATAGACTAAGCACCATATCATAACATCCTAACCTCAAGACTCGACTCAAAAGTACCACGCATTTTTCATAACATGTTTACTTACTCTAACACAGAGGTCAAAGACTTTACCTTACCTCGTAAATCATGTGCCCTCAAACAAACAATAGAGAGTAGTTCCACGCGCAATAAAATTCAAGAACAAATAGGAACTCAAGATAGAAAAAATTCACTCACTCTCAAAATTAAAATTCATGCGCCATGGAAGACGTACCATATGCTTGTCCTAGTGTAATAATATACTAATTTAGCTCATTTAGTCAAGGATCAAGTAGGGCTTTAATAGGTTGTAATGTAGGTTGCGGAACGGGTAAGATACATTTGGATATAGTGACAAACCTCCCTGAGCACTTTAATACATGTACATTAACACATTAAACCCCACACTTATTTTGAACCAAACCCCAACCTTCACAACATTAAGCTCCCCATATCTTTAAGCACAAACAAGATGAGAACTACCACTAACAAGGAATCAATTTTTCTACTACATACACAAACTTTTTTTCTTTCTTTTTTTTTCTTTTTTTTTCAAAATTCTAAATGCGTTTTCTCTCTTTTTTTCAATCCCTTACATGTGGCTCTCACAAATTTTAAACTAGTGCACCTTTCTTATTTTTTCAATAGTTTCAATAAAAAACAATGTGACCACACCTCCACTCGGCTTTTACAAGCTCATACAAATTCAAGTGCTCACGAAAGGTAAAAGGTTCAAACAGATAGACAATCCAACCAAAGGGGTCAAGCTTGTAGTGTAGTTGCCAAAGAGATAGGAATACAGGCTCAACGGGGCTAACTAAGATATCCATTAATTAGGTGGGTAAAAATATATAATTGGCTCAACAAAGAAATACCTATATCACTTCCTAGACCGAACAAGACTACTACTTTTCTTTGCAAATACATGAGGCAAGTTCTAGACATCAACTAATATGCACAGAATATCAACAACTCACTCAGGATCAGATCTATCCCGACTCTCTAGTCAAAGCAATTAAGCAAAGTTACAATCAACCAATATAAGGCACTACAATACATGAGTCAATAATTGAGCCTAGGCGTCACAGCTAAGGCACTCACTACTCTCAAGGCAAAACAACGTCAAGAAAAGTCATCTCCATTTAATACATAGCACAAGAATTCACTATTCCTAAAAAAATTAACTACACCCGGTTCAAACAAAACCCTTAAAAAATAACCGCGTAACAAAGAAAAATCAAGGGGGAATTGTTATACTATCTAAGCAAACAAAACAAAATAAAGGGCTAAAAAAAATTTCTTTTTTTTTCGACTTTAATCCCTCAAGAAGACAACCGAGGAAATCTATCATCGGGAAAAGTCAATTATTTTTTTTAAATCAAAATAAATGAAAAACAAACACACAAATACATATTTATATACCCCACCTCACGCTTTAAACTGTGGCATGTCCCCATGACACACAAATACAAAGCAAGAGGTAAAGGAAGCTTCCCTGATTCATCTAGTCGGGTTCTGAATCGAAGTCCGGATCTCCTTTTCATGCCCGATCCAGTGCACACATCCATGCCGATAGCTTCTTTTCATCCTTCTTTGGGTAAACCCCATACTTATTCATTTGACTGTCTCCAAGTTGCTCTTTTAGGCCCCCCTTCTCTTTCCATCTTGAAGATCATCCTTTCTTCCCCCACTCTAAGCATGAGCTGCCTTTCCTGAATATCCAGAATTGCTCTGACCTTAGCCAAGAAGGGTATTCCTAAAATCAGAGGGACCTCCCTATTATCCTCCATGTTCACCACAATGAAGTCCACATGGAACACAAATTTGTCCACTCGAACTAGCACATCTTCTACTATTCCTTCAGGTATGATTGTGGTTTGATCCGCCAACTACAAGGACACAGATATCGACCTGATTTCTCCGTTATCTCCCTCTAATTTTCTGAAAATAGACGAAGGCATAAGATTAATAAAATCATTTGAATCACACAAAGATTTTTTAAAATTTAATACTTCCTAAAGAGCAAGGTATAGTAAAACTCACTGGATCTCCACATGTTTTAGGGAGATTATTTTGCAAAATGGCACTACAATGCTCTGTGAGGTTGACCACCAATATCTCCTCCACTTTCCCCTTCTCGGACAATATCTCCTTCAAATATTTAGCATAAGTTGGCATCTGTGAAAGCACCTCTGCGAAAGGTATATTCACATGCACCTACTTGAGCACTTCTCGAAAGCGCCCGAATTGTTAATCCAGCTTTTCTCCTCTTTGCTTCTGGGGGGAAAGGTAGAGCTGGCATGTATTTGCTCTCTTCAGTCTCAATATTTGCTGAATTCTCATTTTTCTTCTTTTGCTGAGCTCTACTCTTCCCCTTCTTCTTCAAATCCTCAATACCTTCACTTCTCCTTCTTGAATGTTGTTATTTTTCTACTAGTCCACAATCTCTACCTGTCTCTCAATCGGCTCATCCCTTTACTTTGCTATGGGATCCTCTAACTCATACCCACTCCTCAAAGACACTGCATTGATTGTCTCTTTTGTATTTTTTTTCTGTATCAGTAGGGAGCATTCCTGGAACCCTCTTAGACAATAGAGTAACTAGTTGCCCAACCTGTCTTTCCAGGTTTCAAAATGATGTACCCAGTTCTGTGATAGCTGTACAATGGGTGTCAAGCCTTTCATCTGTCTTGATAATGAAGGCCTTCATTAGATCTTCCATGCTAGATTGATTAGACTATGGAGGTTGATATTGCTGCCTCGGCTGATTTTGAAAGCCTTGAGCTCCCTATCCCTGAGGTCTAGAGTTACTTCGCTGCCATGAGTTCAGGCTACCACTTGGAGAATTCCAACAAACACCTGGGTGCCTCTGTCCTATAGTATTGAAATTATTACCACTCTGGTAGTTGCCTCTATCAAAGCTTCCCACAGAATTTACCACTTCATCTGCAGCTGCGGCCTGACACTCATACGTTGGATGACTAATTCTACAGAAATCACAAACTGGTGATGGTTGACTCTGGATCTTGGCTAAGGTCAGTTTTCTTATCTTTTTGGCCATGGCGTCTAGTTGGGCTTGCACCGCTGTATTGGAATCTACTTGATGAACCCCAACTGATTTTCTTCTATAATTGCTCTCAGAAGGCCATTGGTTAGCATCTTTAGAGAGCTCATCAAGTATTGCCACAATCTCCTCAGGAGTCTTCTTCATAAAAGGACCTCCAACTACAGTGTTTAGAGTTCGTTATGATGGAGGTGTCAGCCCATCCCTATAGTCCTAGAGTTGCATCCATAATTCAATACCGTACACTTCCTCATTATCTCCTTGAATCTTTCCCAAGCCTCGAAACCTGTTTTGGTGTCCGTCTAGCAAAAGTTGTGAATTTCCCTTCTGAACTTCATTGTTTTTGCAGCTGAGAAGTATTTGTCAAGAAACTTTCTAGTCATATCTTCCCATGTCCTGATCGATCCCGTTGGTAAGTTACGAAGCCAGTGCTTCGCGTTATCCTTTAGTGATGTCATGACCCAAAATCCAACTAGTCGTGATGGAACCTAACCCATCCCGTTAGGTAAGCCAATTACCAACTAACCAATTTCAATGATAATTATTAAAGCAATTTAAGTGAATAAAGATTCTCATCTTATACAATCCCCAAGAACTGGTAGTACAAATCATGAGCGTCTAAGAATAGAGTATACAAAGCGGAAATGAAATAAATACATAGTCTGTTTGAATAATATATAAGCAGAGCTTTTATAAATCTAAGGCTACCCTGAACAAGAGGCAGTTACAACAGGAACGCAGGTACATCTTCAAATCCCGCAACCATCGAGCACAGCAACAACAGCAGCCAACATTTGCACGTAATGCGCAGAAGTGTAGTATCAGTACAACCAACCCCATGTACTGAGTAAGTAACAAACCTAGCCGTAGGTTGAAAGTAGTGACGAGCTTCCACTAAGGTCGGGTCCAAAACCAATAGTCCACAACAATCCATAACAACATAAATCAAATAATACCATATGTAACTCAAGGATAAAATACTCATCCAAATAATGATTTCAAAAATAGTAGTTCTTTCTTTCAAATACATCAGTGAAAACCCAAATCGTTTGCCGAAGTTGCCAATAATATGAATAGTATGAAAACAATAAATTTCTCCAAAAATCTTTTCAATAATAAATAATATGTTTCATTTTCCTTTCGGATAACCTGTGTAAAACAAATGCATCACTATGCCCATCTGTCAAAATGTGTGAGAAATCATGAATGATGTGATGGTGTACAGTATGAGGAAAAAAATACATCTCTATGCCTTTATGTCATGTGTGCATGCTAATGCGATGCAACTCAGTGATAAAATCATAAACAGCCCCTCAGGCAGAACATCACTCATATACAGCCCCTCGGGCAAACCTCACAGTCACTCTTCCCACTCGGGCATACCTCACAATCACTCTTGCCACTCGAGCATACCTCACAATCACTCATGTCTCCCAGTCACTCATCACTCGGCACTCGCACTTAGTAGGTACCTGCGCTCACTGGGGGTGTGTACATACTCCAGAGGGGCTCCTTCAGCCCAAGCGCTATATCAAGACAAATCATGGCATGAATCACTCAGGCACTTGGCCGATATCAAACATGTTACGGTGTGCAGCCCGATCCCATAAATATCCTCACAAATCAGGCCCTCGGCCTCACTCAGTCATCAATCTCATCAATCTCTCAAGCTCACAATGTCATGAAAAATAGCCCAAAAATGATGATATGATGTATCAATAAATAACAACACAGACTGAGATATGATATACAATGAAATGAATATGACTGAGTATGAATTTTCAATTTAAAACAAATAATTCACAGCAATATGACCTCTGGGGGTCCCAATAATACTGGCACATAGCCTCAACATGATTTTTAATATGTTTTTCAGCTCAATATCTTTAACTCATAAATTGCTATAGTGCACGCCCATCACCTAGCATGTGCGTCACCTCCCCATAATTCATAAAATACATATATTCAGGGTTCATACTCTCAACTCTAAGATTAGAAGAGTTACTTACCTCGAACAAGTCAAATCTAATATCGAGCAAGCTAAGCAATGCTCCAGAAATTCCATTATGCGCGTATCAACTTCCAAACGGCTCGAATCTAGTCACAATAATTTGACTCAGTCCACACAATTTATAAGAATTAATTCCATACCAAAACGCTAATATTTTCCATAAAATTTAAAATTACACCCCAAAAATTACCTGTGGGGCGCACGTCTCGAAATTCGACGAAACTCACAAAATACGACAACCCATCCAATTACAAGTTCAATCATACTAATTTCACTCAAATCCGACTCTAAATCAGTATTCAAACTTGAAATATTTGTTTTGTGACATTATAGAAATTTCCTTCTATTTCTCTTGAAGATTCAATAATCTTACACAAAAAATAAAGATTAATTCATGGAATATAATAATAAGGGAGTTAAGAACACTTACCCCAAGTTACGTGAAAAATTTCCTCTCCAAAATCGCCCAACCCGAGCTCCAAAATCTGAAAATGGGTGAAAATGTTGAACCCTCGCATCTGCGGACAAGATTTGCACACCTGCGCATTCGCTTGTGCGAGCAAAACGTCACATTTGCGGACTCCACTCGCCTGCCTAGTTTCCACTTCTGCGCGCATCCGTCCGCATCTACGCTCACACAGGTGTGGAATTTTCCCTCGCACCTGTGACCAATGCCTCACAGCCCTCTACCCGCATCTATGCTCCTTCTCGCGCATGTGCGATTGTGCACCTGCGAAGCATCTTCCTCACATGCGCTCCTCGCTTCAATGCACCCCTGCTCGCACCTGCGACTACTTTTCTGCAGATGCGATTACACTAGAAGGCTTCAGTTCGAGCAGTCTTCGAAATTCACAAATCAATCTGTTAACCATCCGACACTCACCTGAGGCCCTCGGGTCCCCGTCCGAACATACCAACAAGTTCCATAACATAACACAGACCTACTCGAGGCCTCAAATCATACCTAACAACCTCAAAAATACGAACTACACACGGATTCAAGCCTGATAAATTTTCAAATTCTACAAACGACGCTGTAACCTATCAAATCACGTCCGATTGACCTCAAATTTTGCATACAAGTCACATTTCACACTACACACCTATTCAAATTTCCGGAATCAGATTCCGACCCCGATATCAAAAAGTCAAATCCCCGGTCGAACTTCCCAAAAACTCAACTTTCGACAATTCAAGCCAAATTCCACTATGGACCTCCAAATAATTTTCCGGACATGCTCCTAAGTCCAAAATCACCATACGGAGCTATTGGAATTATCAAAATTTGAATCCGAGGTCGTTTACACATAAGTCCACATCCGGTCACTATTTTAACTTAAGCTTTAAACCTTGGAACTAAGTGTTCCAATTCCTTCAGAAACCTCACTGGACCCGAACCAATTACCCCGGAAATTCACACAACAACTGTAAAGTACAATTTGAGAAATAAATGGAGAAACGGGGTTATAATACTCAAAACAACCGGTCGGGTCGTTACATTCTCCCCCACTTAAGCATACGCTCGTCCTCGAACGTGCCAAGAGTTGTTTCCAAGCCATCAAATCACTGTTCCATCTTACCACACACGTACCCGGGGGTGAACCCACGTCACCCTATCCCACATAAGGCTTGACTACACAATGCAACTGAAAATCATTAATTTAACCTTAGCCCATAAACCTTGGAGTTTAATTTCCAACCTTTAAAATTTCTTTCAAGACACAAATCTTACATTTACACACCGTATAAGTCCGAACAAGTTGCATCGAGCTATAACTATAACCATGGATATAATCAACCAACATATTACACAACTCGCATGCTCGTAGCGCCATTCCTGATTGCAGTGACTACTCCAAAACCAACCGCATATTAGTATTAAACCCGTACAGAACCAAATCTCATCCCAAAACCTTCGTACACTGTTGATAATAAAAGAAACACACAAAATTTCATGACCACTTACCAGATCAACAAGTCATGGAGCTCTCTTGCCCCAACTAGAACTATAATCACTTTCTGAGTCGACTCTTAATATTATACTCCCGAATATACCTAAATCAAACCTGATACTACCCATTCTAGGTCCAATGACCTTATATTACTAAACACAACTGTTCCATAGACATGTCGCACCAATATAACTCAGAGCCACATCCCGTGCCCTCCGTGCACCAATACGCAACAATTCAAATGTACCCAGTCATGGAAAATGACTCAAATGAGAGAACTGCCCCGCTAGATTAACAAGTATCGCCGCAACGAAATGCTGAAAATTCATCATACACCGTAGAACCACCACCTGATTTTACCACAAGGTTCATACCTTAACATAACTCTGCTGCAATGCGTGACCCCATCCAAACGCTGGTCCATAATATATACCTCAAGCTACCCCGCTCAAAATTAATAACCATAGAGAGGCAAATGACAAAAAAATACCACACAAAACCTGAAAGAACATAACCATTACGCAATCGATCATGCAATACCCAAATACTCATCACGCTTAAATTTTGCTATAAAGCTCAAATAGAACCGCACCATCTGTGCACATAACCAATGAATCATAACTCCTTGTAGCATAAAGGAGTAACTCACAGATCATTTCAAAACACGAATAAGTTCAACGTCAATCGAATGACACATCCCTCAACAATAGCAGTATGGAGCCAACCATTCCGGCTCGGTGTAGAATACATATCTTAATTGGGCCTAACAATGGACCCCCAAATCAACTCGGGTTACCCACAAATAGATAAAAATCCCTCCGAAAATCCATAATGACTGAATCACAATACATTCTATCATCTGGCTAGCTCCGGCCACAACTTCATAATCCACAACCATGAAACTATCTGCTCCTGGGAACTCCAAATCTCCAAATCTATAGAACACATGAATCACCATATTTTATTCCATCTGCACTGCCCGAATGCCTAACACCTCTCTCATACACGATAATCCCACGAGAAATACTTTAAAAGTTCTTCCGTACCACTTGACAAAATTTGAATATCAGCAGTCTATCAACTATGTGAGTACCGCAATATTAATTTATACATCCGTAAGTCAAAATACAATGCACCTTCTGAAGTCCGCACCTTTCTCATACAACACCAAGTAGTAATAGTATTCATCTAGTTATTTAAAACCGTCCATGTTGTCCAACATTCGTTACCTTCTCTTCAAGACTGTACTGCCACCTTGTACATGAAAATCTAGCTTTCGTACAACACATAACATCTATCTTGTCATCATGTGTAAAGCACAATAATCTTATTATCAACTTTGAGTCACCAATAATTTACATACCATTTTAGTTAGAAACCTTTCTCTTGCTTCTTTCCAGGAGGAAATCACAATACACAACATGTTCTCCACACCGGTAGAAACCATCAAGAATACTTTGGAATACATTTGCACATAATCAAGCCTTTAAAACTAAATTCCTCTAACTCGATCAAGCCACGCAAGTCGCCAAGTCCAGGTGTATTGCCACAAAGCACCTGTAGAAAACCCCCATATCATATGCACCCAAGGAACCGATCTTATCCATTATTATACTGATCCGACCTACTACCCAGTTGTCCTATTTTCTCCGAGTCCCTTCCGAATTTGTCTTCAGATTGATACTTCTTCTTGCTAAAATACCATGATCTTTAATCACAACTTACCCTACAAACCTTCGCATAGAACCACAACGCCCTACGGCACATAAGCAATTGTATTCTTCTTAAGCACCTTCAAAAATACTATAACTATAACACTCACTCTGAGAATACCTTATGTGAATTTGAAATTGTTCTTCTTACCTTTCTCATACAAAAATGTAGAATCCATAGTCATATAGAATTTCCGCATGTCCATGCACCATCAAAAGCAAATCTCGGATTGTATCCATACACAAGTCCGGAAATATTCTCAATTGTTGTATATAATTCTCAAACCCACTAAAATTTTCTCGGGAGTCACCCACTTTGCTCAAATCTAATTGCACTGCCCAGATGGGCCAAAAGACACGTGCCCCATTAGCACAACAGAGCTCAAAGAAGTAACTCTACTTTAATACTACCTATCAAATTCATACTTCGTGCATACTACATCATTCACAAATAATAACTCACTCATCCCACGATTTTCATATACTCATAAGTGCAATATAACCCGTATCCAGGAATTTCCTTATTCGAGCCATCATCGATCTCAACTTTTGCAAGTCATAACTAACCCACCAGTATGCCTCAGCCCAAAACTAAATCTTTACATATAATCATGAAATTGAATTATCAATAGTAGGCTCCCTCACTTGGCTCAAAGCCATAGATTAAAACATTCCATAACTCACAATACCAATACTTTATTACTGTCATAATGCCATAGTCAGTTCAACAAAACTTCTTCTCAAACTCATGCAACACCAACCATAATAATACCCCAAATCATCCGCTAAGCTCGTAATCATTCTCTTGACACTCAAGTCAACTTTTTCAGCCAGATTCAAATTCAAATCTCCACACATATGCCCCACTGGTAGAAAAGAAACTCTACACTCACATCATAAGGAATACACCTATGTGGATTACTCCGTAGGAAATAACCTACCTGCTTAACCTCAAATTGGTATCTTGATATACCCTTTCGCAGTCATAATTACTATGCAATCACTTAGTCTATCTGAGTCCAAACTCACTAACCAGACATGAGAATTTAATTTGTCCCAAAATTTAACAATCATGAAAGATCCTTCAAAACATTCACACTCGAGACTGTACGTCACATCAAAACGAAAATCAAGCACCCAATGGCCTTCTTTTACATTTTAAGGAAACACTTCTTGTCACATTAAAATCATTTTAACATATCCCACAGTTACATCATACTCATCACAAAGCCATTTCACAGCTCATCGAGTCACAAATTCCACTGTAGGGTCATTACCGGGCATATGAGTCCAATTGTACAGGTCACAACTGAAGCTACCGAGCTCAAGCTATGGTCTAACCATGGCCTCAAGTTCTCCAGACTGGCCCATCACCAAAATACGGAATACTCACCTCGAACCTCATTCATAGAATCACAAGTCAACGATGCACAACTGATACCGAGCGCTTATGTGCGCATACGAATACGTGGAAAGAATTTAAAGAGTTATATTTCAAGCTAAATCAATCTCGCACGATAAGGAAAGAAAGATGGGAAGTATATATATATCCTAAATGCCTTGTAGCCTCTCGAAGATAAGTATGGACGTCATCATACCAATCCGCAAGACTCTACTAGACACTTGCTCATGACTTGTAGAACCTATGAACTTAGAGCTCTGATACCACCTTGTCACGACCCAAAATCCAACTAGTCGTGATGGCACCTAACCCATCCCATTAGGTAAGCCAATTACCAACTAACCAATTTCAATGATAATTATTAAAGCAATTTAAGTGAATAAAGATTCTGATCTTATACAATCCCTAAGAACTGGTAGTACAAATCATGAGCTTCTAAGAATAGAGTATACAAAGCGAAAATAAAATAAATACATAGTCTGTTTGAATAATATATAAACAGAACTTTTATAAATCTAAGGTTACCCTGAACAAGAGGCAGCTATAATAGGAATGCAGGTACATCTTCAAATCCCGCAACCATCAGGCACAGCAACAACAGTAGCCAACATTTACATACAATGTGCAGAAGTGTAGTATCAGTACAACCGACCCCATGTACTGAGTAAGTAATAAACCTAGCCGTAGGTTGAAAGTAGTGACGAGCTTCCACCAAGGTCGAGTCCAAAACCAATAGTCCACAACAATCCATAACAACATAAAACAAATAATACCAGAAGTAACTCTAGGATAAAATACTCATCCAAATAATGATTTCAAAAATAGTAGTTCTTTCTTTCAAATACATCAGTGAAAACCCAAATCGTTTGCCGAAGTTTCCAATAAAATAAATAGTTTGAAAACAATAAATTTATCCAAAAATCTTTTAAATAATAAATAATATGTTTCATTTTCCTTCCGGATAACCCGTGTAAAACAAATGCATCATTATGCCCATCTGTCAAAATGTGTGAGAAATCATGAATGATGTGATATTGTACAATATGAGAAAAAAAATACATCTCTATGCTTGTATGTCATGTGTGCATACCAATGCGATGCAACTCAGTGATAAAATCATAAATAGCCCCTCATCATAAATAGCCCCTCGGGAAGAACATCACTCATATACAACCCCTCGGTCAAACCTCACAGTCACTCTTGCCATTCGGGCATACCTCACAATCACTCTTGCCACTCGGCCATACCTCACAATTACTCTTGCCACTCGAGCATACCTCACAATCACTCATGCCTCCCAGTCACTCAGCACTCGGCATTCGCACTTAGTAGGTACTTGCTCTCACTGGGGGATGCGTACATACTCCGGAGGGGATCCTTCAGCACAAGCGCTATATCAAGCCAAATCATGGCATAAATCACTTAGGTCCTCAGCCGCTATCAAACATGTTGCGGTGTGCATCCCGATCCCATAAATATCCTCACAAATCAGGCCATCGGCCTCACTCAGTCATCAATCTCTCAGGCTCACAATGTCATGAAAAATAGCTCAAAAATGATGATATGATGTATCAATAAATAACAACACAGACTGAGATATGATATATAATGAAATGAATATGACTAAGTATGAATTTTCAATTTAAAACAAATAATTCACAGCAATATGACCTCTGGGAGTCCCAATAATACTGGCACATAGCCTCAACATGATTTTTAATATGTTTTTCAGCTCAATATCTTTAACTCATAAAACTGCATGGAAATGCCAAGATTATTTAACTACAAATTCCACAGAAACAATTATGTCACAATTTCTATAATGCACGCCCAC